>NC_137611.1:28635461-28795461 GCF_963280865.1 Gymnoscopelus braueri | reverse complement strand
CTTTTGTCTCGCCACGTGTCGGAGAGCAGGAAGAATGGAGGCTCCAAAGGCATGCGGCCTGGAAGGCTGCAGCCTGTTCGTAGCAGCCGATGATCCGCACCGCCTCTGCATATCCTGCCTGGGGCCGAACCACGCGTTCCTCGCCCGCTACCACCCAGTTGACGAGGACGCCTGTCGGGCCTGCGCGTGCTTCACAGTGTTCCACTTGGATCATCGGCTAGTGAGGGCCAACTTGCTTGCGGCCTCGACGAGCGGCAGCCGCAGCGGTGTTTCCCTCGCCATGGGATCCAGAGCACCGCCAGCGGACGAAGGCCTTGGGGCCATGGGCCCGCCGTTACACGTCGCTCCGAGGACCAGCAGTGCTACCAAGGGCCGGCGCGAGGTCGCCTCCGGGGCATTAACCTCGTCGTCGGTCCCCGCCAGTGGCGCCCCTCCTTCCCCCTCCACCTCCCTCCCCGCCTGGGGCGACTCACAGACGCCAGAGGGCAGCGTCTACTCCAACGTCGAGGAGACCGACGGAGCAGACGACGGCATGGACGAGGGTGGGGAGGAGGAAGACGAAGGTGAGCTCACCTCGTACCAGGAGGTCCAGGAGGTCCAGGAGGTTACGATGTCCAGCCCGGGGCCAGTCGTTCCTCCTGGTCCTGCAGCGGAGGCCTCTGTCGAGGACAAAGAGCCCTCCGAGCCCGTCTGGGCCATCTTTAGGCGAGCCATCGCCAGGTGCGGCCTGGAGCAGCCGATGGAGGCCCTGAAGGTGTCCGGTGGAGTCCCGGTTCCAGGTTTCCAGGGACTGGCAGCCCTCCCCCCAGACGGGTCGAATCGAAACTGCTCCCCGAGGCCAGCGGCATCAGAGGGGCCCTGCAGTTTTCGTGGGCGGAGAAACAGGAGCCCTCCAAACTAGGTTTTGTGATTAAGCTCATCTCCGCAGCGGACCTGGGGATCGGCGGCCTTCCCCCAATGGACCTGACTCTGGCCAAGGGCATCGAGGACGGTAAGCCAGGCTCCGTTAAGACAGCGGAGGACAGGCCCGTCTTCGCGGACCACAACAGGAGGGCCAACACCGCGGCGTTGAATACGCTCTACAAGGCCTCGGGGCTAGCAGCGGAGGCTTTCAACGCCGTGTCCCTCCTCCAAGGGTCGGCCGCCACAAAACTCAAGGAGCTGGTGGCCAAGCCCTTGGGGGTCAAGACCGCAGCAGCACTCCACGCCGAGTGGGTCGAGGATGCGAAGGAGCTCGAACGACTGACGCAGATCTCCATCCTGTGCACCTGCCATGGCGTGATGTGGACGGGTCGAACCATGGCTCTCTGCGCGGACCTAGAGAGGGCCAAATGGCTCGACCTCGCCGCGGACTGTGAGAAAAGTGTCGCCGCAAAGCTGCTCCATCTTCCCCTCAAGGCGGACAATCTGTTTCACAAAGCCGCCGAGCTGCTGCGCAGCACAAAGGCGGAGGAGAATCAGAGAAAGGAGGCAGCGACTGGCCTCCTGACCCCGGCCCCATCTGCTGAAAATCAGCCTCACAAGAGGCCCACGGGTGGAGCTAGGGCCCCCGTTCGCCAGCAGGGAGCGTCCCGCTCATCTTCGACCAGAACCAGCTCCCGGGAGGGTCGGCCCGGTTCGCTCGGAGTGGGCGACGCAAGGCGTAAAGACAGCTGCCGCTGCTGCCCCTTGTGGACGCCTCTCTTACGGTCCCGGGGATCAAATCAGAGGCGTCACCGGTTCCCATGGGAACGGTCACGAGCTCCATGGAGCAGGTGACGTCAGCAGCCCCCACCATCCCCACGAATCCCCTCGCTCAGTGTTTGAATCAATGGAAAGCTTGCAAACCGAACCCCTGGGTGCTGCGCACCGTTCAGAAGGGCTACAGGTTGCAATTTTCCAGCAAACCTCCGATGTCAGACAAAGTGCTGTTTTCTCGAGCGTCGGGCCGTGCGGCCGTGACGCTGAGGGAGGAGGTTCTGTCTCTCCTGAGCAAGGGAGCAATCAGAGAATTATCTCCGGATCAGAACCGGTTGGGGTTCTATTCGGAATATGTTCTGGTGAAAAAGAAGGTGGGGGGGGGGGCGTGAGACCTATTCTGAATCTGAAGGGCCTCAACAGATTTCTGACGGTCTTCAGATTTCGGATGCTAACAACGGCGACGTTCTATGGGGTACAGGGACATCTCCCTGGGAGTAGACGCCTTGGCACACAGGTGGCCGAACATACTACTGTATGCTTTTCCACCTCTAGAGCTGATCCCTCCAACGTTGGAGAGAATCAGGCTCCAGGGCCGGACAGTCTTACTGGTGGCCCCGGCATGGGGAGTGTGGAGGTCGGAGATTGCTCCCCTCCTTTACGGCGAGCCATGGCCTCTCCCTCCGTTCAGAGACCTGCTGAGACAGGGAGGGGACGAGGGGTTCCACGAGGACCCCCAGCGACTAGACCTGTGGGTCTGGCCCGTGAAAGGGTGAGCCTGAACAGGGGTTGCCTCCTGATGTGGTGGCTACCATACAGGGGGCTAGGGCCGTCTCCACGAGACTGCAGTATGACGTCAGGTGGGACATGTTTGTGTCCTGGTGCTCGGAACAGTCACCATCAGTGGTGGCTTTCCAGGCGCCTGTGGGCAGCATCCTGGTCTTCCTGCAGGACATGGTTGAATCAGGATTTGGCTTTTTCCACCATCAAGGTGTACCTGGCGGCCATTTCCGCTTGTCACGAGGGGTTCGATGGCAAGACGGTGGGTCAACATCCGCTGGTGCGCCGTTTCATGAATGGAACAGGCCACTGTTCCCAAAGTGGGACCTTGCGGTGGTGCTGGAGGCACTCTGCCGTCCTCCTTTTGATTCTTTTGAGTCTGCAGATCTGAGGATCGTGAGTCTCAAAACGGTCCTCTTGGTGGCCCTGTGTACGGCCAAATGGGTCGGTGACATGCAGGCGCTCTCGGTGAGCTCGGAATGCATGTGGTTCTCAGACGACGGCAAGAGGGTTTTGCTGAAACCCAACTTGGCGTTTGTGTCTAAGACTGGCATGGTGGCCAGGGCCCCAGTTGAGCTGGTGGCCTTCCATCCACCACCGTTCACGTCGGTGGATGATAGGCGGTTGCACTGTCTCTGTCCAGTGAGAGCATTGAAGCTTTACTGCCAGAAGACGGCGGCCGGCCGTGGGTCGTCTCAGCTGTTCGTCTTTTTTGGCCGGTCTGGTCAGAGGAAGGCGGTGGCTAAACCGACCTTGTCCAAATGGATCGTGGAAGCGATCAGGTTGGCCTATGTGAGTAGTGGTTCTGTAGTCCCGGTGGGTCTAAGGGCTCACTCTACTCGGGGTGTAGCTGCATCTTGGGCCCTTTACAAGGGGGTGTCGATGCAGGAGATATGCTCTGCGGCGAACTGGTCGTTTCCTTCGACCTTTACGGCCTTCTACAGCCTGGACGTGGCGGCATCTGCGATGGCGCACACGGTCTTGGGTGTGGCGGCTGGTTCAAGTCAGGAGAGTACTGTGCAAGCCTAGGGGCGTGCCTCTCTTCCTGCTTGTTCTTCCTCTTAAGCCTCCCCTGAACCAGCTAGGCTGGGGTCCGGGGGAGAGGAGGCCCTGGTTCTCATATCAATATGGGGTGGACTCGTGTCTGTCCATTAGTTGAATGAGGCAGACCGTGTGGTCTGTCAGGGCCTTGCCTTCGGGTACCTTCTCCGCATCCTGGCCCGGTGGGCCGGGGCGCCCGTGAGGCTGGGGTCTCGCCTGGGGGCGGGACCTGGGGCCTAGGGCGTGTGGATGGGTAGGGTCAAGGGATCTAGCTCCAGGGGAGTTTTATGTATCCCATAAGTATATTATGAAGGAGAGACAGAATAACTAGATGTTACGTATGTAACCCCAGTTTCTTATCTCCGAAGTAATATACTTACCTAATACCCCTTCTGTGCGCATTTTGGCGTGCAGAGGGAAGTTATTAGAGGGTGTACACCAGTTACTCGAGGGGTTTTATACCCCTTCCGAGATAAGAAAACTGGGGTTACATACGTAACCTCTAGTTACTAATTACAAAACATACACTAACCACTTCAGCCCTACATTCAAAAGATTTTTATACATTTGAAAACTTGTGAAGTGAAATGGGACATTCTGCATAATGGGTACTTTAAATACTTTTGGTACTTAAGTACATTTTGATGCCAAAACTTTTATACTTTTACTCAAGTAGGCTACATTTTGAATTCCGGACTTTTTCTTTTAAGAGTGTTTCTACATTGCAGTATTGGTACTTAAAAAAAAAAAAAAAAAAAAAAGAGTACTTTTTCCACCACTGATTCTTGCACATTATGCTCCTCCCACTCTCCTCATTGACACTGCCTGCCACTTCTTTACGGGAGAAAAAGAAAAGAAACTGGTGGTCTCTAACTATAAAGACCCCCTTGTTCTGGGCAAAAAAACAACATGGAAGACAACACCGCCCAGTCCGTGGAAAGAGGCGATGGAATTGTGGTAAATGAATTAACAAGAAGAGCAGAGCTGGGACGTAGTAGAAGCGTTAGATAACTTTATGTCTAACACGCAAGAAAAGTTGCGAAAACGTATTCATTCATGCGCAAAGTTTTGCCCACGTTGCATGTCAACCATTGCATGCGATGCATGGCATGCATGTTGTTGCACTGAGAACTTCGGATCGGTTTATTACATCGATGCGACCTTATCTAGCGTTGACTGCATGCGTGCAGCTTTAGAGCATCATATTGCATTGATAACATTTACACAACACATCCCTTTCCTCCTAGATCAAAGATGACTGGCCAGGCTACTGTTTAGACCTGTTCAACTATCCTGCTCACTACGCTGGGGATTTAGAGTGTGTCTACATCCCACATGGAGTCATCATGGACAGGTACCTGTTGTAGCGTAGTAGTACTACTACCATACTACTACCATACTATGCGCATGGCACGTAATGTTCTTCACTCTTCTACTCAGTGGTTCTCAAAGTGGGGTCCGGGGAGGGGACCCCATGGGTCCTTGAGGGAGGGGGATACAGGATAGGTGGGCACTAGGGACATCTGGGCACCTCGATATAAATTTGGCTATTTCGTCCAAAATGTATTTATTATTTTTTTTAATGGTCTTAAGTAATGAAAAGTATGTGAACATGCACAGTACATCATTATTAGACTTAGGCCTAATTTATCCTTCAACTTCTTGTTTATGGCTCAAAATGACTGGATGCAGGTTTTGTTGCAATTTGTAGCAATAGTAGACATTAATTGTCGAATGTTTAAGCATGTTCACATCATGTATACTTTACTTTACTTTAACATTTTTTAAATATTTTATTTTTTAACGTTTTGGACAAAATGGCCAATTTTACATGAGCTGTCTACTGCCTAGAGATGTCCCTATAGTGCCCACCTATCCTGTTACCCTTGAGGGCGTTCCAGTGGGGTCCCCAAAATGTGTTAATATACTGTATATCAATCAGTTTAACCACTGATAACATGACCATATGTTTGTACATATTTGTCAAAAAAAAGCTTGAGAGCTTATTTTCATTTTGGTCATTTGAGTGCTATATAAGTGTGCAAACTGAGTGCCATGTGTTGTTTTTTGGGGGGTGGATGGGTAGCACAGACATAAAGGTACTGTTGTTCTGAGCAAAAATAATTAACGGTTGCCCGGACAACCGGATCTCTGTATCTGTCAGTCCTTGTCCCTTTTATGCCCATAAATGGAGCTGACTGATTTGTTTGAGCCTGGTGCCATGACGACACATTGAGGATAGACAACACACTACATAGTTGGGCGTAGCTGCATTGGGAACTCCTTATATGGTTATGGCTGAAACATAGTGACATGAGCGTGACGCCGTGGTCAGCCGACCCGCCGGCCGGTCCTCCCTTAAGCCAATTTTAATATACTGGAGTTCGGGCCGCTATGTGGCCCTCACACCTATATGACCCAATATGTCTGACTCATAGTGTCAAGGGCTTTGTCAGAATACCCGTTGTACCGGTCTGTCTGTGTCCCTTTTATGCCCATATATGGATATCTCTGTATCTGTCAGTCCATGTCCCTTTTTATCTGTCAGTCCTTGTCCCTGATGTCATCAGTATATGCGCATATATTGGAATGTCCAAATATGGGCATATTGGATGGATCGGCGGTTCTGGACAACTGTGTCCGAACTACTCGACGGCGGGCACTGCACTCATGCAGTATCACAAAACATAAGCGTGTCTATGTTTTCTCACACTCTATTATTTACAGGACTGAACGTCTTGCTAGGAATATCATGGATGACCTGGGTGATCATGACATTGTGGTGCTGTGCGTGCTAAAAGGAGGCTACCAGTTCTGTGCCGACCTGGTGGAGGGGATCAAAGCACTGAGTCGCAATTCCAACCAATCGATCCCCATGAGGGTTCACTTCATACGACTCAAGAGCTACCTGGTGAGACCCTGGCTACTAAACAGACTTCACGGCTGACTGACCGATGCGAGACAAAGTCGATAGATTAGTTTCATGCTTGATTATCATCCATGGTGGTTCAGTCATGAGACTGAGGATTGAGACTTGAATTAGAGCTGTCGTAGTATCACAATATGAGCCTTGTGGCCTCAACTATGCCCTCTCCTATGGCTACGATGTCAAGGACCCCCAAATTAACCCATTAAGACCTGAGGCCGCTTCTACAAATGCCTTCTAAATCAGTAGTTCTCACACTTTAAAGATTTTTAAAAAATGTTCAAAAATAGCAGATGTACAAGCTCGCAGTGCGGCACGAAGTGGCGCGCTGTGAGCTTGTATATCTGCTATTAAGATTTTAGTTCTTAGATTAGATTTAGTACAGCATTCTACAAGGTGGGGAGATGAAACCTATGATCAGAATTGTCACTGTTATACATTCTCTCATACAAATGGTACGACTATGTGTACCGTATTCATGTATTTATTCATTTATTCATAAACGTTGACATATACAAACAGCAATAAGAGAAACTTTCTTTGCTCTCTTCTGTTTCTTGCAGAATGACCATTCAACAGAGGATCTCCAAATTGTTGGAGCTGAGGACTTATCTTTTTTGGGTGGAAAGGTAATTATTAATTATATATTCAAAGAATAATTTAATAATAGTTTTTTTATGACAAAGAAATGACAATATCTGATAATGAGAATGAGCTGATGTTATGAACTCTATCTGTAATTTGAAAAACATTGTCGGAGCAGACAGGTCAGGTAATGTCTAATAGCGTCCTCAAGAGGGCAGCCTTTCTTAGAATTTGACATTGCCCCATATTCATTCTCTTTTTTTAAATAAGAGTCTTATACTAGGCAGCACAACAACAAAATATCCTCTGGCTCATGGTAAATGCATACAATGAAGAAACAACATAAAGCAATAAAACAAGACAATACACTCCCCTCATTCTTGAGGAATTGGTTCACCACTTATACAGCAGAAGTCAGAGCCTAAAGTTAACCAAGGTAACTGTTTAGGGCTGAACAATTCATGATCATGATCCAAGTGAAAACACATTTTGATTGTACAACTTTACAGTCCAGTTATAGCTATAGCATATGCTGTCCTTTTTATTTTCTTATCTTATCTTCTGACAAGTAAACAAAATGGGAATTGTAAGAAGTATTAAGTGTATATGCCAGTGTAAACACTAAAGCAATAATAATCAGCTTTCAACTGTTAAATTTGAAGTCTATTTACATTAGTTCTTTTTAAATGGTTCTGGAGCTTGTTCTGAATTATATGAGCTTGCAACAGTGCCTTATCTAAGGCCTCTTGTGTGTGTGTGTGTGTGTGTGTGTGTGTGTGTGTGTGTGTGTGTGTGTGTGTGTGTGTGTGTGTGTGTGTGTGTGTGTGTGTGTGTGTGTGTGTGTGTGTGTGTGTGTGTGTGTGTGTGTGTCTGTCTGTCTCATGTTTGCATAAATATACGTATGCACTGCAGGGACACACTACTCACTTCTCATTGGCCAACAGGAAGAAGAGAAATATCAATCAGCTGATGTGATTACACTTAGTCATATGCACAGAGTAAACTCTGATGCACTCTGTAGTCAGGCGTGGCATAGATTTATTTCTGAGTTATGAGGTATGGAGTCTGACTCATGCTTTTCTCACTGAGTATTTTAAGGCTGGCTTCCTTCCTGTAATGTACAACTAATGTAGTCATCCACTGGTAACTGAATGTCACAGTGCAGTCCTGGAAGTGAGCATATTGAGTGAAGTGGAAAACCTCACACAAGGTTGAGGCCTACGCCCATGGAGTTCTTCACATATATTTACAGTTGATTGTCCTCTCTGTGTGGAGACTAAATAGGTCATTCTAAAGTAATTCATGTAGAAATACTGTACTCTAAAGAATACTCAGGAAAGATAATGAGGACTAGACAAAGCATATCTTATTGTCTTCATGCCTGGATGCATGCGTTGTTTGAAAAGAAGTGACCCCACAGTGAATTGGTCAATTTAAGAATTGTTTTTCTAGACCAAGTTTAAGTTTAAGGCTTCAGATCATTTTATTGCCCAGTTGTTTTGGACTTATTACACAAACATTTCACCTATTCAAATGAGGTACTCAGCTTTCATTTCCTTGTGCCATTTCCTTGTGCCTCACTGACAGCGTGATATAATGAAAACATGTTTTTTGCATTAATGAACTTGGGAGGTGGATCACAGCTATGTATGACTCAGTTTTCAGCCCTTTCAAAACACTTCCATCTGAAGTTTAGTAAATTCATTACAGATGATAATATTCTCACTCAGATGTAATGTTTCTTTTTGTTTTGTGTTGTTGTTTTTCATTTGGGTATATGTTGCTACACGCAAGATGCTCCATCTTTCAAATATCCCTTTTATAATTTAAAAATGTTGTAATTTAGTCAAACTTAGTCAAGTCAAATGTATTCCCATCAGATAATTTATACACAGTAAAGTAAATGTACTTCACATTAAAGAACAAAAAAAATAAAAAGTAAAAAAAGAAAGTACATACATTCTTTCTCTCTACCCCACCCCCACAACAATTCACAAACGCATGCACACATGCATGTAGGCGTGTTATGTGGGGGCACACACACACACACACACACACACACACACACACACACACACACACACACACACACACACACACACACACACATACACACACACACACACACACACACACACACGCGGAAATTGGCCAAATGCCTGAGAAAATAGGAAGGTCTTAAAACACTGTTGTGGCCGATCACAAGGTCATCATGCAGTTTGTTCAAGAGGGTAGGACCATAATGACTAAGTGCACATTCACCAGGTTTATTAGACTTTATTCTAGGCACAGGAGACCAGTGTCTAATTTGTCTATAATCAGTTAGAAGATCAGAGATGTATTCAGGAGCAAAACCACTTTGAGCCTTGTAAACAATAAGTTGTACTTTGAAATGTATGCAATATTACAGCGTAGCCAATAAAGGGATCTAAATATAGGACTAATGTGTTCAGCTCTTCTTGGCCCAGTGAGTACTCTGGCTGCAGCATTTTGAATGTTGACTCTACCTATCCTATGGAGTATTTTTGGGGAGTCCAGTGAAGAGGGCATTACAGTAATCTCACCTGTTGGAAATGAATGCATGGACCTGTCTGTTTTTCAGAGTTGGACAGAGACCAGAAGTTTCTAACTAAGCTGTCTAGCTGTCAGTTTTCTGTCCTGCTCTCTGGGTCTCAGAGACAGTGAGAACAAAATGTGAATTGATCTGCTGTCTCTGAGCCTTAGCACCTACTACGAGGATCTCAGTATTGTCTTTGTTCAGCTGTTTTGGGACATCCAGTAGTTGATGTCATCAATGCAATTAATATGCTTATTTACTGTACAGGACAGGTTAACTGGGGGAAATGTAAAGGATTTATATTAGTGTCTAACATCTTGCTGTAGTGTAGAATCTCTTCAGTACTTCAGTTCTGCACAACAGTCCCAGTAGAGTAAGTTTAATCTTTGTATTGTGTGTTGATTAGAGACAGCTTGTTACACATTCCTAAGCTTAGATTCATTGTTTGATATCCTCCCTCTCTTCTCTCTCCAACATGTTATCAACAGAATGTACTGATTGTGGAGGTGAGTCATCCATGTTTTTGCTTCCCCTTTTTTCTCTCTCTGACTTCATTAAATAGACCTTGCTTTACGTGCATGTTTATGCAGGTCAAGAAGACAAGGCATCTTAAGTTTTCTGCTCTGCAGGATATTTGAAGTAGGAAACTACATGAGCAAATCCCTGGATTCGACCATTTTAATTGGCTTCATTTTGTCAGGGATGTCTGAGGATGTTGACATAAGAAACTTTGCTATTGGCTCAATAATTTGTCCTGCTATGAGAGTCAGTGTAATCAAACATAATGTGAAACAAATCATATTATTCCTGTCTAACAATGGGCAGTTTATTTAAGCAGATTTGGTTACTTCCCAGACATCAGTCAATATGCTGTAACAAACAGTGGATTGACCATTATTTCAGAAGAATGAAAATCTAGGCAAGTTGTTTGATGTAAAATGCTATGTAAACCTATATTTGCCACATTGCCCATATTTATTGATGTAAAGTAAGAACAATTATGGTAATAATAGCCCAATGACACATTACTTAAGGTAGAGGAACACACCCAAAAAAGACTCATAAACAAATGGCACACTGCAAAGTCCTGAGTGTTAATTTAACTCTGAGAATTAAACTGACACTAAGGTTTTTAATGTGCAGGAGCATGGCAGTATGTACTCGTAAGACTAATTGCTTTTTGACTTGCTAAATGGGCTGGCACATCCACTAATTGGTCTTCCCTTTTTTCACTTCCATTTTATTGACCATCACACGAACACAAACCCTTTGTGGAATTGGAGAACAGCATGGTCAAGTTCGCGCTTTCATCTCTGGACCTGTTTACCCTGGTCTGTATTTGAATGTTGACAACTGTCCCCTCTCTGAACTCATTCTTTCTGTCCCTTGAAGGCCATTGTAGACACAGGGAAGACAATGAAGGCTCTCCTGAAGCATGTGGAAGCCTTCAGGCCCAAACTGATCAAAGTAGCTGGGTGAGTGTTTGCTGAAAACAAAACAAGCTGAATCACACAATTTCCTCCTTCCAGTCTAGACAGATAGTAAGAATGGACACTGGTTTTAGATACAGTGGTACCGTTATAGAGAATATTGTTCTGTTAGTCCTACACCACTGGTAGGAGTTTGACATGAGTTGACATGCCTGCTTTTCCCCCCTCAGATTACTGGTGAAGAGAGTGCCACATAGCTCAGCCTGTCTTCCTGATTGTATGTAACTTTTCTTTTTTATATCACTTTTTTTAATGACTCATTCTTCCATCTCAGTAAAGAAAAAACAATGGTTGAAACTAGTGGGCCAGTGAGTCAGAGGACAGTGTACAATTGCTTTCTTCCAGACAGTATACATTTTCTCTTTCAGATGTTGGTTTCGAGATACCCAATCGCTTTGTTGTGGGATACGCTTTAGACTACAATGAGTATTTCAGAGATCTCAACGTAAGTCGTCACGGTTACTTTCTTATTTTGAGATACAATGATCTTGTTGTGAGAATGACTGTGGGCGTGTTTATTGAAGGTGAATATATGTAAAAACATTAAGGATTAAATCATCTTCTCAGGATTCTCCAAAGAACTTTGCACAATAGACTGACTTACTTCAATGATACATCTTTATTTCATTAGTTCCGTAAAAAAGAGAGCACATTTAGGAAATGTTCTTTGTCAGTTTCATTTCTGATGTAAATATTCTGAATATATACCGTATGTACAGTACTGATCTAAAGTTTACATTTTTACTTTTTTCTTTTTCTCTTGCAGCATATCTGTGTTATCAGTGAAAGCGGGAAGATGAAATATAAGCTCTAAGAGGAGACGTGACTTCTGAAATGTCTTCCACAATTAGTATCGCTACAATAAAAAATCCTGATTCATCTAATTGTTTCATGACATTCCTTTGTCCACCTTCCATGACTCTTGCATCTTATCCAGCGATTGACCTTGTAGTGATTTTAATAAAACATTGTGTTCAAATAAATGCATAATTTGTGTTGACAGAACTGAATTAAGCTTTTTTTTTTTGCATTACTTAGTTTAAATCTAACATAATATTTCAGTTCAGTTCTACTGCTTGTTGTATGCAGTGTAGATAACTTTTATATCATTTATTGTGTGAATGTACTGTTTTTTTTTTCAAATTAGTTAATGATATAGGAAGTAAACAGTAACTCAGCTTTTAAGATGAAAGGGAGGATGCACGTTTTATTAGGAAATGACTGTTCCTGTTGGAAATTGAATGATAGATAGATTATCTTTACCTCCACTTGACCTTTGAATGTCTTATTTGTTATGTGTCTGTCACCTCACCTTTTCTGCTCTACCTGTTCTCAGGGGCAAATAAAAGGGTTTTGTAGTGTCCCTTTTTCGGGTTTCATTATTGTTGTTTTGTTTGTTTTTAGTATTCTTTTCTCTTTTTTTACGAAGATAATGTCAGTTCTAGGTATATGTGATACTTTTCTATTCACTCTATTTGAGGATACCCTAATGTATCCAGTAGGAGACACAAAGGAGACTCTTTGTGTCTCCTACTGGATACATTAGGGTCTTTATTATTATCATCAAATTATTGGCTTAGGATTTCGACAAAAACAGAAAAATCTCCATGAATTCAATGCTTCATGAGGTGTGTAATTTATAGGAAATTAGTCTTTTTTTTGGGGTGAACTACTCCTTTAAAGAATAGTAATAATAAAACACTGACGTTTGTTTTGACTAATAGTGTGAATGTATGCAGGTTTACTTCTTCTTTTTTTATATGTGTAATTTTTTATTGCAGATGATTCATACAGTCATTGATCAATCCATCTTATTTCTCTTTGACTTGTAACTGGCATTTTTATATCGGCATGCAGGTTTACTTCTGTTTAACTGTTTGTTACAGTCTCAAATGGCTTTATAGGTCCATAAAGGAAATAAAATGACACCCCTGACCATAAAGCCCAAGGAAGACCAAATGAGGTCAAAACCTTTGGTTTTCGAAACAGTAATTATTTTTCAAAGCAGTAACTGTTGTGTAAGACTGTGTTATTCGTCTGATACATTTACTTTGTCCTGAACCATGCAGCGACAGAACATAATGCATGTGCAGCAACAGAATATAGGCTATGCATGTGCACAATTGAACCCTTGACCATAGACCCTCACTCAGGGCAAGAAAACCCCTTAGCATTGTGTCTGGGGCCAGTAAAAAGCTTACATTTTATTATTATTCTATTGTAAAAGAGAATCAACTGTAAAGTAAATCATTTCCAAACATGAACACCGAATGAGCCTTTTCGTTATGTGGTGCATGGTTGTCTCGGAGATTAGCTTGGCAAAAGGTTTCAAACCTATGTTGAAAGACTTCTCTGTAAACATTCTTGAGAGAAAGAAAATGGGTCAACTGCAGATGATTACAGATAAATGGAACAAACAAGAGTCCGTTGTATGAGCGGTTGGGCTCTTTGTACACCTGACATATGACTCCCCAGTGTCTGAGCAGTGGCCTAAAAAAAAAAAAAGTTACACCTGGTTGTGAAATCTGTTCAGGAACTTCAATGAATTATCGTTGGTGTGACCGTTATAAGAGTGAAATGATGTCCTTTGAGAGTTATCCAAGAATGTAAGGGTAGGATATAACCGTCATATGATCTAGTCTTACACTTTGAATTGACAGCCTGTTCCCAAAGTCTCACTGTTAAGTTCATCAGAAATCTGTCCTAACACCCATCAAGTTGATATGTCTGATAGGCATAGTAGAACCATTGAAAAAACTGTCTGTGCAGGCCAGGACTGCTTTGTGAATGTCTTTTTAGGGTGACCTCTCCAAAGGCCACCAATCCCAAGAACAGGTGGCCCCTTATGTTGTGAAAGGAATAAAGGGGACATTTGTCAAGGCCCTGAGAATCTGAGAACTTTAGTCTCCAGTCCTCGGTGTGTGTGTGTGTGTGCGCACAAGCTTGCGTGCGCGTGTGTCTGTTGTTACAGGACTATCAATGTTGATTTAATTTGACATTTCTGCTGTGAGAGGGTTAAAGGTTGGGTGGGCTATGAAAAAAGTAAAATAAAAGTTAAAGCTCTATATTCTGATAGTAGCTAATATGTGCTGTTTGTTCAGTAACAGGGGTCTCCCCTTTTCTCCAGTTCTTAAACAGAAAATACATTTTCAGGTGGGTTGCCCATTTCAGCCAATCAGGAAAGAGTACCCATTTTTCGGGTTCAATTTTGTCTGCTCATTTCTGTGTCATCACAATTTCACTTGTTTTTCCTGTATCCTGTGTGGGTTCTCCCCCCCTGATTGGATAACATCGGTATCCCGACCTGAACATTTATTTTCTGTTTTTTATTACTTACCCTACATTATCTTTAATGGACTACTGCATCATAAGACTGTTACTGTACAGTGTGAAACAGTGGGAACTCACATTCCAAATCCACTGCCATCTACATGTCAGAGTCAGACTTCCTCGACCCCACTTTGAACCAGGGCATGTGACTCTTGTGTTAGCCTGCCTACTCAGTCTTGTTTTTGTTGTTGTGTATGAAAAGAAGGTGGATGATATTTGGATTGTGTAGTAATGATAACAGGACAAAATACTTGCTCTACTCTGGAAATAACTTTTAACAGTCAGTAGCCTAGTGTGTGGGAAAATATATTCATATTCATATTGTTTAAAAAAAATAAATAAAGTCAGTTCTAGGTATATGTGCTACTTTTCTATTCACTTTATTTTGAAGTGGAGACCACAATAAAGAGAAAACACACACACACACACACACACACACACACACACACACACACACACACACACATTTATATATATATATATATATATATATATATATATATATATATATATATATATATATATATATATATATATATATATATATATATACATTTTGTAAAACACACATTTGATTGGTTTTGACAAATACAAACTCTACTGTGATTGGCCGAGCTTGTATAGGGAGGCGGGCTTACCATAGTGTCGGGAACACTGGAATCAAATTCCAGCTACAATCAGCAGCCGCGTGCAGCAGAGCACCTCCCCGAGGAGAGGAGTGGGCTAGTTGGAATAGTTGTTCAACAACTGTTTGGACCCAAAGATATGTGGGATTAAACATTATGACAACAAAGTAAGGACTATTCTGGAAAACTGACGCTGGGATTTAACTTGGTTCACCCGCTTCCTTGGACAAACATTACCGCTCCCGGTCCGTAATGTAACGACACTTTGGAACCACACAGGTAAACTTTGTTCCAACTCGCTGCCTGGGTGTTAGCATGCTATGCTAACACCATCAGCAAGAGCCAGCCAACAGCCTGTTGCTGTAAACTGAGTTAGTAGTAGTGGCTCTTTCTTTCGCCAGCTTCAAATATATCGTTATGCTGCTACATAACTCGGTTAATTCGTATACTACGCCTAACTTTACTAGTCTACTTTTTCGTATTATTTCCAGCTTGGCGCTAAACTAAAGAGGTAAACCCTTCAATGTTCTACTTTTGTGGCCATTGTCGTCCGTTAGAGCAGGAGAACAACAGCACGGTACGAACGACCACCGACCCCAGCGTTGAGCGTTATGTGGCCAAAAAAACAAAACCAAAAGAAAAACCTTTTTACTATTGCTTTCTGGGGCTCGTATCATTGCCGTCTTTTTCATTTTTCAATTACTAGCGGTCGGCGACTGAGCAAATAATCGAATTTATGTTTGATGTTGGGATTATTATTTAATCTGAGCTCCAAGCAACAGCCCACTTGTTGCGAGCCATTCATTAACATTATGCTGTTTACCGTATGTTCATCCATTCTATGGTCAGTGTGTGTTATTGAAACAGCGTGACAGACACAGAACTGTCTGCTGTTTTTCTCTGCTCTACGTGTTCGAAAACGTAAACAAACTTGACTTATTTATTTACTTGTCAACTAAATGTGTTGACTAGTATTCTAACTTCTTATTATTTCTGCAAGTTATTCTAAGACCTAGGCACTGCTTATTTCAAACCAACTTTATTTTAGCGTTATTTTTGCCATATATGACGTAATTAACACGTAATTAAGATGTTATTAATGCACACACAGTACATTTCTATTAAACTGGAGATAATGTTGAATTCTCGACTTCCACACATAGGAAGTCACATATGTGTATAGGTTATATGTATCGATTATACCATATAATGTACAGATTATTATTTTTGATTGTATATGGAACTGAAGCTAGGTTTTTGGTTTATCTGTGATCCTAGTTTCGTGGGGCATTACAATCTCTGCATTCTATGTATGCGATTACCTTGCTTATTGTACAGTAAGTCGCTCTGGATAAGAGTATCTGCTAAATGCCTAAATTGTATAAAAAATAAAATGTGTGACACTAACACGATTATGTCTCTCCAAAGCACCTGGATTGGGAACACAAGCAAGAGGGGAGCTGTGAAGTGGACAGGCGTACTGTGAACCCTTGGAAATATCTCGTCCTTTCCACTGGATCTATCATTTTCGATGTGGGCGTTTAGGGAGCGCAGTATTTTATGTGAAGTTGAATGATGGCCGCATCACGTTGGGGTCACTCTTGCAGCGAAGATGAGAGGCAAACAACAAGACGTTCTTTCTGCGAGGTAAAACAATAGAATTTAATCTGTGTACCTAGATGATTCTTGTTGAAGTTGAGATCATGGTCAGTTTGTGTTTTTGGACATCCACTGTCTGCCACAAATGACTTCATCCCATTCCTGCTCTGTGAAAGAAAGACCACTGGAAAAGTATCAGGTTGTTTGACACTGTCTCAGCTGTCTGGTTGTTATGACCCTCCTGGTTGTTTTGCACCCATGCTCAAGTTGTTTTGATTGGTCCTGCTCAGCCATATGCTTGGTTTTAAAAGATTCCCCCCCCCCCATAGAAATACTTCATTAAAAGATCCCAGTAGTACCCCAAGTGAATGGGGTACTAAGCTGTGTGTTTGATGATTAAATGAAAGCATATAATCAGTGATAGAAGTAGGTGGAGAATTGTGGATGAAGACAAGACAATAGACAAGTGCTTGACAACACCCCCCTCCTTAAAGATTTGTAACCCCTGAAATACCAGACAGGAGCAGATGACAATCTGCTTCGATGTAGGCTTATGTGAAATTTTCCTATGTAATAGGTTGGACGCCATCTGAAAGAAGACCTTTGTGTAGACTAGTAGACTTATTAGTCGGTACTCCTGTTAAATAGAAGGTCAGTCCTATTTATAGAATGTGCAGCTTTCTGTCATTACCTCCAATTCGCCCCCTCTCAAATCTAATATTCAGTACCTCAATTCATTGTCTCTGAACCTAAATGAGGGGATGTAAAGGTCCTTGTGCCCTCACTGCCATCTCTCTCAATGTACTAATCCTGCCTCTTGAATATGTCTATGGCTCATTTCGCAGAGGACACTTGGAACACACCAAACGTGACACATATTTTAAAAACATATACTGTTAAAGCTTATATAGCCAACAAGGACAGTGTATACCAATTTCATTCACTGCCACTGTTGAAATGAGCGCATAAGATGCGGCCAGCTCTTTGTTTGCACTTGTAAACTTAGTTTTGGACCGATCAAGAGTGGCTAAAAATAGCTGATCGCTGCTAAAAATCCCAGAGGAAACAATCTATGTTGCAATCAAACAAGACTGTCTGGAGTTGCCCCATTGACCTGTTAACAACGCATGACATTTTTCTCGATAAGCCGATATTGCAGGATTTTATTATTGCTCTTGCTTTCCCGTCCCAGTCATAGCAATAATGCATCATAAATCTGTCAGTGGATGTGAGAATAGCCTCTTAATGCACTCAGTGGGCATCCTACTTTTAGCAGTTTGTATCCTTTAAGCTGGCTCCAGACCAATCCAAATCGGCCCGACTTTGGGCCGATTTGGCTTCGGGAAGCGTCGGCCAGTCGGTTAGGGGTCCGTCGGCCAGTCGGTTAGGGGTCCGTCGGGACCTTTTCGGCCGACCCAGAGCCGACCGAACATGTTCAGCTTTTTAGCCGACTGGCAGAGCAGTGGCAGTGACAACAAAGGGCTGTCGGTGTTGCCAGATTATGTGAGAGAAACAAGCGACCATGTCTATGAAAACCTACATTCACTGTTTCTCGTTGTTGCTCCCAGAGAGAGAGAGAGAGATTGATTGATTTGACCTAGTTTTGCGCAGTTTTGGTGCAACACAACCCTCGTTTAAGTGAATTGCTTTCACCTGCTGCTGTGTGGAGCGCAGTGGTGGAAAAAGTACTCAAATGTTTTACTTAAGTAAAAGTATCAATACTGCAATGTAGAAGTACTCCGTTACAAGTAAAAGTCCCGAATTAAAAATGTACTTGAGTGAAAGTACAAAAGTATTGGTATCAAAATGTACTTAAAGTACCAAAAGTAAAAGTACTCAAATGTTTGAAAATAGCAGATCTACAAGCTCACAACGCGCTTCGCGACGCGTTGTGAGCTTGTAGATCGGCTATTTTCAAATAGTCTAGGTATAAAATAGAGCTAAAGTGGTTACTGTATGTTTTATAATGTAATAATTTATATCTGCAAAGTAACTAATAACTAAAGTTTTCAAATAATTGTAGTGGAGTAAAAGTAGAATATTTTCCTCAGAGATGTATGGAGTAGAAGTAAAAGTACTGAAAATTAGAAATACTCCAGTAAAGTAAAAAATCCTCAAAAGTGTACTTAAGTACAGTACTTGAGTAAATGTACTTAGTTACTTTACACCACTGGCGGAGTGTGCGCTACAGGGCATATCTCCAAGCCAGGGTGACCTACCCAGGCTCATGAAATTCATATGCAGGCATAGTAGCCAATTAGAATGAAATCCGCAAAAACGGACTCATATACTGATACAGAACCATATATTGGCTATTATATTATGGCTGTCGGGTGGAAATCTTGTATGTTCCTTTTTTATTATTATTTAAAAACAATTTAAAATCGTGAAAATAGCCAATCTACAAGCTGTAATTATTAATAATTAAGAAATACTATATTTTAAAGAGTGAAAAATCAACTAAAGTCATTATTAGTGCAAGTTCATTCACATTTCATTTGAATGAAAATAACTTGTGGGTAAAATACATTCTGTGAATCTAATGTGATTAATGTGACCCCTACTTCAGTCAGTGAAGTCCAGGGCTGAATGTGACATATTGAGACCTATATAACTAAATATTGGTCATTTGCCAACACATTATTTTGTGAAATAAATGGGTTATATTTCACAGATAGTTATACTATTCTTATAATATATTAAAATACAATGATCCTTAACCTTCAAGTTAAATGCATTATTTCCGTGGACTTAAAAATCATTTTTGGACTTAAAAATCATTATTATTTTTTTGGATGGCCTTCCTGCCCTGGCAGGAAGACCGGGCAGGGCCTTTGTGCCCTCCAAAAAATTACAACACCAAAGGCCAAGTGGCCTTGCCCCTAAAATGACGAAATTCCAGGCTTGAATGCAATAGATGTACTCTGAGTCTGTTACAAGTAAAAGTCCAGAATTCAACATTTACTTGAGTAAAAGTACTAAAGTATTGGTATAAAAATGTACTTAAAGTACCAAAAGTAAAAGTACAAAAATGTTTGAAAATAGCAGATCTACAAGCTCAGAACGCGTGCATCGCAACACGTTGTGAGCTTGTAGATCTGCTATTTTCAAATAGCTTATAGGTATAAAATAGGGCTAAAGTGGTTAATGTATGTTTCATAATGATTTATATCTGCAAAGTAACTAGTAACTAAACATTTCAAATAATTGTTGTGGAGTACAAGTATAGACAATTGGAAATACTCCAGTAAAGTAAAAGTACCTCAAAATTGTACTTAAGTACAGTACTTGAGTAAATGTACTAGTTACTTACACCACTGCACGTCAGTGAAGAAAAAACGCTGGGAACATCCCTAAGTGGCTTTGCAGGGAAACAAGCCCAAAGTCGCTTATAATAAGCAGACCTGGCAACGCTGGCACGCTAAAAGTCAAATTAGCACATGAATGGCCAGTCGGCTGACAGACTTAAATGGTAACTTTTGCCAACCGAATACCAGTCTGTTGCAGTCTGGAGTAGTCTGCAATAGTCTGGACGAGTCTGTTTGGTGCGGAGTTGCCTTTAAGGCAATAGTCTGGACGAGTCTGTTTGGTGCGGAGTTGCCTTTAAGGCAACTCCGCACCAAACAGACTCGTCCAGACTATTGCAGACTACTCCAGACTGCAACAGACTGGTATTCGGTTGGCAAAAGTTACCATTTAAGTCTGTCAGCCGACTGGCCATTCATGTGCTAATTTGACTTTTAGCGTGCCAGCGTTGCCAGGTCTGCTTATTATAAGCGACTTTGGGCTTGTTTCCCTGCAAAGCCACTTAGGGATGTTCCCAGCGTTTTTTCTTCACTGACGTGCAGTGGTGTAAGTAACTAGTACATTTACTCAAGTACTGTACTTAAGTACAATTTTGAGGTACTTTTACTTTACTGGAGTATTTCCAATTGTCTATACTTGTACTCCACAACAATTATTTGAAATGTTTAGTTACTAGTTACTTTGCAGATATAAATCATTATGAAACATACATTAACCACTTTAGCCCTATTTTATACCTATAAGCTATTTGAAAATAGCAGATCTACAAGCTCACAACGTGTTGCGATGCACGCGTTCTGAGCTTGTAGATCTGCTATTTTCAAACATTTTTGTACTTTTACTTTTGGTACTTTAAGTACATTTTTATACCAATACTTTAGTACTTTTACTCAAGTAAATGTTGAATTCTGGACTTTTACTTGTAACAGACTCAGAGTACATCTATTGCATTCAAGCCTGGAATTTCGTCATTTTAGGGGCAAGGCCACTTGGCCTTTGGTGTTGTAATTTTTTGGAGGGCACAAAGGCCCTGCCCGGTCTTCCTGCCAGGGCAGGAAGGCCATCCAAAAAAATAATAATGATTTTTAAGTCCAAAAATGATTTTTAAGTCCACGGAAATAATGCATTTAACTTGAAGGTTAAGGATCATTGTATTTTAATATATTATAAGAATAGTATAACTATCTGTGAAATATAACCCATTTATTTCACAAAATAATGTGTTGGCAAATGACCAATATTTAGTTATATAGGTCTCAATATGTCACATTCAGCCCTGGACTTCACTGACTGAAGTAGGGGTCACATTAATCACATTAGATTCACAGAATGTATTTTACCCACAAGTTATTTTCATTCAAATGAAATGTGAATGAACTTGCACTAATAATGACTTTAGTTGATTTTTCACTCTTTAAAATATAGTATTTCTTAATTATTAATAATTACAGCTTGTAGATTGGCTATTTTCACGATTTTAAATTGTTTTTAAATAATAATAAAAAAGGAACATACAAGATTTCCACCCGACAGCCATAATATAATAGCCAATATATGGTTCTGTATCAGTATATGAGTCCGTTTTTGCGGATTTCATTCTAATTGGCTGCTATGCCTGCATATGAATTTCATGAGCCTGGGTAGGTCACCCTGGCTTGGAGATATGCCCTGTAGCGCACACTCCGCCAGTGGTGTAAAGTAACTAAGTACATTTACTCAAGTACTGTACTTAAGTACACTTTTGAGGATTTTTTACTTTACTGGAGTATACTATTTCTAATTTTCAGTACTTTTACTTCTACTCCATACATCTCTGAGGAAAATATTCTACTTTTACTCCACTACAATTATTTGAAAACTTTAGTTATTAGTTACTTTGCAGATATAAATTATTACATTATAAAACATACAGTAACCACTTTAGCTCTATTTTATACCTAGGCTATTTGAAAATAGCCGATCTACAAGCTCACAACGCGTCGCGAAGCGCGTTGTGAGCTTGTAGATCTGCTATTTTCAAACATTTGAGTACTTTTACTTTTGGTACTTTAAGTACATTTTGATACCAATACTTTTGTACTTTCACTCAAGTACATTTTTAATTCGGGACTTTTACTTGTAACGGAGTACTTCTACATTGCAGTATTGATACTTTTACTTAAGTAAAACATTTGAGTACTTTTTCCACCACTGCGCTCCACACAGCAGCAGCAGGTGAAAGCAATTCACTTAAACGAGGGTTGTGTTGCGCACCAAAACTGCGCAAAACTAGGTCAAATCAATCAATCTCTCTCTCTCTCTCTCTGGGAGCAACAACGAGAAACAGTGAATGTAGGTTTTCATAGACATGGTCGCTTGTTTCTCTCACATAATCTGGCAACACCGACAGCCCTTTGTTGTCACTGCCACTGCTCTGCCAGTCGGCTAAAAAGCTGAACATGTTCGGTCGGCTCTGGGTCGGCCGAAAAGGTCCCGACGGACCCCTAACCGACTGGCCGACGGACCCCTAACCGACTGGCCGACGCTTCCCGAAGCCAAATCGGCCCAAAGTCGGGCCGATTTGGATTGGTCTGGAGCCAGCTCAGACTACCCCACATGCTAATTCATGTGCTAATTTGGAGCTGGAAAACCCCCTGGAGTCACCAGCCCTGGGAGTTTCTGGAGCTGATGACGCTAAGGATTTGATGATTTTAAGGAGGTTTTGAGTGGATGTTTTCTTTTATACCTCCCTTTTTAGTCTGATGGCACAAGCCTTTTCCCTGAGGCCAGTCACATTTTTACCCTCTTGTTCATGCATTACACATCATTTCCTCAATTAATGGAAGCTGACCCCTGTCAGGCTTTCCATGATTCGCCAGCTATAGTGCATTATGTTGTAATCGGGCCAGGAATTTCAGGGAGGCCACAAAGGCCATGGCCGACGTTGCCCCTCAGTTTGCTCTTGTGCCCCTCAAAAAATGGTATGCCCTGAGGCCACAGTGGCCTTAATGCCACATCTGACTTCTTGTCAATATGTACACACCAGTGTCTCTTTCTTGTCATGTAGACACCAATATCTTTTGTTGAGATTCTGAATTCTTAACTCGCGTGAGTCCGCATGTTTAAGTTTAAAGTACCAATCCAGTAACTTTGATTGGTGCCGGGTTGAGCTTGGATCAGATTGTAAATACTAGGGGTGTGCCGATACACTAATTTCACGAAACGATACGATATTGGGCACACAACTTCGATACGATACGCATTTTTTTATTATGAAAATATATGGGGGAGAAAAAAAGCAAATGTAAACAAATATTTCAGTTTTTGCATTATTCAGACAAAATTGTAGCTTTTCAGCTTCCACTAGCCGTTTTGAATCCAAATAGGGCAATAGTGTGACATCTGACCCGAAAAACAACAACATGTTGTCACCCTTTTCACCTCGGGGCTGTTTGCATGCCTGATTATTATTATTGTAAAAAAATTGCCCTAAAAAAATGGACAACACGAAAGACCAATTGGCCGTGCCCCTAAAATGACGAAATTCTAGGCCTTTTTTTCTTCTTCAGAACAGCACAATCCCCCTGCTACTGTTTTGAAATTTATCTTTTCCTTACAGACTTCTATTCACATTTCATCATTATGACCTTTAGGGACAGTGGTTATTTTGCGGGATAGCTGAAACCAGGAATGGAAAAGGTTTCATAGATGAGCAAACTGAGTAGGGGAAAATATCTTGGATTGAATGGCAAATATGACCAGCCGCCGAGTAATGCAGAGAATCTAAATACTGCTGCCACTGTTGTATTTGCAGGACCCCTGTGCCAGACAGTTGGACAGTGATCACTCCATACCTGCTCCCTGTGGATGCATTCCTCTATTTAGACGAGAGTGCTTCTCCGCCTGATCTCGTCTTTTTTTTGTGGTGGCCTCATGCCTAGGCTCTTAATCTCAAGAAACCCTATTGTGATTGATTCAGACTTTTATGTACTTTAGGCTTTTTTGTTTTTGCATATTTTAGTTTGCTGTTGCAGAGTGAAATGATGTCAATGACAAAACAAATATACATAGCTATTAGGTGTGCATCCCTTGTCTGTGTGACAGAAATACATTTTAGTACCTAATTTATGGTTTGTAACTTTTGTCCTCTGTATGAAAGGTGCTGACATTTTTGCTATAATTTAGATTTTGTTTATTTTGTTTTAATATGATGCAGTCAGTGTGATTTACACTTGGCACTATCAACAGCAATAGAGAAACAGATCCCCCCCTTTCCATGATCTGGCCCTCATCAAGGCTCAGAGTGTAACTCACTTAGGCTAGCTGCCATTTACAGAACCCTCTGCAGTCTGCACAGGCATCATATGGCTCACTGATGAATATCGGAAAGGGAAAATGGATCTTCAATTGAATAGAAGGCGACTGTTACTTCCTGTTGCCTTACGGTTGTGTGTGTCTTTTATGTCTCTGGAGTATATAGATGACTTACAGGATTCAGATCCCCCTCAGTGTATGCTTTCTGTGTAGCACATGTGGTAAATCCAAGCCAACGGCTCACCTACTTTTTAGCTTCAGTTTAGAATCATTGAATCTGTGAATATCAACAGGTTAAAATCTAGAGGGCTAATTACAATTATCCCATGGTATGGGCTCATTGAATCTATTTCCTATTGGATTCATCCAATGTTGACACCACCACATTTTGTCACAATAGCATTCCGTACTCACAAAAAGTGTTTTTTTTTTAGCGCCGGAACACTTTGGAATGGATATTATGTCCAGAGAGCTACACATGCACTGGGCGAGACACCTCCGCTCAATGTTTGCCACTTGTGGCCATGTCGTTACAACCCTCTGTGACATTGTTGGGCGGCTCTCCTCCAAAAGTTGAACTATTTTCTATTTGAGGCACCCAGGGTGCTCCACCAAAGAATGCTGGACGCAGAGAGCACTGAAGTTGTGTGCAGGAGCTTAGGTGACTGGTGTGGAGTAATAACGTAGTGGAGGCAATTATCTTGCTTTTCACTGTACTCAATCATTCCACTAAAACATCTCGTTCATTTGTTAATCAGTTTGTTCAATGCTTGGCTGGAGCTTGGACTTCCGTGTGCGTTGTGTACTAGTCAACAGGTCCTTCACTGACTGGATCAATCAGTTCAACATGTTCAGCTGACTTTCCCTTCAGGCAATGGGATCTAAACACCAGGCACGTACTTGAAATGTGCCTCATATGTCAATAATGTTGTAAACATCTTTATTTGATTGAAGAATGTTCCAACACAGTTTACAGAGAGGACTGAGTATGTTGATCTCTAGTGAAAGTCAAATCCTCCCCCTAGAAATCCCTTAGAAATCGACTAGAGTGGAGGCCATGTCAGACTGAAGCATTCTTTCTTCAGTCTGATATTAAGCTATACTTGTGTGTGAGACACTGTTTTCATCTATATATGGGTGGTTCTGGACAACCGATCCGTTGATCCATGAGCTTGTGATATCACAGAACGATGTTAGAGCGTGACATCAGTGACACCAGACAGATTTATATGACTGTCTGTCTGCGTGTTTTTTTTTGTGACAGCCATTGTGATGCCCATTGTGTGTGTGACCCATTTGAGGTCCTCACTCCTCAGTGATGTGTATGCAGAGGAACTTAAAATCTCTGATCCATTCTCCACTACAACGCTGTCAATGTAGATAGGGGCGTGTTCTCTCGGCCTCCTGTAGTCCACAGTCAGCTCTTTGGTCTTGTTGATGTCGAGAGCGAGGTTGTTCTCTTGACGCCTATGTGTCAGTGATCTGACCTTATCCCTGTAAGCAGTCTCGCTCTCGTGAATCGGCCCATCACTGTTGTGTCGTTAGCACAACTTGATGAGGACGTTGGAGCTGTGCATGGCCACGCAGTCGTGTGTGTGTGTGTGTGTACAGGGAGCAGAGGAGAGGACTCTGCACGCAGGGCTCCTGTGTTGAGGGTCAGAGAATGTCATGTTGCCATTCTCATCACTTGGTGTCGGCTCGTCAGGAAGTCCAGTATTCAGTTGCACATGGTTGGATGCAGGCTATTGATTTAACAATTTATGATTTATTCAAACCCAGAATCCTCCCCCTTTTTGCCTTTTATCCCCCTTCTCCCGAATGTAGTGGTCCTCACTGGTCCTCACTGGCAGCTCCTCGCCTGCCAGTGAGGAGCCCCTAGAGGGAGGATGTAGAGCCTCCACCTCCATCCTACTACTCCCGCCCAACACTCCCTGCTGACTGGTGCCTCCCCAGCCCATAGGAGTACATACTGTGACAAATATCACCCTCCCAGTCCCCGCCCGGCTTTCTCCCACAAACACACCAATTGCGTGCGTATACTATATAACCTCAACAAAGCAGGACGCACCCCATTGGATTCGAACCCCTAGACTCCACAGTGGTGGTTGGGTACCATACCACTGCCCTGCCCAAGTGTCAGAGTCCCCCCACTTTTGACAAATTACACATTTATTAAAACATTTAAATTAAAAACTGAGATGTTAACTGAACCTTGACTCATGAATCGAAGATTGGCATTGGCAGCACACCAATTCTTTTTTTTACATTTGACAACTCTCCCTGCAGATCAAGCATACCAGTAAGGGGCAGGTAGAAGCGCCACTCCAGCTGAAACCAGACTGCAACAATCATTATAAAGCCTTACTTTTGGTCATTCTGCTGCTTCTGACTCATCAGACATGGCCTCCAATGTCAAATGGGTGTAACGTTATTTGTTCTCTACGAAACCTATCCATATTTTCCTTTCAGCCGTTGACATTTGCTGACATGTAAGGAAGAGTACAAATGTGTACACTTTTCCACCCAGATATGTCACAAGGAAATATTTAGAGAATATCTCTGAGTCAAGTCCATAAGGACTGATTGAAAATAACTCTGTACTTGATGTTTAAACTCAAGTGATATTGATACATTCCAAATATTATCAAAGTATTCCGAGGCACCCCTTGACTAGCACACTAGGGTGCCACGGCACCCACTTTCAGAAACCCTGACTTAACAGATAGCAGGTTGTGATGTACTGCCGCAGCACTACTGCTCATCTTTAAAAACTGAGCAAACAAAGTGAATGACCAAACAACTGACACAGCACTTCTTTTAGACATTAAAGCCCCATGTGACCTCACAAACAATCTTGAAGGTTTTCAGCCAATGACTGGCAAGCAAAACATTGGCTTACAAGTATGAGTAGGAACTGACCCTTGTCAACTAAAACAACACCCACTGTTGTACATCTTTGCTTAGGGATATTGGATAACGGATCGTTTTTCAACCTGATAGCCAACATCATTATTTGGTTAGTTAACGGTTAATAGGCTAGGCTGAAAAATACAGTTATGACCCTCATACCCAGCCTGAAATAAAAAATGCATGTGTTCACAGAATGAACATTTATGTTAGCTATTTATTTAGGCTCCTTTCAAAATGCGACATGGAAAATGGATCTAAGAATTAAAAAATGTATATCATTGTGATATCATTAGTGAGAGGGGTGCATGCATGGCAGCAGAAAGACACTTGTGTCGTCTCATCTCTGTTCATTGACAGGGCCCAGTCACGTTACTCTATTAAACCGACACTGCACGCGTTACAGCCGAATGTATACTTCGTCGTACGACGGGGTCGTGCGCAGAAAATAGCAGATCTACAATATATCGGCAATCAGTGTTTTTTTGGTTGATCACACAACCTTGGCGCACACACTCCCTGGATGCCAGAGCAGACCTTCTGCCCTGCATTTTTCAGATTGGCCTGTTATAGCGCCACCAGGAGACCAATTTTTGCAAAACAATTCTTTTGATATTACACCTACAGATTGTGTCCAAACATCACGCAAATCGGTACACACTATCTCTATAGTCATGTGATCAAGACAGATCTGTCCGATGTTTCATATTCTATCCTGATTGGCTAAGATTGGCTTCCAAAGTTTGCAGGAGTGGTCCGTTTTGAACAAAATGCCTCAAATCACGAACGCAGCGTTTGATTACCGTGAAACTTTTCACGCACATTCCCACTAGGCCAAGGAAGAAATGCCACCCTAACACAGCATCCGATTGGTGTGAAAGGCAGAGGAATGTGCCACCCTTTTCACATAGGCCTATTGTGCAATAACTTCATCAACATTAATCCCTCAACTTCTACAGATTCCACTCAGCTCTATAATAACTGAATTCCGAACATTGCTGGCCCACAATAACCTACCTGACCTTGCGGAGACCTGTACTTCGAGGACCACTTTTTCTAGTTTATTTTTCTTTTTTCTTTTGACAGTGACCATGATATAATTATTTAAATAATATAATAATAAACAATTGATATATATATATATATATATATATATATATACACACACACACACACACACACACACACACACACACTAGTTATATATTTATTATGGAATAGGCAGCAGATGGTTTATTTTCTTAATGTTGATGGTCAATTCTTGACTGTTATTTGAAGAATCAAAAGTAACGTTTATGTGCTAGTGGTTAGAATTGAACTCATCGTCAACCCCTGTGTGAACTTATCTCTAGCGTCACCTGCAGGCCAAAATGTCCACTTCTGTGTGAAATTGCCTCTGCATGTGATGGTATAGATTGGTAATTTATCTTCTATACATGAGCTCTCTCGATGGAAAATGCTACTATGTTTTTCAAGTCTCGCACTCATCAAGTGCGGGAGCTCTTAGAGTGCAGAAAACATAGCCCACGTTGTCTACAGAGGCTAGTAAATGTAAATGATACTTTTACCCTTAACAGCACTACAAGAATGAAACGCCCAAGGCTCGCCAGAGGCCCTCTGTATCATTATCTTAGGCCTTTCACAGATAAGTGCTTGGTTTGGGCTGGATGTGGTGTAGAATTTGGCAGCCCACAGAGAACTGGGCCTTTTCACAGTTTAAGGAGGCTGTTTACATGTTTTGGTATTTTTAGAGCTGATGTCATTACGATCCATGTAATGTATCATTTGGTGATGTCAGAGAGAGCCTTTCAAAACACAGGGGCCCATGATGTGTCATCGTTTCATATACCTCGCATTCATGCAATTTAGTGCATGATCATCGTTAGGCTGGTCTCTCCAATGTCTCCATGCTGCATGTTCATCAGTGCACGACTGTACGTGGATGAAGCACGCTTAATAATTCTTTTTTTTAAATTCAGTTGAATTGCCTCATGCGCATGTTCTCTACATTTCATTTCATTTGATCAGGTTGTGTGTGAGGAGGATGCAGCACACGTGTACACAAACACACACAAAAACACACCCCTTAGTACAGAGTCGGAGGCAAAATTATTTTGTTTCTATCAAAGTATCGGTTCAGGCACTGTTTAGGCACTGGCACTGTTTTAAAAGTACCGGTTTAGCACTGATACTTAATTGTTTGGATAAAACCGAAACCGAAACGATACCAATCCTATTAGATAATACCACTAACAGAATGCCATACGCTCCGCTATGCTAGGTTTCACCTAACCATTTTCCCCCATCCTTTTATTTTTTAGTAGATGTGTATGTGGTCATGCTACAACCCTTCTGAAAATTACCACATGGAATCTGTTTTTAGCGTGATAGCCTACGTGCAAAAACAACTCATTGATAAGCCAGAGCATGTTTCGGGGTCCATTCCACTCACATTATACCTACATGTTAACTTGCATAACTCTGTGAATGTTTTCGACTTAATGCAGCTTGTTCGGTAATTGGCAGCATTCTGGTTGGAATTCCATGGAGGTTTCTTGTCTGATGCGGCATAAGGCTGGGATTGAGAATGTATATGGGATGGAGTCTGTCAAGAGCGCGGCAGCTCTGATCTAGGATTAGTTTTGCCACCAAGTTCATAATAAATTAAATGGACCATGGTCTGGATCATCATTCCTGCCCTGAGAGTTTTTGCAAACAAGGGGCCCGGTTAGCTTTTCATTTCCATTGATATCCATCGGAACAAATACTTCCTTGGAAATACTCTCCTAGCTGCCTCACCCAGTGCAAATATCAGTCGGGCATTGTGGTGATTCATAAATGGAAGAGAGGCATTCTATTGTGAGCTGGTGAGATTAGGTGTGTATTTTGGTGTAGGCGTTTCTTTAATGTATTTTGCTTTATAGACTACTGGTCATGGCCTTTTTTTATAGGACATTGGAATCTGGCTCTGTGGTCAAACTAATTCTAATGATTGGCACACTGATTCAGTAGAGTCTAAACTAAGCAAGAGGAAGGGGGAGGGCTGTCAGGGAATGTGATTCTGAATTTATTGGCCTAGTTGGTGGTCACCACAGTATTAACATATGCAAGTGCAATGCTAACCCTGCTAGGCATGCGTCTGTCAGGAGTGGCACACACCCCCCTTCTGCCCTACACATCTGAGATCTGAGAGTTGCAAATGGCTCTTTGGCCTGGCTGCTAAATCTGATCAACTGGACTGGGATTGGCATCCCATGGGAAGCCAGGCAAGCATGCAAACTTTGCAAAGCATGCCATGCACTTGATCTATTGTCATTTCACCACAAGCTCCTCTGCAGTTACGGATTCAAATGGTTGGGAATCGAGCGAGGATACCCGGGCTTACACGCAGATTTTAATGTGGAAGCACTGGAGCTGTGGGCCAGTCAAAGCTGGGTTAAACAGACTGAAACCTGTTCTGCCTGTTCCCACGTAATACATGGGTGTCAGCTGCACCTGTAGCTCTATTTTCCCAGCTAGCAACACAAGCGCTATTGGTCCGTTGTCCTCAAAAGCATGTTTGAACCCCTAATTTCCCGCTGGCACTTATGGTTCCCACTGAAAACTACTTTCCCAAGCCACTGGTTTAAGTTGTAGCCTTTCTGTTTTAGAAGCCATGTGCATAGATGGTAGTGAAACATGCTGTAACTTGATACAAGACCTCCAGGCCTACAGTGCATTTCTAACGAACCATCAAAGGTGAGGTAAACAAGTAGTAGTACACTGAACATTCTTCATTATGGTGGGAGCGACAGCATACAGTAGGAATGAAAGTGGGAGCTGGTGGTTTCTTGCAAGTGTGAACAAATTGTTGCTCATTGTTTGTTATTGAAATGTGGTTTGGCTCTTCCAGTACAGCCTGCAGCAGCTTGAGGAGGTGGGAGATCTACCCTGCCTTCTTTTAGAATTAAATTAATAACATCCCAAATCTATTTATTTTTATGTAAATGAAAACTAGGGCTGTCAACAGAGCTCAGAAATGATATACTGTGTATTTTTTTTTTATCCAATACATTTGATTATTGATATATTTTGCATAGGAAGTGATGCACATAATGCAGGTAAAATAATGGGTCACTCTGTTGTCCACCTGCCAAAGTCATTTAAACTCTGCAATAGTTTATAGTTGTCCACCTTTATAGTTGTTTATAGTTGTCCACCTGTCAAAAATCAGTTAACCACTTAAACACTATATACTTTGTTGACCGGGGTTCCCCAGGCGTCTATACTTGGTTGGTCCCTTCCTTTTTTGCCTCTACACCAAATCTCAAATCTCTACACCAAAGCCGATCTGCTTGTAGATCTATTTTCACTGAAGGTTTGCCAATCTTTACAGAATGTTTGCCTATTATGACATGCCCAGAATAGGGATGCTAGGGTTCATGTGGTTACTCGGCAATAGTTTCCCACCTGTCCAGATCCCTCGTGCTTTGCTGTTCTTTGTCTGGCAGTCGTGTTTATGGTGTATTCACACTGGTCATTTGAATGGTGGGAATTGGGAAACGCGTTGCTGTCCTTCTGTCATTTTTATGAATGTGGAATTTGTTTTGGCATGTTTTACATGGACGAGAGGCTGACATGACCGTGCGCTCTCAGCGTAGGCTACACACACACAGGCCCAATAGCTTTGACACAGCCGTGTTTCAAGACTAGGTACTGTGTTCTCTTTGGTCCAACAAAGACTTGTAAATATTTATTTCCCTATTATTTCAACATGTATTTGTTGTTTACAATGTAGCGTCAGTGTTAAACATCACTGATATTATTGTAATATTACACTATTACGTAATTTTCATCTTAATTAGTACAGAGTAGAGAGCTAGATGATGCACAAGCCTGTTTCAAACCTGCGACCCCACTATTAGATCTGTGCCTATGTGGTACATGCACTAACTATTTATTTGACGCCTCACTCTTTGCGATTTTCTGACATTTTACTCATCATCACCACCTACCCCCACCCCCCCAGACAGGATTTATGTGCACGCTCATCACATTCCTCTCATTGTGGGTGAAGCTCTAGGCTAAGAGGAGTGACAGGGAGGAGGAGTGTTTGGTTGATAGGGGTCAGGGAACACGTTTTTTCACCAGTATGGAAGTACAAGAGTCAAGACTGTTTGAACAGTTCCCTGAAAGTTGTACTGGACCAGGGAATATGAGACCGGGAGGTCTCATACACACGTTACCACAAAGGTGTGAGGCTATAAATTGTTAGTAAACAGGGACGTGGGTGTCAAAAGCCCTAAATCCTGCATTTGCGCCACACAAAAACAATTGTGGAAATGGGACACCATGAATTGACTGTTAACACCGGAGACATTTAATAAGGACCCCTTCTGGGGAGCAGGTCTTCCATTTCATAAAACCAACACGTTACTAATGTTGCTCTTCTTAACCCATTCAATCCAGGAAAAAAATGTGCAGATATACAAGCTCATAGTGCGGCACTGAGCGCGCTATCCCTGGAACCAAATATTTTGAGATGGGGGTCTCAAATACATATCATTTTGGGGGTCCTTGACATGAAAAAAGTTTGAGAACCACTGATATTATAGCAACATATGTTTTTTTTTTTTAAAGCAAAGATTTGAGTTAAAAAATCTTGGCTTTTAAAAACATATGTATACAAAGATTTGCACACATTTTCACGATTTCCCCCCCTAAAAAATAGCTGATCTACAAGCTCATAGCGCTGCACTTGGTGCCGTGCTATGAGCTTGTAGATCAGCTATTTTTGAATAGCCAAAGAAATCTTAGAATGACACGGATGCGTTCCCGGTCTTAATGGATTCATTCAATGAATTATCCTTTGTGAAATGTGCAACTCAAAGACAGGTACATGTTGTCAGTCGTGGTTCTTTTTTCTTTAAGCTCATTAGGTTTTCCGGAGTTCTCTTGACCGAACTTTCCGCCTTCTAACCCACTCGGTCAAGACCTGTACAGAGTTGGATATATTTTTTTATTAACACTCATGTCTCCCTTTTCCCCCTTCTCATTTATTTTTGTAGAATGATTCTGCAGAGTGGGGCGACCTGGCTGATCCCTCCGCGGTGTTGTACTCGGCAGATGAGGAGCCTTTCGCATGGCCGGGGCCTAAAACCGTCCGCCTGCGTCGCACCTCTCATGGCTTTGGCTTCACCCTGCGTCACTTCATCGTGTACCCTCCAGAGTCGGCCGTGCACGGGTCCTTTCCGGTAACCAGACTCATATCATATAGGTCTAATAAGGACGTGTGTCTGAACCCACCTGAATATTGTTTGCCTAACCACTTGCGATGATAACGCAGAGTCAACAAACATAATACATAAGTGTTAAATTCCTTGACTGTGTGGGCACTGAAGCAATTCAAGTCTCTCTCTCTCTCTCTCTCCTGTCTTTTTGCAGGAGGAAGATCACGGCCGCAGAGGTAAGCAGAATAATGAGGCTGTACCTCTTCATGTCTACCCTTCAGACTGTGCTGAGTCAGTACAGTGCCTCTCCCTCTCGTAATGAGTCTTAATCTATCTGCTCTCTGGCTTTTTTTTGTTTTTACTTCCTTATGTACAGGGAACAATATAGCCGCTGTGTGTGTGGCTGACCTTTTGTGAAGACATAAAAGGGTTTGGTTAGCACCACCTGTTGCTGTCCTGCATCCTTCACGTAGCTCCAATCTGTATTTGTTGCCGCTTTTCTCCCTCCCCAGAGTAAAGTTGTTAGAAATCTGTAGTTTCAACCCCTCCCCCACACACAAAACATTTTCCCAAGGTTTGCAGGTCTGCTATTTACTGGTGTGTATGTTTTGGATTTCTGTGTGCATGCATGCATGTTTGTTGCATGCTTGTTTGAGCCTGCCATTTAGTCATTTGATGCATTTCGGGTAATGGAGCCGCAGGTCAATTTCGGTAGGATCCAACTTTCTATCTGTGAGTCTGGAGCTTATCTCGCAAACTGATCAGGATGCAGCCAGTAGACCAAGTAAGAAATTCAAATCAAAATGTTCAAATCATTTTGGCGCTATAAAGTATCCAAGTCTAATATAAAAAGCGATTTCACTTTGTCCCATAGGAGCACCCCATATACAACAAATGATCTCAGGAGTCATGTGACAATAATCGTTAAACATCTTTTTGATATTCCTTACTGTTTGGCTGTAATTGTGCCAGGGGTTTATTATTATTTTATACAAAACGCCATAGATCATGAATGTAACATCCAATTAACCCCTTGCTAGCTACCACAGGTCCTGATGGCTGCAACCCATGATTTAAACTGCCCTCGGTAGCCCGCCCAGCCTGGCGGCCGGATATATATGCGCGGAGCGGAGCGCCCCTTTCTTGTTGGTCCTGTGACGACCCCTATGACATAGGCATGGTCTGTTTGATTGAGTTAACACTGCTATGGCCCATTCCATCCTAATGTGATCACAGTGTGGTGACCTCTCTTTGGCTTGTTTGTGTGCTTAACACTTTGTTTAGTCTGATCTGCCCTTTGTTGACCATGGGGGGTGGGGGGGGGGGGGGGGGGGGGTGTTGTTGTGTGCTGTCACTAACTCTTTCAATTGCAAGTAAATAATTATGAAAGAAAATGTACAGCAAAGAAACAGAAAGATTGCTGTACAGGAAAGAAGTGGTGTTAATGAAGTTAGTCTTCATGCTGGGAAAATAAATACATTTGCAGAAATAAAAACATAATTTGTCCAGCCAATGGAAAGGAAGCTCCCTAGATGAATGATATAAAACAGACCATGAGGCACACATGGTAGATGATGTGGTAAATGACTTTCATGTAGTGGGGGGGAAAAAACACATCTGCAGAGTTCACCGTTTCCTCTCTAGCTGTAGTGATTTATGATGGGCCTAAAAGGTGAAACTGCAGAAAATGGGGACTTTTTGGCCCAGCGAGCCAAGAATCCTGACGGTTGCATAATACTGGACAGAGGGACTCGATGGGCAGCTTGCCAGAGTTGTGAAAACACAACCTGAGATGATCCCTGCCCAAACTGGCCCGCCTCGGTGACAGCGCAGGAGTCAGGACTGACATAAATTATCTTATTGGATGAGGGCCCACAGCCCAGACAAAGCTCTTTTATCACAGCGCTTGGCTGAAGGATGGGATGGCTTGTGATTTGAAATGTGTTTGCCCGCCAGTAGTCATCTCGTAACTTTTTTTTACTGCATACATGTGTCTGATTTATACTTGGTTGCGTGCTGTGTCATGCTCTAAAAATGCGATGCATTGTAGATCTGTTATTTTTGGTGCCCGTCACTGGAGCACAAGTAAGTATAAATCGGGCTTTACGCCACAAACTGCCTTGGTACACGTTTGAAAATCACAGTTGTCGTCATATCTGTCAAACTTTCTGTGTGTGTGTGTGCATGCGATGTGTTCATGCTTTGTTATTAGCTCATGGCTATGGGCATTATGGTGAGTTTGCTGACACAAGGGAAATCCCTCAAAAACATGAAAGAAAGGGAATCCCTTTGTTTATGTTGTTGTTGTGCTGGTGGCCCATGTGTCACACGAATGGCTATGAGTGACTCACACCGTGCCATTCTTTTTCATAGACATTTTTACATGGTTGGTAAATGCTAGCCTGGCTAATGCAACTCTGGACTGAAACCACTGATCTGTACCACACAGTTGCCGTTAGCCAGACTAGATAAATACAACCTGGAGATGAGATTTCGTTTTTGAGCCGTAAATCACTGTAATATCACTGAAGTATTTGGCACATGTGACTGGGCGTAAACATTCAGCAAGTGTAGAGGAAGGCCTCAAATGAGTCACTTTGCCCAAGCCTGTCTCCCTCTGGTGGTTAATACAAAGGAAAAAGGTGAAATTTGCACAAGGGACACAAAGGGAGGGCCCTTTGTGTCGGGTATATTGTTTTCCTCCCAACTGCTCATCCTGTCCAGGAAATGGGCTAATGTTTAATGACATCCTATACCTTTGCTGTTATTGATTTAGTTGTAAGTAAAAGATTATTGGAACCCATCAAGAATTGTCATAAATGGAAACTATACACTGTATTTGGAAGACACATTTTTCTGTTAAGTATATACATCCAAATGGGATGACCTGACATTGTAATAGATGGTTTCAATGCTACAGTACACACTAAAAGCAGATGGTACATTTAATTGTTGACAGTAATTCATGATTATCTGGTTCCTGAAGCAGCATTGTATAAATGTACTTGTAATGCACTTTTGCAATGTGCCACCAGAGGGAGCACATATCAGTGCTATGGCTGTGTTCAGGTTGTGGGGGGATGAGGCTCCTGTTGCAGTATTACATAATATTAATCCCCAGGATATTATGTGTGTGCAATGCCATATGTAAAACTAGAGAACATGCAGGCATGTGTGTGTGCATTGAGGGTTACTGGCTGTTCGTGTTGCTACAAGATGGCTCTCATTGGTTAGCAAGTGATATTCAACCAGTAGCTACCTGTGTGTCCCCTTATTGCCCCATATCCCTGCAGGGGAAGACGGTCTTTCTCATGTGTTAACTCACCTACTTTGACATTTGCGTCTGAACAAAGGCCTTTTAGTTTTAACTCACTTTCACTGGTCATACCAGAGTTATTGGCGTTTATTTGATTATTGATTCATGATAGGGAGATGTTTTACTGATCTGGTACTGTACAAATCTTTTAACTTTTTTGTAATCTTGTTCCTCTGGTGGCTTAACCACTGTAATTTGGGCAGTACCATGCACAGTCACTAGCTGAATGTTAACTACTTGGAACGGATTTGAGCTTCACTGTTGCATTGTGCCCTAGGCTATTTCTCTGTTTTATAAGGAAAGAGTGGGAGTTGAGCAGCTGAGCACATGCCCACCCCACCTTCCCTTTACTCTCTTTCTCTCTTTCACTTTCTAACACCCCCCTAACCCCACCGGTCAACACGCACGCGTGCGCCCGCACACACACACCTGCACACTCACAACACACTTTCTCTCACTCTTTCTTCTGCAGCCATGTAGCTGCTAGGAGACAAGAGCAGCATGAGCAAACAGGTTTTCCTCTTTTCAGATGTATTCATTCACCTCCTTAAATCCACACAATCTCCCCTATTGGGAATTACCCCCCTCGCCAATTAATTATCATTTCCATTTAAAATGGTCGTTAAGTGGGCAGACAACATGGCATAGGCCAAAAAACAGTCTGTTCTGCTGTCATGATGCCGATTCACATGCCTCTGAATCTTGTGACAAACCTCTCTGTTTCTCTCTCGCTTTCATACAGAGCCAACAGCACCCCCCCCCCCAAAAAAAAAAGAAGAAATAGAAAAAAACCTGAGCAGATTAGCAGGAGACTAATAACAATGAATAGGCTTTCATGTTGCTGCTTTTTGACTGTTTCAGGTTTATACTCTTGCATGAGTGGAGGCGTTTTTAGATGGACTTAGGGCTAGACTATATGGCTACTAATGCATATGTACACATATATCTTGTGACAAACCTAGGACCCCAATGGAAACAAGACCGCAACAACTTTTTTGAACGGACCTTTTTAGACAAAGTATTATAAATGTAATTGTGCTGTTTATTTGTTTTGCCTAATAACATATTCAATCAATATACAGTGTGTGTGTATGTGTATATATATACACACACACCACATACATAGAAACTTATTTAATCTGGCATTCAATTAATGTACCGTTCTGCATTCAAGTGAAATTCTACTGTCCCATGCGAAAATTGTTTTGGAAATCATTCAGTTGAGTTCTTGAATATGGCCTTAATGTACACCTGATATAGTCCCATGGTGGAGTATCATAATCACAGAAACGGGAAGAAAGTCTACTCACTCTAAGGATCTTATCCAGGTGGCTGCTCAGTAAATAGCAATTTTGGCCATTCTGTTTATTACCTTACACAGCTGGTGTTATTTTGTATATATTTTTGTACTTGTTTTTAATGAATCTCACTAACTGTGTGGAAGCAAAGTTTTAACTAGAAAAATGTTAGGCCTATTTCTTACTGGCCCACTTTGGCTTTGGAAAATGAGTCATCACATAACTGTGAGAGATATAAAATACCCCCGGATGCTGTTTGAGACGGTGGTGTTTTTATGAATGCTCATGGGCACTGCTGTTCCAAGCCTAATAATTTCCAAGCATGAATCAAAATCCCCATACGATACAATATCAATGGGAGGATATCTATCGGTTATTCAATAGTGTTTTTTCTGTGTGTTCATATTGATAGCTAATGCCAGCTAACTGATGGCTATGGTTCTGTTGTCAGGGCGACAGCGGAATAGGCTAGAGCCCATGGACACCATCTTTGTGAAGCAAGTGAAGGAAGGTGGCCCTGCCCACGGAGCTGGACTCTGCACAGGTAATGAACTTCATCAATCTCCAACCACAGCTTACTGGAGCGCAACGGTCCTGTGAACTGGGAGCTCATCTACTGTATTTGCAGCATGTTCTCTGGTCTTTCACCCTCTAGATAGTGTACATAATGGCATACTAATGGGTTGGAGGTGGGGGTCTTATTTGGTTGTGGAACAGAACATTAGCAAGGAGGTTGTTGCTTCAGGTAATCCTCGGTGTGCAGTGCACTAGGGCTGCAACTACTGCATCGATTATTTTCGAATCGAATCATGGAGAAAAGAGAGTTTTCATTTTTGTATATATATATATACATATATATGTATATATATAAATATATATATATACACACACACACAAAATAAAAATAAAAACCTGATTAAGCACTTAAAGGAGTAGTTACACAGTATCAATTACACACCCCATGAGCCTTGAATTCATGGAGGTTTTTTTTGTTTTTGTCGCATTCCTGAGCCAATAATTTGATGACCGGGTCATGGGTCAATAGGAGACTCAGTAGGAGACTCTTTGAGTCTCGGAGACTCGGCCGGTCATCAAATTATTGGCTTAGGAATGCGACAAAAACAAAACAATCGTGTGTAATTGATAGAAAATAAGTCATTTGTTGGGTGAACTACTCCTTTAAGCACTATTTTATACTTTGTTGCACAAAGTCATGCAAAAATAGCTCACAGCATGTCGTGAGCTTGTAGATCAGCTATTATTATTATTTTTAAACATATTTGTTGAAGTGTTTTGAAAATCTTCTCCTATAATGGCATACCCAAAATACGGATAGATTATTAATAGATTCATTTATTAAATTATAGATTGTCGATGATTTTTCATAATCGATTAAATGGATTTGTTCAATTAACTGTTGCACCCTTTGTGATAGCTGTCCCAGTGATTTGATTTGATTAATTGATGCAACCCCACCTGTTTTATTGTAAATAAATACACTGTACATCTGGTGACTTTCCCTTGGTTGGCTGTTTAGTCTACTTGACTCATTTTGACCCTACATTTCTTTTTAATGTTTTGCTGCTCACAGGAGACCGGCTAGTGAAGGTGAACGGATTGAGCATCATTGGCAAAACCTATTCTGAGGTTATCGCCTTGATCCAAGAGAGGTGAGAATTCATGGGAATTCTTCTCCGTAATTTCTGGCCCATTGCTATAATTCAAAAATAATAATACATGGAGCATTTCTGTTCCCTTACAGCGATGCCGTTCTTGAGCTCTGTGTGATGCCAAAAGATGAGGACATACTGCAGTTGGTAAGTCCTCAAGTTTTTCTCTCTCCCTGTTTTGCACACTTTGAAACAAGCTATGCTCTGTTTTTTTTTCCTCGACGTCCGTAAGTTTGGCCTCTGTGCATGTGATCGTGTCCCGGAGAGTTGTTCTAGTTTCCCTTTTTGAAGGGCTTGCTGTTGGGACGGCGATGGTGAGTGTCGGGGAAGTGGCGCCGTCCCATCAGAGCACTGTATCTGGGCCTGCTAACCAGGCCAGAACAGCCTGTCCTCCAGGATGCTGCTTCTCATACTCCTGCAGAGATGACCTCATTGGAGGGGTTGAGCAGGCACTTTCCAAAATACACACGGAGTCTGTCTACTATGTGTGCTGATGCTGAGCAACACTTATTTTTTCTTTCTTTGTCGAGTACTACTAAGAAGACCTACTGTGGATAGGCTGCATTAACCCATTGAGACCTGAAGCCGATTCTACTAAATCTCAACAGTATTCTGAAAAACGTATGTTTCTACATCAGTGGTGCTCAATCTTTTTCATGTCAAGGACCCCCAAAATTATATGTATTTGGCCGCGGACCCCCATCAAAATATCTTGTTCCAGGGACCGCCAGAAGCAAAGATTTGAGTTAAAAAAATGTGCTTAAAAAATATATATATTCAAAGATTTGCGCACATTTTCACGATTTTTCAAAAATAGCAGATCTACAAGCTCGTAGCGCGGCACTCGGTGCCGCGCTATGAGCTTTTATATCTGCTATTTTTGAATAGCCCAAAGTGTAAAATAATGCTTTTTAGCTCAAATCAAAAAATTACACAGTTCCAGGTCTTAATGGGTTAATCAGCTGAGGTCTAGAATGGAGACGTAGGATGTACTTCTGCTTCATTGTCCTGGTTGTTTTTCTCTAGTACCTTGATGCAATATGGATCACCATCAGACGCACTTCAGTTCACCCGAGAGGCTCACAGGTCCGTTACTGAAGGCAGTCGCCCACATGAGCCAGCAGATTTGAAGCGTCTCAAATTATATTTATTGAATTGTCTGGATGAAGCTGCATTAGGCCTCCTCAGTTGCACACTTTTTAGTCCTTTCTTTGTCCATTTCTCAAATACCAAGATAAAATATGCAGCCTGCATGACATAAATATGTATTTTACTATCTGAAACGGATGTCTTAAAGCAAAATATTTCTGCAAAATATAGGTGGTACTCTGTAGCCTGATTTATCGCATTTATCTCATACTAGAGGTTCGGGGCCGCTATGTGGACCTCACACCTACGTCGCACCGTAGATCCGACCGATATGCCCTCAACACATTCCCCCCCACCTGCTCCATTCACTTTCTGGTTAATTTATTTGGGAAATAACCTGTATTTCGGCACCTGTGTTTTACTATGTATTTTTGGCAAAATATACATAACAGCGGATAACAAGCGAACGGGAGGTCGCGGTGACATTTTTTTTTTTTGCGGAAGCACAGTGAAACCCTCCGTGATTAGCAACCGTCAGGGGATCGATCATTTTGGAGCTAAATATTCTGTGACTACTTAAAATGGTTAGAAAAATCGAAGAAGATAAAAAAGAAACTGATGCATAGTACCTGGCAGTGAATGTGTTAATATATGGAGATCTCTGTATCAGACCCTTTTATGCCCATATATGGAGTGCCCTGATGTCATCAGTATGTGCCCATATATGGAGCTGACTGATTTGTTTGTGCCTGATGCCATGGTGATAGATTGGAGGTTAGACGACACACTCCATAATTTGGACGTAGCTACATTGGGAACTCCTTATATGGTTATGGTTGAGTCATGGTGACATGAGCGTGATAACGTGGTCCGCTCGCCCGCCCACCGACCGGTCCTCCCATTAGCCAATTTGAATATAGGATGCTGAGCATGTATCCAGATGTTACCATTTTCATTCAGGCCGCTGTGACTGCCTGTGACAAAGCACACAACCAACATGGGTCCCTGCGATGGGTCAGAATGGAGGTTAGACTCACCATGGGGCTAAATGCTGCCTAAATGTGTGTCAGTTATAAATAGTACTGCTAGAACTTTGGTCACAGGGAGGACTGAACACTGAGAGGTTTATCTTGTGCTTGCTTCAATTTTAAATTAGCTGAAGCTGACATGCAGATGGAATATGTAAGATGTTGTTTTCAGTCCACTGATTCAAAAAGCAAAGCACTGTTTTTCTTTTATTCAGCTCGCTTTTTAGATTTTGCGATTTCAAATTCGATTAGAGAACAATGAAATAGGTTTATTTTTTAAGTATTGATGTCAGTTGCGTTAGATACAGTGAGTAAAGCATGATATATTTCCTATGAGTAGATATATGCACTGCAATGTTAAAGGTAGGGTAACTGATTTTCTTTGGTTAAAATAAGTGTTAAATAGCTCTATATTATGAGAGTACTCATTGCTATAGAGTGTTTGTTCAGTAAAAGGAGTCTCCTTGTCTCTCTAGCTCTTTATAAAACAGAAAATCCATTTTCGTTTCAGTTTCATTTCCAATTTTATCCAATCAGGATAGAGAACTCAATCAGGATATAGATTAAACAAGTGAAATTGGAAGTGATGACACTAAGAAATGAGCAGGCAAAATTTGAACTGGAACACTATAAAAATGAAGCTTAAAAATTGGTACTTTATCCTGATTGGCTGAGATTTTGACACCTACCGGAAAATGTATTTTCTGTTTATTAAAGAGCTGGAGAGACGGGGAGACTCCTGTTACTGAACAAACACTCTATAGCAATGATTACTATCAGAATATAGTGCTTTAACCTTTTAACAAAATACTTTTTGTTTTAACCCAAAAAATATCACTTACCCTACCTTTTTAATTTGGATAAACTGGCCTAATCGGGAATTGCAAGTCAGGAACAATGCAAGTCGGGAATACACGGCCCGCCTGTTGTGTAATACTCCTGTTATCTGATATACTCGTGCCTGTTTTCAGCTCAGCCTTCATCGCGTTTTGCATCGCACCACCGCTTGCATTTGCTTCCTTCACCCATGACCACAAAAACCCATCCCTAACCGTAGAGTGAGTGCTCTGTCAGTATGCTGAAGGATCCCGTCCCAAGGGCTTTCCATTATCTGACAGCCTGTTTATAATGAATAATATTATGATGGACTCGAGCTATTTACTTATCAAAGAAACTGTTCCTTGTGGACCGTTTTAAAGCCACAGTGAATCCCTTATAAGTGACTTGTTAATCATTTAAGAGCATGTTAAGCATGCCATTTGGGTGAAAGATACTTGCCTGGAAAGATAAATCAATACACTATGTCAAGTAATTATTATCAATCTCCTTTCTCCTTCATTCACCCAATATTTTGGACATCATTCATTAAAGGACAAAGGCTGTAATCTCAGTATTTCATCTACAGATACATGACATGCTTCAAGTCATTTGATATCGGATCCAAGTTCTAATTTAGGAAGAAATCAAAACCTGTAAGCATCCATCTCTCCTTCTTTTCTCTCACCCAGCTCCCCCCCCCACCTTTTCTCTGACGTCCTATTGGTTGTCACTCTCCGCCCCCATCCCCCTTTAGTTCTCTCTCTATCTCTCCCGCCCCCTGATTCCAAAGCTAGCTGTGTGTTACACATCTGTTGCGCTAGCAGCTACTGGTCCGAAGTGCTAGCGGTAAAGTGTCAGTAAAGGGGCAATCCGCCACCCCAAAACAAAAAGACAACCGATATGGACAGGGTCTGTCTGTCAGAACAGAAGGATTTATCAGAAGCACTAGCACGGTGACATTACCCTGTAGGGGAGGAGGGAGCACACACGCTGCCTGGAAACGGGCAGCAGTTGCTTAGCAAAGAGAGAGTGAACACTTTGGGAGGAGACTGGAGAGAAACCTATAGGGAAGAGGGGGGGGGAAAACCACAGAGGAAATACTTGGGAAAAGACGAAGGGAATGGCGTGAAGGAATAGGACAGAACCAGCTGTAGGCAGCTGACGGTCCCTGTTTTGAACAGGTTGATGCTGCGAGAGAGCGAGAGGAAGAAGTGGGAGTGGGAGGGGAAAGGAAGGGTGGGGGCTGTATCATCTGAGCTGAATGTATAATCAGGCAGCTGCTGCCTCCGTCATGTGAGCGGTAGCAGAGCGAGAGAGGGGAGACGGAGACCGGCGGCAGCTTGTTCACTGAGCGTAGTATTCTGGCTGCAGATGGGTAGCGCAGAGAGATGGAGACTTGACAGCACCACAGGAGGCAGGGTTCTGCTCCTGCCATCGCACCCAGGACAGACTGGCACAAGCAGGTGGCACCGCTAACGTGGCAACCCCTGTCCTCCTCCTCCTCCTTCAGCATCCCTCCATACTGCTGCTGCAGCTCTGGGTATATTTTTAGCGCGGCGAAGCCCTGGCATCGTTTTGCCCGTTTCACACTTTGACTCTCCTCAGTCAATCTCTTGTTCTATTTTTTTCCTCTTTTCGTTTACAATGTGTGTGTTTTGTTCTGCTAGTGTCTTCCTTCTCCTCTGCCCTCTCTCCCTTGGTCTCTTACTGCTCTCGTTTTCACCTGCTGTAACGGTAGCCTTTTTCTCTGGAAGCCACTGATCTGGTAAGCAAGCAGCTGGCTTGACAGCCTCTTGGTGTTGACATGTTGTGCTTGCCGTCTCATCACACATCTCGTCATGCATGTTGCAGTCGTGTTTCTTTCATGATGTAGTCTACTGTTCTTAACATCAGGCCTCGGCTCGCTAGAGGCTCCAGTCCAACCTAGCGTTTCTCCTGTCATCCAGCTATGTGCTAGGGTTTGTGATCTGTATAGCTTTTGGCAGTGGCTAATGCACTGTGCCTGCAGTACGGTACCCGTTTGATTAGGCAACCAAGCTGGCATCCAGCTGGCATCTCTGTAGAGCCTCGCCCCATCTTCAATCGCCATGCCAGATTTCATTATCATGATAAAGGCCAGTGACCTCTGAACTCTCTACCGGCACACTCGTGCTTACAAAGGGAGGGACAGAGACTGGCAGTGAATGCAGTGGCATGCATAAGGCTTTATGTAAGGTTGTGCAATTCTCCAGGTAGTGGGGTTAAAGTCCACTTACGTTGACATGTCTCCTTTTATGTTCTGTGTTTCAAGGCAAGTGGGAAAATGGACTGCTGTTGGTTTGAGGCTAACCAACTTTTAGTCTGGTACTGAATGTACATTATTCTAATCTAATTGAAAGGGTTTACTCGTGCTGAAATAGAATAGACAGTTACACCCCCTAGAAGATGATCAGAGGTTAGATTTAGTACAGAGGTGGGCATCCTCATCTGTCTTGTCCATCTGAGATCATGGACTCTCAGTATGAAGGTGGGTAAACAAAACATTGGCTGCCGGGTGTTGCATGTGATCACGACCGCTGTGTGTGTGTGTGTGTGTGTGTGTGTGTGTGGTGGGCCAAACTTAGTCTTTTGATTAGCTTTTCCATTATGCGGCTGATGTTGGCTGATGCATCTTTATCATGGAATAAATCTAGGACTCAGAACACCTCACGTCTTTGCTAAATGTATTACAATGTAAGACGTTTGCGCGTCTTACATTGTGTGCAGTTGTTCATTACATGCATGGAGGAAATATTTCTCTTCCTATTGCAAATCCCATTTCTGGTTCACACATAAAGCTAGTGGTTCCACCAGAGTTTATTTGAAGCACCATCAGGCCAGTCTGCTGGAGTATTTTCCTCTTTATCGTCAGTAGGTGGTGTGTGCACTGTGTGCTGGCATGGCACAGTGAACATTACCACGAGAACTCTCTAAATAAGGAGCAGATGAACACTACTGAACTGCTACACGCCTCCGCGCTCTCAAACTGCAACATGTGCAGCCCACTCACATGCACACACAGTAGCTTTTATAATGTGATGCTTGAGTTATTTTGTATCTTGTAGCACAGTGCTGAATGTTACACTTTCTTGTAAATAGAATATAATATTGTAACTATTCTGACATTGTGTTCTCTCTCTCTCCCCAGGCCTACTCCCAGGATGCCTATATACGTAGTCAAAGTGCCTACAGTGGAAACGCCTGCCACATCCCCAATCCACCCCCTATATGTTACCCCAGAGTAGATTGTAAGCCTCCGGGCATGGCCCAGGCCACAGACTCAGCCTCCCCAGCGGGGCAGGTGGGTCGGGGACCTGCTGTGCCTCCTGACCTTGGGTACCGCAAGGAGATCACGGTTCCCCCTTCCCCGCCGCCTCCCCAGTCATACCCAAAGAGCCAGACCGCAGTGTGCATGCGTAATGACAGCGTAAGGACTGTGCTGGTCCCTCCTGAAACCGCCCATATGGTCCGCATGGCTCCAGCACACCGGATAGATTACATGGACCCTGTCTTTGTCAGGGGCAGGCCTGGGTCGGTAGCTCAATACCCTGTGCCACGGAAAATTGACGTCTACCCTGCGGGGGCAGGGATGGCTCCTTATGGTGCTCTGCCAGCTCACTACCCAGCCAACCACCAGAACATTGACTGGCGGACGTACCAAACCTACAGGGAGTACATTGACAACAAAGGTATTCATTCCCATGCCAGCCGAACTATCCAAGAGAGGCTGGATAGCCTCCGGTCTGCTGGTCAGAACACCTTCAGCACTAACCAGCACATTCCCAGGGGAGGCTGGGGCCCCCAGGAAATCCGACGCAGGAGCACTTCCCATGACCGCTCCTACCACGGACCCCCGCCCCACTTCCAAATCCCTCCGCGCAGCGCCTCACAGGACCGCATGAGCGGGGCAGAGAGGGTGGCCCAAAGTAGGAACTGGCCCCCTCGCAGTGTGTCTCAAGATGCTCTTACGCACAAAGCCAGAGCGCGCTCCACTGACTATGTTGACCCTGCAGAGCTGGTACGGCCCATAGACAGGAGAGGAGGGTACAGCAGGTTGGAACAAGGTACTAGACCTAGCAGGCAGGCTATGCCTAGACAGGCCATGCTCTACAGGCCCTCTGCTGCGTATGGCAACAACATGAGAGGGCCTCCCAACCCCGTTCTCTACCCTAAAGGACCAGAGTCTCTCCAGACCCGCTCCTCGCCCATGCTCTCGGACAGATCCTCTCATTTGGGGAAGAGCTCTAGTGTTGACCCTTCCCTTGCAGACCAAAGAGCTGTTGTCAAAAGTCATCACAAAGGCTACACTAAGCAGCAGAGCCAGAGCAGAGTGCGGCCAGAGACCCTGCTGCCCCCTGAGCCAGGCAGAGAGGGGGTGGCAGTAGGACACCGCTCCTGCTCTGCTTCCCAACTGAGACCTCAGAGGCCCGGCATCCTCAAACCCCCTCCTCCAGACCCCCAGAACCAGGTGAACGGACGGAGTCCCACAGAGGGCGGAGTGGTCATGAGAGAGAAGCCTCCTTCGGGAAAGAACCCCAGCCCGCTCCGCCATCCATCCTACATCCTGGCAGTGAACGACGATGGGCCAGACTCATCCGTGGCGTGCTGGCTGCCCAACGACACACGGCGAGAGATGCACATGCGGCGTATTGGCGAGCAGCGGCAGACCTCCTGCTCCAGCAACTTGGACGAGTCTCTGGACTCCATTCCTTTCATCGGTAAGAGAACGAGCAAGGTGCAAAGACCTGCCGTGGCTGAGTCACCATGGCAAACGGCAGCTGTAGCACATGGCAGACAGTCAAGAGTGGCTGGCCAGGTGAAGTTCAGTCAGTCAGTCAGTCAAACAGATCTGAAAGTTATTAGTTTTAGCTGTTAAATTAAGTAATAAATACGGTGCTGGGTGGACTTTTACATCTAAATCAATCTGGGTTGATGGCAGTAAGGAGCTTTAGTGACAGGCAGAGAGCTTTTGGTCTGTTTGGCTTGGCCATGTTGAAGCGAGGGAGTCTGATGGTCATATGCCAAATTTCCTGCTATGTTTTTCTGTCAGTTTCTTTAATTTTTTCAGAACTCACTCACCAGTAGTTCCATAATGTAATTGTCTCTGCTGGGGATGAATGTTATCCTCACAGCGACTGCTTTTTGATCTTGACTTAAGATTTCTTGTTTGATGTGTGTCTTTCGGAAACCAATTTTTATTTTGGTATGCACACCTTTAGGGTACTTTCCTGCCATGTCACCATTCACCTCAACTACATTTTAGGAAATATGTGTCTAAATATTAATACACTCGCAGATTTTGAGTCAAAGTATAAAAGGATGAAACTTATTTTTTCACCTCGAGTGCTGAAGAAGCAGTTTTCTCAACATGTTAGCATTTTAAGAATAGCTCAGTAGATTTTGCTGAGGGTGCTGGAATAACACAAATAGTAAGCTTTTGGTGTAGTGCAAAACATTTTGCTTAACAGAAGATTATGTGACCTTAAGTTGTCAGTTGCAGGATGTACTTTTATTCATGCCGCTCAATGTTTTTTCTTCATAATTAAATTGAATTACGAGTGCAGGGCCAATTAAAAGGCACACTTTGCTGATTTTCAGCCTTAGATTCATGTATTAGTTATATTAAATTAATGGCATATATATTGTGTCTAAAACACTTACCAATGTTCACTGTATCATTGTAGTGAGCTATAGCAGCCTATGTTACAGAAGAACAATGATTTCTCCTTTAATATTGTATACAATGAGGATTTTATTACTTAAAATCAATGCAGTGACCAACAGTAATGATTACATATCCACAAAAAAAGTGGCAAAGCTCTGCTTTAAGGCTAATTCTAAGTTACCAGACACCAGTAAATAAGTAGGCCCAAAGTAACATTAAGTCTCAAGAAGGTAGCTTGTCCCTGATGGCTGATCTACTTCCTCTTTTTTGGAAGGACATAGAGTTACATTGTGCGCTTTGCAGGTAGATCACATTTAGGAACTGGGGCACAGACAGCAACTGCACTGTAGGACTATAGTTAGGCGCCCCCAAGGGAAAAGAACTTGCTTTCAATGTGTTTTTTGCAAGGTAACTGCACCATTCCTTAGCTATTAAACAAATTAAAGTAAGTAATTTGAGTAAATGTTGTGCATTGTATAAGATATTCCATGTGCCATTAACAACTTTAACACTGGTGTTCCTATTGAAAATTCACCCCAAATTGTAGATCTACAAGACTGTAGATCAGCTATTGTCCAGAAAAAGAAACAAAGATGAAGTTAAAACATTTAGCAATTGTTTGAAAAGTTTAGAAAATTGGGATTTCACCTCTTGTTTTCTTGTGCTTGTCAGTTTTGGCCAGTGCTGGTGTGAGTGAACTCGAGGATTATTTAAGCTGAAGCTTGTCAGCGGACATTTTCTAACCGGAATATGCTCCACTGACATCAGCCAGTGAACATCTACTTCAAATTTATGCTTTATGCTGGTTTCGATGCTCAGCGTCAGTGAACTGTGAAGCGGTGTTGTATTCCAGATTTATTCTGGAATACAGAATACAACCAGATTGTAAGCCGAAGGCGTGGCCAAGACTGTTTTGCCTGTCCGTCCGTCCGTCTGTCTGTCTGTGAACAGCTAATCTCCAGCACCGTTGACCCAATCGACGTGAAATTGTGCACACACACTCCCTGGCATGCCAGAGCAAAACCTCTGCCCTGCATTTATCAGCCTCATGGTGGCGCTATTATAGGCCAATTCACATTATCACCTATAACTGGACCTATGCGTGAAACTTTGCACGCACACTTCCTAGAGGCCAAGGAAATACCTCTGCCCTGCATTTTTCACATCAGCCTTTTATAGCGCTTCCAGGAGGCCGATTTTTGCTAAACGCATTTATGGATATTACTCCTACAGATTTTGTCCAAACATCACGCAAATCGGTACACATTATCTCTATAGACATGTGATCAAGACGGATCTAACCGATTCTTCATAGTCCATCCTGACTGTCTAAGATTGCCATCTTAAGTTTGCAGGAGTGGCTTGTTTTGAATAAAATGCCTCCAATCCGATTGCCGTGAAACGTTGCACGCATATCCCACAAATCAACATATTGTGTCTGTGCAATCACTTCATCAACATTAATCCCTCAACTTCTACAGAATTCCGAACATTGCTAGCCCACAATAACCTACCCGACCTGGCGGAGACCTGTGCTCCGAAGAGCACTTTTTCTAGTATTCAATTTCTGTTTGAAAGGCTGTACATTGTCCTTATTTGCGCGGCACCTTTACTAACTGTCTGCCACACCTGTCATGGTCCGTGTAAAGCCAAATTTATGCATCTGTGATACAATGGTGTCGCGTGCCGAAAATAGCAGATCTACCAGCTCGCAACGCCGTCATACGAATAAGTATAAATCAGGCTTAACTGGGGCTGCTGAGAAGACCCGGCAGGCCAGGTGCGCACAAAGCAAGCAGTGACAGTGATGATGCCGCAACACCACCATTCTGGGCCTGGTGCCCGGACCTACGAGAACAGAGCCCTGATTGACCAAGCCTTCATCAATGACCCATTTGAAAGGCCACTGGTCCTGTCCCTCATCATGTGAGGTCAGCCTGCCTTCTCATGTCCTCGAACGGCAGCGTTGAGTATTAAGTGTTTTTTTTTAGAGTAGGGTATAGGCGTAGATGCGGACACACTGCTACCTTTTTGGGGGGGATTTCAAAGCTAATTATTTTCAAACGATTCTGCAGCGTATCTGGAGTATTGCCACGGCTCCCTTCATGAAATGTAGCGTAAAACTTCAGATCATCTGACCTCATGGCTACACCGTCTCATTTCAACTGTCTTGGGAGGTTGTTAATAAGAAATACTTCAGAGGACTCATTTTATAATGTGGATGTAATTAGTGGAACCTCTTCACACAAGGTTTATGTAAGAGTGGTTTTACACTCATCAGCAGAATGTTGGAATTTGGCGGGGTAGATAGAATGAGCATGTTGCCTGTTTTGTCGTGAACCTGCGACGAGCAAGTGAGTCTGGATGCCTGGGGCATGGGACAGTACCCCTGGGTCTGGCTGGACAGGGTGTTGTGGTGCAGGGCTTGCCAGGAGTGTGAACGTCTATACCTACAGTTGGAGGAACCTGGTATGTTGTGTTTTGGTGTGCTTAACATGCAGCAAAAGTGCACTGTAAGCCAATAAACATTGTTTGCACATGGGATTTACAGGATAGAGTTTAATTGATCTGTGGTACTTGGAAAGGCTCGGATGGAAGATTAAAGTTTTTGAACTTGTTACTTTTGAATAATCCCCCACAGCAGTGGGTGTGATCTGCATTCAGTAGCCTATTAGGCCTTCACTGGGTAATGCCTCACACCTCTTTGCCCCATTTGAGAATTGGGCACAGACTGGAAGTAGGGCAGTCACTTTTAAATTTAGCACCAGAAGCCCCATGGCTGCAGAGAGCAGCTTTGTACGGCGCTTTTTCAGTTCTGTAGTGTCATGAGTGGGCGGTACTGAAGAGTTCAGAACTTTGTCTTCTCTCAAAAATAGAAATCCCACTTTTCGATAATATCTATAATCTTTCTCAGCCGTGTTGTTGGTGCAGAGTCCTGCAAACCGTAGAGGGCGTCTACTTATACTACTTATACTACTGACCCCGCACAGACACAAATATTTTTCAAAATGCTGCAGCTAACTCAGACCCAGACTTTTGATGACGATGCGCAAATCAAAGGTGTTAGAGCAGCTTTTATTTCTCAGTAACGTGGCGTGTGTAGTTGAGCGACTGTGATCCAGAGGTAGGGTAGTGGTGATTCAGCTATAATTGTCTGTGATAAAAGTCATGTACTAACGTTGCTGTGTGATTGCAGATGAGCCGGCAAGCCCAAGTGTTGACCGCGAGGCCACCTCCATCCCAGCTTCCGCTGTGATATCTGTCGCTCCGGCCACTAGTGCAGTTCCCCCCAGCCCGACCTCCTCACCATGCCATGTCATTCGGCGTCAGCTGTCACATGATCAAGGTAAGGGGAACATGTGGAAATGTTACTGTGGAACCTCAAGCATGTAAATCCCTATTGAAAGGAAATTATATTTGGAAATAAAATAAATATGCAGTTTGTTTAAATGCCCTAAATAGTATTCATCATTAAGGCCCCGTTTAGACAACAACGGTTTCTAGAGAAAACGGCAAAATAAAATATCAGATGTGCCGTCCATTTAGACGGGAACGGCGTTATCGGGGGTTGAAAACGTAACAAAGTGAAACCACCTTCCAGAGTGGAAATCTTTGAAAAAGCTCCGCCTCGAATCTCCGTGTAAACATGCAATACAGGGAATCCGCAAAACTTTACACACCTCATACCGTGTCTATCTTTGCTGTAACAGAGTCCCTCAGAAATGCTCTCCTGGACTGTGACTCGGCAACCAAAACAGAGCGTTCGAAATCGTATGATGAGGGCCTGGACAACTACCGGGAGGAAGGGAGAGGGTGAGTGCACACCACAGTCCATCTGTTGGTGCTCATTTCTTCGTATCGCGGTCATAAATTTCATCTTCCCTACTGTCGTTTTTAATATCTGTCATTTTTGTGTGCCGTCTAGGCGATCGTACAGTAAACACGTGCCCGGCCTGCGGGGCCTCAGAAAGGTAAGTTACTGCAATGCATTGTTAACCATAACATGTTGACTTGGTCAGTGCTGTAACAGAACTAGCTGTGAACACTATTCCTGTATCTTTGATACTTCTTAAGAAGAGCATCATATAAGATCAGATCCAATGCTTTGTTGCCTCATGTCTAGCATAGAACCTACCCCTTCATGCAGGTAGTTGATTGAAAACACATAGGCCTAAACGTCTCATAGTTAACCACATGAACCCTAGTGTGCATATTCTGGGAAAGTCATAATTATGGAAAATAGCAGATCTACAAGCTCACAACTCGTTGCAACATGGCTGCGTGTAAGTTTATAGATCTGCTCTTTCTGCCAGACTTTTGTGTAGATTGGGGGAGGAGGGGACCAAGTATAGACCCCTGCGGAACTCTGGTCAATGATGTATATAGGGTTTAAGTGGTTAAAGAACACTATCACACTTTTTTTCATTTCATTGTTGATGGTTATCATGGTCTGTAGAAACAACCGTATTTAAAATACAGCCCATATTGACAGAAATGTTTAATTTCTGTTGGTTTCGGCATTTCCCTGTGCTCCTGCAATTCCACTGATGCATTTGGCAAGCACCGGTCTGGCACCCGCATACAAATGTCCAAAATTGTTACTTTGCTGGAAATAAAACAAACTTTCAGAAAAGTAAAAGCAGATCTACAAGCTCACAACGCGTCGCATCGTGATGCGCTGTGAGCTTGTAGATCGGCTATTTTAACTACTTTTGCTTGACACTCTTGTATGACGAAGTAGGGCATTAAGTGACAAAGACACATAAAACGTTGTAATATGGAGGTATAAGGTTTCTGCCTGACAGTATTTTCTGAAATCAGGACCACTATTTTGCTGTACATACAGTGAACAAGGACAATGTCACAGCCACCAAGGGTAGCGGCTAAAAACCAGGAAGAGTTGTAGTTTTCACATTCACTGATTTAACTGGAATAATGTTTTCAGCACAACTTTGGTAGCATTTTAGAGACATACAAAAGACTGCTCAGGTTTATAGATGCGAATGGAACATTAGCCCTACAACAAATGTATAGTAATGATGTTGAACTACTGAATACTAACTGGTATTACAGTATAATCCTTTTGATGTGGTGTTTTCCATATTTGCTAGACTTGAATTTCACGACTCAAAATACACTCACCTGTTTATAGGTGTACACATCATTAGGGAGACAATTGTTCCTTGGTGGCATTTTTAGGATGTGTTCTACACATACAGAATGTTCTGCTGTCAGGGATAATTTATTCACATTTGCATTTTATTTGCAGGCTCTGGACGGGCACAAGTCTGACGACTCGGGATCGAGGCGGGATTCCTCCTCAGAGATCTTCACTGATTCTTCCAAAGAAGGCTGGCTTCACTTCAGGCAGCTCAGCACGGATAAAAATAAGGTGAGATCACGTATCCACGCTCTCTCTCTTGACGGTTATAAATGTGACTCAACAAGCTCAAGTTTTGAATTTCTCTTTTGTCCTCCACCTTGTCCACCATCTGTGCAGCGTGCTAGCGCCGGGATGAAGTCATGGAAGCAGATGTACGCTGTCCTACGAGGTCACTCGCTCACCCTCTTCAAAGACAAGAAGGACGGGGTGTCCCACGCCTCCTCACAGTCCGATGAGGACCCACAGTCGATCAGCGTCAAGGCCTGCCTGATTGATATCTCCTACAGCGACACGAAGCGCAAGAATGTGCTGCGTCTGACCACGTCAGACTGCGAGTTCTTGTTCCAGGCAGAAGGGAGGGACGACATGTTGTCTTGGATCAAAGTCGTTCAGGAGAACAGCAACCTGGACGAAGAGGTGAGTTCTAGCCAGGATGAAGATAAGATGCAAGAAAACGTTTTATCTCAAGCAATGTAAGCAATAATGCAAGACGAGGTGTCTAATATTGGTAAAAAATAACAGTCGAGGGCGAAGTAAAGAACCCTCCTCCAAGTCCATTATTTTAGTATATCAGGACACCTCGGAATGCTCATAACATGGCTACTTACCAACAGGGCTGGGCAATGGACAAAATCTATTTTTGGGCGGTGAAACCGCCCCTATAAGTGAGGTTTGGAAAAATGTACAATTATCCTGCGCTGTGAAACCGCCCCTATAAGTGAGGTTTGGAAATTTGTACAATTATCCTGCGCTGTGATTGGCCAATCACAGTCTATTCAGGACTGTGATTGGCCAGTGTCACATGACACATGTGCATAGCCCTATATAAGAAACCATAACTTGAAAAAAACCACAATTGTTTTTTTTCAAGTTATGGTTTCGTCCATCATAAAGAGTGTTTCAATAAATGTATTTATTTTTTGTACATGATTGGTTGACTCCATTCAGTATTGTGATTAGCTAGCAAGACACCGCCCACTTCACACAGGGTGTGATTTTTTTTACCCTTTATCAATATTTTGATGATATTGTGGGGATGACTATTGGTCCTTTTTTTTTAAGATTTATTTTTGGGCTTTTTTATGCCTATTGATAGGATAGTAGATTGACAGGAAATGGAGAGAGAGATGGCATGCGGCAAAGGCTGTCGGGATCAGGACTCGAACCTGCGACGCACTGTCAGGCTACTTTGGAGCCTAGGTGCCCGGACCGCTACGCCAGCGGTCAGGGCAGACTGTTGGTCCTTTAACAAAATATTTACACAATGAAACTTTTCATTAATAATTATCAGTAATGACTACTGTAAGTGGGTAGGCAAATAATAGAACAGCTCGTACTTACCAATCAGGTTCAGATAATTACACCACTTTACTTTAATGCAGCCTTTAAAACCAGGAAAAGACATATGACATTTCACAATAGTATGATTTCCAAAATCCCAGAATATAATTAGTCTCATAACACAATATCGACATAATATGAATATATTGCCCAGCCTTACAAAAGAGAGGTATATTTATATTATTACATTTCATAATTGAGAAAAACAGCTGTGTTGTCTTGGTAACCACTTTCTAGACCAACAAACAGCAGCTGTAGTTCGTTTTGTTGTTGTTGTGGTTACAGTAAATAGTTTGAATTGATTTAGAACAGTGACTAAACTGTTGACTGGGACTATGCTTGAGGTATCACAGCATTAACAGACTCCTGCTAGTGTCTGTATAATAATTAATTACAGACAATTAAAATGAAAATACCTAAGTGATCCCAACTCCCATGAGACTCAGAGAACACAGTACAGTCCCCTCCTACATCTTCAGGATGTTGAGGACACAGACGAATGAAACCCAGCAGGCGCGCAAGCATAAGCGCACGGACGCTGCTTTTCTTCCGCTCAATGTTAATGAATGCAGCCGTTCTTCTCACTGGCGCACGGATGCTCCACTTTTGCACGTGAAGTTTTTTCCCCGCTCTGGGCGAGATTTTTTTTTTGTCCACACGCATTCTCATTGAAATGCATTGGATATAGGACGACCAGACTTCCCGCAGTGGATGTGTTTGTCGAGAAGAAAAGCAAGTTTGCAACGCTTTTTTGGTGGGTTCGGTGTGTGAGACACATTCCCAGTTGCTATGGTGTTTGATTAAACAAATTAAAGGGATTGTAGGCGAGTTCAGAGATAAAAAAAATAAAAGAACTATTGTCAAACACTGCACCTCCACTCCCCCCCCCCTCCTCCTCATCAGCAGTTCGTTTCCCCGACCACCAGGGGGTGACGCAGGGGGGACTTCTAAATGGGCCATGCCGAAAATAGGTTGCTTTATTCGGATACAATGCATGTCACTTTCCCCCCCTGCCGGTTCTCTGATAAAAATAAATAAATAGGCTCTTTCATGATAAATTGACCACATATATGAAGTTAAACAACTAAATTCTATCCAAACGATATCTTAAAACTAAATTCCGTGCCTCAAAAAATAAGTTTGAGAGCGTTTTAAAACCGAAAGTAAGAAGTATAAACTTCAATGGAGGAAACAATGGCGGCTCGTTCCATTTTTGTCGGCTGCACTCGGTCCCATTCGGTTTCACCCGAACACTTCGCACGGACGCGCACGGACGCGCACATGCGCGTCCATGCATTTACGTCCCGGACAAACATAAATAGTAGGGAAAATACGGATTTCAGAAAGAGGACTGTGTTTCAATGCAGGAAAACACCCCAGCATCATTATATAGTGGCTGATAGAGGGGAAAAAATGCAAAATATATATATATTCTTAAAATGTAGGCTTAATGTTGCCTACAATCCCTTTAAGTTTGGTTCTCCGCTGTACGGGAGGCTACATGTGTTGCTATAACATCAAACCATTCAGCACTACATATTTGGTTAATCAAGCTTTGCTCCATGCTTACACATACTAGCTTGTCCTTTCTAGGCCTAATGGTAAATTTGTTTTATGTCCTCTCATGGCTTCAGCCCAGGAGGACTGCTGGCCCATGAAACAAGTTAATAGTGCCGTCGTTTGTTCAGCTGTTTGTCTGCTTGCCATTTGTCTTCAGGTTTTTGTCCATGGTCTGTAATGCCAAAGAGACAAAAGTCTCTCAATTCAAACAAGTTGCTGGTTTCCTGAATGCCACATAGTACCAGGGGAATTAGAAGTGTCCACTGTGCTTATCCTCATTTGTTTTGACCCTTAGCTGATGTGATAAGCATACTTAAATAATCATGTCACATACAGTAGTACACAGTAAAATATTCAGTGTTCATTTCATTTAAATTAAATAAATGTTACGGGTTCATTTGGTTCCATATCTATGCTCTTCAGAGTTAAATGAACACTAAGGATTATTTACTGTGTATAAATTCCTTATGAGTGTTATGTTACTTCCAGAGGTGTCTACCAAAAGAAGCCACTTAAATCATCAATCAAAATTAGAACCTAAGACCCAATCTTATTCTTGCAATCCATATGTTTACCGTATGTGAACTGCATATCTGCATTAGATGTGGTAACTGATCATCACATTTCATTTCAGAATGCTTCTGTAACGAGCCAGGATCTGATCAGTAGAAAGATCAAAGAGTACAACACCATCATGAGGTATGCAGCACTCTACATTGCCCCCTGGAGTTCATCTACAATACTGTTCTTCTATATCTATGTTGTTGTTTTTAACCCCGTTAAACCCTAATGTCCCTATTCTGGTGTGAACATTCAGCGAAAATAGCCAAACTACAAGCACTGTGAGCTTGTAGATCAGCTATTTCTGGCAAAGTGATTTGGTGTAGAGAGAAAAAAGGAGTGGGCCTAGTATATAGACCTCTGGTTGACTCCTGTCAATGATGTACAGTACCTTTTTCTGTAGGGGTGTTAATCTAACATTGGATTTTTCTTTTTGTGTGTGCTGTTTTTGTGTTTGAACCGGATTTGTCCCAGTGTACCAAGCAGTAGGTCAGAACCATCCCCCAAAAGCTCCCGTCAGTCACTCAGCATCAAGCACCCCTTCCGGGGAGGCAAGAGCCACAGTCCCCATTCACCCAAAGCTGGAGAGGAGAGGAGGGCTCATAAAGGTAAGGATTCTAGTTTTGTTCACGGTTCCTTATTTCTTCATTGAAACGTAGCTGTGTGAAAGACTAGAGGTAAAATAGGTTTGTGTCACATCTCGAGCCTTTTGAGTTGATTGAGATCAGTGTGCTTTAAAATTTGGTCTGTTTTGTGTGTGTGTGTGTGTGTGTGTGTGTGTGTGTGTGTGTCTGTCTCTCACATCAGATGATTCTAGTCCGCCTCGGGACAGAGCTCCCTGGAGAAAAGGCATTACAGGCATCATGAGGAAACCATTTGAAAAGAAGCCTCCTGCAGGGGTCACATTTGGGGTGCGACTGGATGACTGCCCACCTGCACAGTGTAATAGAGTAAGTCTGTCTGCGAGGGGAGTATTTCAGTGTAGGTTATGTAAATCAGTGATTCTCAAACGTTTCCATGAGGACCCCATAATTGATATTTATTTAGCCACAGATCCCCACTTAAAGATTTTGTGCCAGGGACCCTCCTAGCATTTGTGTTGTTTAAATTTTTCCATATAAAAAAATAAAAAAAGCAGATATACAAGCTCACTGTGCGCTTTTAGATCAGCATTTTTTTAATAGTTTAAGTATAAAATAGGGTTAAAGTTAAACTAATTCTAATGCTATATTAACTCATTTTGTTGGGGACCCCCTGGATCCCCCTCAAAGACCCCTGGGGGTCCTCAGACCCCACTTTGAGAACCACTGATGTAAACGGCATGTTGCTTGGAGACGTGTCCAAATTTTGTGTTTAGGGCCGTGCAAAAAGTAAAGAATGTACCGGTACATGTGAAGTTGTGAACGATAATTCTTGTTAACCCTTGCCCTGCCCACGTGTGCCATGCAGTTTGTGCCCTTGATCGTGGAGGTGTGCTGTAAAGTGGTGGAGGAAAGAGGTCTGGAGTACACAGGGATCTACAGGGTTCCGGGGAACAACGCTGCCATTTCCAGCATGCAGGAGGAGCTCAACAGCAAGGGCATGGCTGACATTGACGTCCAGGAAGATGTGAGTGACACACGCACATAGACTTTTTTTTTTTTTTTTTTACTTACAGTATCACCTATAATGACGTGCCCAGAATAGGAATCCTTATTAATCAATTGTTATGAAATGTCCGATTATTGTTTATAGTCGACTAAATTGATTAGTTCGATTAACTGGTGCACCCTACACGCAGGCTTTAGCAGTACCACAATCCAAAACATTTTTGACTCATTGTGCTGTTGGCTCTTTGTTGACATAATGTTTTACTCTAACCACAGAAATGGCGGGACCTCAACGTCATCAGCAGTTTACTCAAATCCTTTTTCCGGAAACTTCCAGAACCTCTTTTTACAAATGGTAAGGCCTTGTAAAGTATTTGAAAAGGATGGCAACAGCTGCTCAGTCAAGCAGCCAGGTTTCTTCTATGATTTCATCCATTTTGAGTCCCTCTGAATAATATTTCACTTGCCTCACTATTCACCAGAAAAGTACGGAGATTTCATTGAGGCCAGTAGAACAGAAGAATCAGTTCAGAGATTAAAAGAGCTGAAGAGACTGGTGAGCTTCTTTTTTTTTGTGAGAACAATTAAATTGTGATCAGTTGGAAACTGAAGCTTTAAGTTGAACGTATTTTCTTTGAAAATAAGTTAAATTAAGTATATCTTCAACCACTAAGCCCTATTTTAATAATTTCTTCTGTGAAATTGTGAGACGTCTTTTAAGATTTTTCACCTATAATGACATGCCTAAAATAGGGACACCAGGGTTTATGTTGTCTCTCCTGTTTTGTTTTTCAGATCCATGAATTGCCTGATCATCATTACGAAACTCTCAAGTTCCTTTCTGGTCACCTCAAGTTGGTTGCTGAATACTGTGAGAAGAACAAGGTATTACCACAGTCTAACAAGTTCCATTAGTGTTAGTGTTTTCATTACATAAGCCCATGATCGCCTGTTTTGTTGGGGTGCAATGTCTCCTTAATGTGTTTAAACCTATCATGCCCTTGTGGATAATTTAAGTAAATGTAATTGAGCCAAACCTGATTGCCTTCAGATGGAGCCTCGCAACCTGGCCATTGTGTTCGGACCTACCCTGGTGAGAACCTCTGAGGACAACATGACAAACATGGTCAACCACATGCCAGACCAGTGCAAGATAGTAGAGAACCTCATTCAGCAGTGTGACTGGTTCTTCACAGACGATGGTGACGAAGACCCTATCGTACGTTAACGTTTTTTTCATTTATTTTCCTCACAGACATTTAACACCTTGCTTATTTAACTTAAAACCACAACTTATGTTTTTTTCCTGTGTCTGCAAGGAAATCTCAGGGTCATTTATACAGCTTCTCTCCTGCGCTCCATTGCTTTGTTTTGTTTTCTTGCCTCGCCCTAACTTGACTGTGGTGTCCTTCTCTGTCCGTCATACCAGACCTTAGTAGAGCAGGAGAGCACAGTGCAGTCTCAGCCTGTGCCCAACATCGACCACCTGCTCTTGAACATCGGACGAACCACGGCCTCGCCAGGCGAAGTCTCAGGTAACTCACCAGTAGTTCTCTCTCACCTGCAGTGTTCCTGCATTAGCACAGTGAACATATCATACGCCTCAGAGATGGGTGCTCTACTTGTACTTTAGAAGAGAAACATTTTAGATGTGCGTTAAGAATGTGCTTTTGTTATTGTTAGTATGAAGAATAGTTCTTCCTATGTCTTATGGCTAAGCAATTGAAGTGTTTGTGCTTCTGTTAAAGCAGCTGCTTTTTTCAATAGTTTTCCAATGAATACATTATGTTGTGGTTTCCCCATTGGAAAATTGTTGGGAAAAAAAATGACCTGGCATTATGTTGAACCTCTTATTTTGATTAAACGTCCATTTTGTTTTGTGTTGAGTCTTTATTATTTTTTCACTCTAGACATGAAATTGTCTTCCACTTTTTTTGTTTTTGTTTTTTGTTTTTCGTTTACACCTTTTCTTTGAAATCTTTTATTTCTTTCCCTCCCTTCGCTCAAGTCACCCCTTTCTTTTCCCTCCCCGTGCTTTACTCTACGTTGAGGTGACGACTCCTTTTCTTTCAGTTCTTTTTCGTCCCCCTCCTCCTGCCCCTCTCACATAAACCTGGCATGTTCTTTCCCCAAAAAACCAATAACAAACAAAAACAACTAACAAACAAAAGGAAGAGTGGAAGTTGTAACCCTTCTGACCTGTGCCGTTCTGTGTGTAGTGTGTTGTTTTTCTCCCATGTACTATACCTGTCCAGCACTCACACATTACCCTAATCTTAACACAGGCCAAGTGGGCGGCGTCTATCACTCGGTGATGTCACTGATGGACTCTGTTATATCAGTGGTGGACAGCTGGGACTGTAGGAAGAAGGACGAGTGTTGTTCCCAATGTAGCTGCCTAGTCTGCAGAAACCCGCAACTCTTGTAAATTGGGTTGGAAAAGGAGAAAAAAAAGACGAAAAAAAAAAAGTAAAACGAAAGAAAGAGAAGTCGATGTTTGTCACTTTTTTGTTCCTGTGGTGTGCACGTCTCATATAAAAAAAAAGAACAAACACGAAAATACCCTAAAAGTGAAGGGGATACAGAGCGACGCTGCTGTACTTCTCTCTGAAAGCCCTTCTGCTGTCTCTCGTTGTCTCTTAAGCTGATCGCAAGGACAAGTAGCATGGTAGGGTCAACCTCAGGTTCTCTTATCGGTCATGTGGCATAATCTGTCATGGTGTCTGAGGGGGGGGCCGTAGTGGCGGGACTGAGCTGGCTGTTCTCCAGTACACGTGCACTCACGCACGCAACACGTGTGCACACACACACACACATGCCAGACCGATTTAATAGTTGGTGGATTAGCGTAGTCGACGCACATTTGCGGTTAAAATGATTTTTACATGGCATTTATTTATTGCCATTGGCAGCCACTGGTTGTTTCAGTCGCCCCCCTTTTCTGTGCATCTGTCTGATTTTGATGTTTGTGACGTCCTAATGCCAAGACCCCCCCCCCTCTGTCTTCATTCAGCACAACAACATCAGTGCCGAACACTGCAGCCTACTGTCACCTCCCATTGTTACATAACACCCATCATTTTACATGTCAAACACCCTGCCCTCCGTCCTTCAAATAATGACACAATTAAGGTACACACATACTAAACTTATGGCCTACTTGTATTTGTTAGTTGCGTGGATTTCACTTTCACAGGCCGAATTGTCAAACGGCACTACAGGTATCAACCTGTTTGAGTAGACAATCTGTCCACAACACTGTGACTTGCCTGCACCAGGCATTGACCAGCACACACACACATTCATTACACACATAAACACGTGTTCACCTCAGGTACCACTGAGCGTGTTTATCCAGTAGGCCTCGTCAACCCCCTCTCCTATGTGACGTCTTTTGAGTTGGGAAAGAATGCCTGTTGGCTGGTTGGTGGCTTGTGTGTGATGCTCTGTGACTGGCGTGACGTTTTGTCCTGTGACGTGCTGTCCTTCATGCGGTTCCATGAGCATGAGCTGCTTGGTGTCTTGGTCATCCGGTCGGATCATACCTCCTCCTCACCTCCCCCTCTCTTCATGTCATCTTCTGGGCCTCCTCCCGCTGCCGCCTCCGTCTCTTCACCTCAGAACACTGCACTTCTGTTGTTTGCTCCTCTTTGCTCCAACTCTCCCATGAGCTGAAAATGTGCCGACCGTGTTCACACAGCCGCTCTCATTGTGTCTCCTCTGTCCGTTCCACTCTCAACAAGCCTTTCATCCACTTTCTCTCTCCCTTTCTTCTTCAATCTTTATTGATCACTTTTTTTCCTGCAGGTCATTGATGTTATTGACTGTTGTCATTAACTTTTCTTTTCCTTTCACACAGATTCAGCATGTAGTGACTCCTCCAAATCAAAGGTAAGTCTATGAGTTAATTTTTTGGTACCACTGCCAACCGAGTTGGACAGGGTTTTATGTTTCACCCTGTTCTGTGGGAGGGGAGAGGCCGAATGCTCTCCTGCCGGCTCTCCTCTATGGGTCGAGCCTCTTTCCCTCCGACGTACACCGACAGATCGCTCTCGCTGTCCGTCTCCATCGCTGTCTGTTAGAAAAATGACTTGAGAATGGATCAGCTGGTTTTTCGATTACCGTAACTTGGTGGGAATAGTTACCAAGACCATGTTTAACTTTTGGGGCTCAAAGATAAAAGTCACAATCCAGGTCAAAGATTGTGGCGCTCGGGTGGCGAAGTGGTAAAGTCCCTGCCCACCACCACGGAGGTTGTGGATTCGAATCCACCGTGGTGCATCCGGCTTTGTCGAGCGTCCACACGAACACAATTGGCCCGTGTTTGGGGGGAGGGAAGCCGGGCGGGGAGGGAGATAATGGTCATTGCACGTCTTCCTACGGGCTGGGGCGGCACCTGTCAGTGTTGGGCGGTAAGAGTAGGACGAAGGCTCTACGTCCTCCCGGTGGGGGCTCCTCACTGGCAGGTGAGTCAGTAGGATACGACAGCAGTGACGACACAGAAATGGGTGTGGGGAGGAATCAATTGGCATAACGACTAAATTGGGTTGAAAAAGGGGTAGAAAATTATTGGCTACTCTAAATAAGTAAATTAAAAAAAAAATTGTCAAAGATTGTCTATTAGATAACTTACTCAAATGAACGGCTAGGTGAAACTAGGTGGTAATGATTCAGTAGGTTGCCCTGAAAAGGTGATTAACAGAAATCATTAACTTTTGAATCAAAAAGGTCAAAGGACAAAGTCACAATTAAGGGTCATTTAAGGGTAAGGTAAAAATGACATAATCAGAATCAGTCATATCTCATGCAGAAATGTCATCCTGACAATTCTAGTGTTGGAGCAGATATAAACTCTACTGAGCGAAATCGTTGTGTGTAGTTTTGCTTTAAAAAGATTAGCCACTCACTCTCCTGTGGATGTTTCAGTGTCTCTTATTGCTGTGAGTTTGTGTTTAATGCTGTGTTTTGTGTTTTACCTCAGCAGGGCCTGTGGGGGTCTGGGAAGGATCAGTGTAGCAAAGAGATGCTGCGCTCCTCCTTCTTCGTCAACCGCAAGCGCAAAAAGGCCAAGGACAAGGTTCACCCTAGCAGCTCTGATGACGACCTGGACGCTGTGTTCTCAAAGAAGGAGCTCCCTGACGAGCAGCAGCAGCCTCCCTGGTCCCCCGACAGCCAGACCGAGGAGGACGGGGAGACGGATGAGACGAGTGAGAAAGAGAAGCGTGGCAACAGCTCTGAGGAACAGCTCGGCAAAGCCCACGGGAAAGAGTGGCGCGCCAGTAGCCTGATGTCTCCGCCCTCCCCGTCTCCCAAGCGTACCTCCCCCACCCTCCACGCCGCCTCCCCGTACACGTCGCCGTCCCACTCCCCAAGCCTCACTTGCCGCACGCCAGTGGCACACCAGTCTTCGTTGTCAGACCCGCCTTCTAACTATGACGACACTGTGTCTGACCTCGGCACCATGAACAGCACCAGCTCTCAGGCCTCTGTGCCCAGGATGAGGCACGGCAGGACGCTGGCTCTGGGACCGGAGGTGGGCCCCAGCACGTTGGGAGCAGAGGTCTGCTCCATCACCTCCGACTACTCCACCACGTCCTCCATGACGTTCCTCACTGGCGCTGAGCTGAGCACCCTCAGTCCAGAGGTGCGCTCTGTGGCCGAGAGCAGGGGCGGTGACGATGCGGATGACGAGCGCAGCGAGCTCATAAGTGAGGGGAGAGCGATGGAGACGGACAGCGAGAGCGATCTGTCGGTGTACGTCGGAGGGAAAGAGGCTCGACCCATAGAGGAGAGCCGGCAGGAGAGCATTCGGCCTCTCCCCTCCCACAGACTGATTGAATGTGACACCCTCTCCAGAAAGAAAGCCGCGGCGCGTCAGAAGACTGACAGCGAGTCTTCGCTGGATGGAGCGCGGAGCGACAAGGAAACAAACCGGCTGTCTGTCGCTTTAGGTTCGGCCAACGTTCGTTCTACCGGCAGCCTCAGTTCGTCATCACGTAGTGAGTCTGAGAAGGCAGAGCCTGCTTGGAGGCTTAAGATCACAGACCGTCTGAAGTTCCGTCTGCGGACGTCCGTGGACGACATGTTTGGCGTGGGCACCCAGAGGAGCCGGTCGCCAGAGGGCCGCAGTAAGAAGAAGAACATCCGACGGAGGCACACCATGGGCGGCCAGAGGGATTTTGCCGAGCTGTCAGTGCTGGGAGATTGGCAGCAGCCATGTGGCGTGGGCGAGTCGGCCGTGGACCGGCTGAAGCCCAAGTGCAGTTCCCAGGACTTCTCCATCAGGGACTGGATCGCCCGTGAGCGCCATCGCACCAGCAACCCAGAGTTCAGCGTCAGCCTAGACCTCTCTGACAACCAGGGAGCGCTGTGCCAGGCGGCTCATTCCTCCTCGGAGCCACTGTCGCCTTGTCCAGCTGAGCTGTGGAACGGAGACGCTCCCCAAAGTAAAAACCTGAGCCTGTCGGCCACTCCTCATCCACATAAACTCTCTGGTGCCCAGGTGGTGCACTCAAGGTTCTATCAATACCTGTGAAGCAACTGTGTCTTTGTTCGGGTCCTCTCCTCTGTCTGTGAGGTTTGTTCGTATTTGGGAGACTGTCACTAAAATGTTTTGTCTTGGATGTGAGTGATGTCAGTGAATGAGCATGTTGTACAGAAGGTGTTGTTTCTCAGTGTGTTTGTCGTGAGTCAATAACCAGGTGTGTGTGTGCGTACGTGTACTTGTGAAATGACAGTTAACTGCACATGGGGATTGTTCAGGTGACACTTATGAGGCATGGAACAAACCATTGTTAAACAATTTATTTTTATTTTTATTTTTTTAATGACAAATGACTTAGGGACAAGTTGGCAAGAGGGGTTGAGTTCCTAATGGGAATTAAATTCTCCTGATTGAATTCCCAGTTATGCTGAAGACAGAGAGGACCTATTGCTCACGGCAAACTGAGCATGTGAAAGTAATGTCTAAAGAAAGTCTGAATGGCAATGCTAAAGATTATGAACAGGTTAGCTAAGTGGCTTTAAAGGGTATACTGACATCAGTAGGAATAGCAGGAAGTAGTTGAATAAAGAACAGATTTTAGTATTGCAGAGGAACTATTTTTGTGTAACGATGAGGGTGATGTGAGTCCTTAACCAAATGAAGAATGTACAAAATATGCTTGATGTAATACTGACTAAAAGCTTTAGTTGCTTGTGTTTTCATTTCTAAAAAGAAAAAAAAGTGTACATATGCCCCTTCTCTCTGTACTTGAAGTGTTTTAATTTTTTGTTTCGGTACAGCCTGTGTTAGGACTGCCATACAAGCTGTGTGCTGTCAAGGGGCCTTTCCTAAGGTACATTGTGAGACAGAGACTGTGTGGACTTATGCAAATGGAGAGATACTGTTTTAATTCATCCCTTTTCAGTGACAAAGAGCAGTGAACAACATCTAAACGATGCAATATTTTCCACTGTGCAACAATCGATGCACTTCTGGTTACATGCATCTGTCAGTTACTGTAAGATTGCAAAAAATGAAAGGAGAAAAAAGAATAGAAGAATATGAATAATCAAATCAAAAAACATGTTTCTTCGCAATAGGAAGTGCCTCACAATGAACTGCAAGGGTGCCATGTCGTCTTTGTTGAGATGCGTGGAGATGTTACTGTGAATGAGACTTATTGTTGACTTCACCCAAGTCATTCTACAGGTTATCTTATCAAATGCCGAGCTTCCATTCCTTAGGCATTCCACTCTGGTCTTAACATGTTTTATACTTTCACCTTTTTTGTTGTTGCTTTTTTTTTTTTTTTTTTTTTTAACAGAACTTGAATTTTAAATATTTCTTGTAAAATAAGTAACTTAAATGTGTATATAAATGCCATGTTTTAGCTGCTTTTTATCTTTTTTGTTTCCATCAAACTGCGGGATTAATTCTAAGTACAGTATTGTGAGATGGCACTCATGAAGCCTAGGTGGGTGGGTGTCGTGGGCAGGTGGTAGGTACTACTTCTCAAGGGAGAGAAGCTCCTGCATTTGAGCAGATTTCATTGAGCTGGACCATTTGTACCAATGTTGTGTCCTCTCTGAGAGTGAGAGAGCGGGGGGCACAGACTCCTAAAACACTGGAAATAAATCTTGTCAATGGCAGATTTCCATGTTTTGATTGTTTTATTTAACACATCACCTTTACACTGTGGCTCTGCAGGAGGCTAGCCGTCTATAAGAGGGTCGGTCTGTGTGTGTTGCTAATCTCTCATACCTATGGACCAATCCGTGCCATACTTCTTGTGCGCACTACCAGTATGCTAACTTTGTATCTCCACTAATTATTTCACATATACTTTTTAAATGTTTAATGGGGCACTGATCAGGCTGACACCTTGCCCAAATTTGGAGGCATTCGTCATTGAAACGTCATTGACAGCTGATGTCACAACTGGAGCCACACCATTCCTAGGTTCTACTTTTTATTTAGGCATTGACAGAAATAGGCCTCCTGGGGCATCTTGTTGGGTCAGTGAGTAACAGTAGTTGTGTTTAATCTTACCACAATGCAATACCCAGACTTTACACGAGAGGGTGCAATGAACTCAAAGAGTGTTGTCTTTAAGTGCACCCATTGGAATGGGTATTTTTTTGATGGATGTTTTGAAGGTTTGGAACAAAAAAGTGTTTAACACCCACATACATTTCAAAATGCTTTATATACAATTTGCGCACAACAATAAACAATATATTTATACATTTGTACATCAGTTGACTATAGAAACCTTCACTGACAATACGAACATAACTGACATGGGGACAGCCAACCCATTTAACACACAATTCAAATAAACTATTTTGACAAAATAATTAAACATATTTAACTCACCAATATGCCAAGTTGTAAAGTAAAACTCTCAATTGCCTTTATTTTATACCAACTGGTATATTCTTAAGGTTTGTATTTCTTATCACAATATCATTCCTCAAGGACACATAAAATATTTTCTAATCACACTGACTCAAATCTTAACCTTTTATTTTATTAATCACTGTTCTCTTGAAAGAAAAAAAAAACTACGACTGACTGGCTATCCATTGCGAATGTAAGGGAAATAAAATAATGGTCAGCCTTTTATTTTTAAGAAAAAAGTCCTGTCTATTTACTCAATTCCATTGAAATGTGGGTCCCTAACAGACATTTTACCCACGGTAAGGCACAGTAACTCTTAAGAACATCAGAGCTCAATTCCAAAATGACAGGAGAGGAAAATAAATAATATTGTACAATGCATTTTCAAAAGAGGTCTTCGTTTGGAACAACACAAATAAAAATTGTGCCGTCTATTTTGGAAGGACACCATGGACTGATGTAGACATCACTCCACTTACAGCCACAGTACTACTTAAGACATACTAAACATCACAGAGAAATTCAGAGAAACAAGTACCGGTACTCATAATCCTGGACACCATAATTAGAAGGACGTTTGGTAGGCGATCAGCCTCTCAAAAGTTCAATCTAAACAGAACCAATCTGATGACGCGCTTCACACAGGATGGTTTGCGCTCTACGAATGCGTAGTTTGGAGATGATCTGTAATGAGCATGTTGATCCTCTATGTGGCTCCTTCAACACTTAAGTTCATTTAGTCCAAAAGCAAGGTAGAAGAAGAAAATACTTGTTCATGTTTGAGAGTCAACTAAAGTCAATAACGTGACATGTGAGCAGGTGTGTCCGGGCTCCTATAATGAGGTGGGGGATGGAGGATGTGGGCACATGCAGGTACTGCGCTCTAGAGCACAGCGCAAATCATATGGCAGCAGGTGGGAGAAGGTGATGAGAAAGATCTGTTGCATATTGTGCTGTAGTTGGATGGATTGGATGGATGGTTTAACCGTCGTCCTCACCCTCACTGTCATCGTCCGGCTCCTCTATTATCAGTATTTCCGGCAGCCGGAAACACTCCTCAAAGTAATTGACCAAGGACTGGCTTAGATGCTGCTGTGTTCCGTCGCTGTGCAGGAAGTGTCCCTCGTCTGGGTAGATCTACAGAAAAACACCCACCGCATAACACTTACTATGAAACCTAAAGCTATATGCGGTGAATATGAGCTCTTAACATTATTGTAGCAATTGTAATGATGAGCACTGGAATTATTGTAGAGATGTAATTGCCGTTTCCATTTTTCCAAATGAATGCTGAGAACTTGACAACTGAAACTCACCTGCAGACTATAGTTGGCCTTCTGGCTAATTATATGGTTGATGAATTTGGCTGTGTGCTGGAAGTGAACCATTTCTGTGATGGAAGAGAAGACAAAGATAGCTGTAAAATGCACTCATTAATTATTGCATGATTTATTTGAGCATCCTGGCAACAAGACACAGTATCTATTGATGAAAGTTACCGTCTGCGGTCGGGTGGATTATTAGGTACTGTTTATCCATAAGAAGACCAGCTCTGTTAGCCAAATTGGCCATCTGAGGGAAAAGAGAATGAAGAATCGTTCAACACATTGTCATTGTGTGTGTGTGCGTGTGTGTGTGTGTGTGTGTGTGTGTGTGTGTGTGTGTGTGTGTGTGCGTGTGCGTGCTGCGTCACAGATTTAAGGTTGCAATCCATAACTATCATGTTCTACCCAGGATTTGAACCTGGGTGTCCCACATGAGAGACATTTCTACCACTCTTCTAATAAGGCACCCCGCTTGGTCTGGGGAGATATTGTGAGTTTCAGCCAGTACTAGTTGCCAGCCAGTAGGTGTCCTACCTGACACCAGGGTCAAAATGTCTCAATGGAAGAGTAGCGTTTCCATGCACCACTTCCGACCACTGCAGATGTGCTAGTTATATAGTATTAACATGCTCTACCATACAGATTGGATCATTAAAATAAGTTCAGGATTGCTGCTATGACAGGGAAGAGGTTAACTATTTTTCCAACACTCTTCCACTAATTTCCATAGACTTTTGATAAGAAAACCAAAGTGCAGAAGGTGTACCTGATATACTCTGTTGTCTGTCTTTGGGGAGCCGAGGTAACGTTCTGAGAACGCCGAGGCTGAGATTTGGAGAAAAAAGGACATCAAAGACAAAAGCTTGATTTATAATCCATTGCCTGTTAGTGTCAATCACCAAAAATAGCCGATCTACAACCTATAACTTGTCACAATACTATGTGCTGTGAGCGTAACTAAGTATACATTTAGAAATTAAGCATAGCTTTGACTGTATTTGACTGTATGTTTGTCATTTGGTATGTGATATGGACCTTGAGTCTGCAATATAAGATTGAATTGAATTGAAACACCAAACGTCCAAAGGACCAGGGAAATTTAAAGGCTTCTATAGTTGTAATTAAAAACAACATTACCATAGAGCTCGAAATCTGTGATGGGGGAAACTGCTGCTCCACATTTAAGTTCGGTAAACTCCTCGGAATTTAGCAGCATGGTGGCCAAATATCCACCATACACCTAAAGAAAGAAAGACATCAGAGCGGTAAGGTCTTAATGAATTACCAGGAGCACTTGAGTGCAGTATAAAAATGGGACCCAACGCCTCCTTGCTTGACACTAAGTATCAAGGGTTGGAGTCCCTGTGACATGTCGAGGGGGTGTACTTGTACATTATGGCTGGGGGATGTACTTGTACATCAAGCTGCCTCACACTACAGAAACAGGAGACAGGCTCCTGACCTATGGGCCACATGCCTCGGGAATCGCTGGCTCCCAAGACTACTTACTTAGGGACAGGTCGATTTTTAAAGAAGGGTACCCCTGGAGAAAATGTATGTGCCCTGATCTAAAATGCCATGACCCTCCCTTTGACTAAAAAAAAATCAATGACCCTCCCCAAGTGATTAAAAAAAAAAGATTAACCCTCCCCGCCTATAGGAGTGTCACGATATATTGTCCCACGATATAGCCTATCGTGGTATTACAATGTGACGATAGGTATTGTCAAGATGTCATACTGTATCGTAATATTTTTTAAATTATTTTTTTCTTAATTTTTTTGCCGGTGAAAGTTATAGGAGTTCTTACTGTATGGTGCTTGCACAAATGTATTTATTTGTGTGTACAAAGCACTTTGTAATAGTTTTTTTAAAGTGCTTTATAATTGTTATTTTAAAACTAAAGATGATGGCCAATGTTGATGATACATGAGAAAAGAACATTAATAATGTATCATATCGATATCATATGCCCAACATCATATGTATCGTGAAATTTGTGTTATCTTGACACCCCTAACCCTCCCCATCAAATACAACAACGTGACATTTAAAACTGATAATGTACAATGTTTTGCTTTCCACATTGATTAGAACATTACTGTAGTCAGTCTTGCTAAATGCACAGTGTAGTGTCTGTAGTGGTAGCAGAATGGACAGTGTTCTAAACTTACATGTGGGAAACCCATTGAATCCCATAATTATTAACTACAGTGACTACACTGTTACCTACATCATGGGTTTTCAACTAGTGGTCCGTGGAGGTATTACATGTGGTCCCTAACCATGCATTTAGTAATGTAGGAAAATCGATGGTGGATACTGTTAATGTGCATGACAACAGAAAGGAAATTCAACTCAAGGATGACAGTTTTACACACGCACACAGCGCAAAGTATTTAAGGGAGGTTTTAGTACATCAAGGTAAATACAGGCTTTTATTTGATGTATGATGACGCATCAATGTTGTCAGTTACTTGGAAGTCGGATGTCAAGAACTTCCACAGAAATGGGAGTTAGAATTTCAAGGGAAACTGAACCGGTTTACCTGGTTGAGTCATCATTAGTAGGAAATGTGCCCATATCAATCGCATGTGCTTGCTTGTACTTGTGCAATTCGAAAATGGCCCCTGTCTAGGTCTTAACCCACCCCCTCCCTGATTTTTTTCTCTTGTACATAGTTTTCACTCTTCATACCAGTAACCTGTAAGCTGATTGTATAACGTTCTGTATAGTAGTGTGTATATCTGTCTGTCTCTTATATGTTAGGTGTTACTGGATTTGAATCCTTTGTATCATTTGAAATAGAGAGGGGTCATTGACCACTGTTCTGCTGTACTAAAAAGGTATATAAAAAACGGACTGTTTCATCAATTCAAAATTGCATGACCCTCCCTTGGATTCAAAGTAAAATTAGCTGACCCTCCCTTGTACTAAAATTATAAAGGCATGACCCTCCCCTATTTTCCTCCAGGGACCCCCTTCTGTAAATTTCGACTGGTCCCTTACCTAGTGCACAATGGCTACTTTGTGACTACTAGAGTGTGCAGACTGTGCACTATTTCATTTAAAACAAAGACAGAAAACAACACGAAAACCACGTTCTCCAGCTCTCCTTACCTTTCCATACACTCCCATTCGATTTTTATCGATGTACGGTTCTTTGGATATGAGTCTGAAATGAAAGAGAGAGAGAGAGAAAAAAAAGAATGAAACCTGACAGACAGTCTACGAGCACAATCATTTGGATTACCATATGGATAAGTATAGATAGTCTGGAGCCGCAGCTCTGTCTTAAATGCACATTTACAGTTTTTTATATTTTCACCTAGCCATCTTAATAAAGGCTTTTAAACTTTTTTGACCCTTGGATCGATTATTTTGTTGAACTTTTGTGTTCTTCACCAAAGGGCATAGACAATTTGACGCCCCCTGCAAAATGCACATAGCGCATAGCGCCAATGCTGAATGGCCATAATTCTGCTCGTCTGACCTGAGTGCCTCCAGCTGGTCTCTCTCCTCCAGCTTCCCTAGCTTCCTCCTGACCCTGTGAAGGAGGTTGGTGCCCTGGAAGCCACTGCCATGGCCATCGAAGCGGACGACAATGGTGCTGAAACTGCTGACCAGCACTGTGGCCCAGTCCACCTGGAACTGCTCCGTCACCATCTGTCCACCAGGTGTGCCATCCCTGACAAAGGGCAAGGCAGGGTCAAAATCACCTCGAGACTCTCGACACATAATGGTTTGCAAATCTGCAATGTTATGATGTCGTAACGTCACAACATTGACCCCTATATGGGTCCATTTTATGTTGTGCTGTGCATATACTTACACTAGTAGTAGTAAGGGATAAATGGATGAATCTATGAATGCTGCTGGCTTCAGAATCTGCATGGTCAGCACTGTGACAAAAGACATTAAGGTCAATGAACAGATTGACTGGCTATGATGTCATCAGGGTGGCATGTGTGTATACACTGGATGAAATGTATTTTCTATGGGTGCATGGGTACATACTGTAGTCGTCTATGGTGATCGTCTCATATTCTATTTTTGGCATCTGCATGTTGAAGAACGTGTTGTTCACACGTTCATTCGCCTCGATGTCGATTACTTCTGCAGGTGAACAAAGGACAGAAGCATCAGTGGACTCTTCATCAGTGGGGCAATGTTCTCCCAATTTAGTAATATGCTAATTCCCGAACTCCCCACACACTTGTGTAGTCTTGTCACTGCTGACCCTTACTGGTTGGTCCTATGGATGGTACTGAAACCACATGGAATAGGCAGCCACTTATTTTCAGTCGGCCAGTGAGGAGCATCACCGGGAGGACGTAGTGAATGTGGAGGAACATGTCTCATACAGTGAGGAGGATCACCGGGAGGACGTAGTGAATGTGGAGGAACATGTCTCATACAGTGAGGAGGATCACCGGGAGGACGTACTGTAGTGAATGCTTAGGAACACCCTTGACCAACCTGTAGGAGTTGCTGGTGTTGTGACAAAGACTGCCCTCCCCGCCCGGCTTCCCTCCTATGAACACGACCAAAATGTGCTCATATGGACACCTGGTCAAGCTAGAGGCCTCGCGGAAGGTTCAAAACCCTTAGTCTGTGAGTGGTGGGCAGGAACTTTGCGCCTGCGCCACCCGAGCGGCCCTCATCAGTGGACTCTTGTTTCCACTGCGTGACATATCTCTCTGTGACATATCTCTCTCATTTCTGATTACTTCACCACCAAAATGACTTTTTCTTTATCAATTACTCACCCTTTGTGTCGCATTCCTTCACAGTAAATGAAGAAGTAAAAAAATTACTCCTATTTTCTTCGATTTTGGACTCTTCATTCACCGTGAAGGAATGTGACACAAACAAAAATCCTCCTTGAATTCAAGGCTTCATGGTGTGAGTAATTGATAGGAAAAAAAGTAATGTGGGAGGTGAAACATTCCTTTAAGGTTGAAGGACAACCCTACGTGCAGCTAGTAACATTGCTTTTCCTCTGGAACTCACTCTGTTTGTCCTTGGTGCTATAGACAGCCACACTAGGTACATCTGGACCTAAAGAGAACACAGGAGAAAAAAAGATGTTAGATTGTTACATTTTCTAATACCCACTAATGAAAGCCTCAAATGCCCACAATAACACTGCTAAACTACTACTGACCTCGCCACCCCTCCCAAGTAAATAAACCTTGGACACAAACCTCTCTCTTATCTTCATTTTCAAAACAGCCCTCTCAGCTACGATTCCACTTCCTTCCCCATGGGAAGCAGATGCATGCCAGCTTATTATTCCTTATGGACCTGCTCTCTGAAGATCTAATTAATGAAGAAAGCCAGCAGCCCCTTTTACCCCTATGGAGTGAGCCCTCTAGACAAATCAGCTCCCATACCAACCCTGACACTGTGCCCCAGTGTTCCAGCCAACGGGGGAGATAACAATGATGAAGTGTCTTATAGGAAATGAGAACAAGACTAGTCTCTTTTCAGAGCCTCACCCCTACCAATAAGGAAAGTAGAGGACACTTCTAAAGAACACCCATGGGCCCTGTGCCAGCCGCCCAGTAGTCACTGTTGGGCAGTTGGCATGCGGTTTTGACAGTACATCTATAGCTCTGGCCGATTAGAGGGAGCCAACAATGGTTTGAGATTAACTGACGCTGTCCAATTCAATGTAAGCACTCACCCTGACATGACAGCTCTAGTTTAATTTAATCTGCTTACAAAACATGGCTACCTGTCCTGAAAAAGAATCACACTTTGTATACCTAAGACCGATGACATTCACTGCTGTACCTACAGTACAGTATATAATAGTGTGATTATATTAAATAAGCACATTGTCCTAAGAGGAAGTCTAAGGTTGAGGATGCTGAGGACGAGGACACTCACCTTTACAGTTTAATAAAAAGTACTTCATCTCGTGACTGAAGGAGCCGTCCACATAGCCACACTTGAATTCACAAGACACGCAGCGGCGGTTGAATGGCGGAATTGTGTCAGCGCTGCAAGAGGTGACAATGCATCTACAATTAACAACAACGCATTATAAAGCTATTTTAGACAAAGAGATTTGGTGTGTAGTAGAGGGAAAAATGGAGGGGACCAAGTGTAGAGCCTTTTCTGGACCAGGGCCCAGATGAAAATCTCAAAAGTATTTGCGTGTTCGGAATCGCTGCATTAGCTCTTTACTTTAAAAGGAGGGAAGACCACCAGGAGAGATCATGAATGAGGTCCTACCTGTACAGGTGTCGTCGTTTTGGGTCATCCTCTGTGCTCAGAAAGTATCTAGGAAAACAATAGCATCAGTCAAACATTCATTATGCCAATGATTGGCCTTTTTCAATTCAATCCCCCAGTTTTATATACATTAGCCGAAGGACCGCCATTTCATACGATTATTATCCCCAATCTATACAGCAAAATCCTGGTAGATCCTTGTGGTTGCATTTGTACACTCTGTGTTACAGAACCCTTGTTCTTAAATTCTTTAAAGTTAAGTTAACACTTCAGACTTTGCTGTGTAGTCATAAATGTAGACCCTGTAGATCCAGGCACTATGGAATATTCTGTTCTATTCATAACTCTGCCAAAACACAGACACACTTCTGGTGTCAGAGACATAATCCTAAAAAAAAAGAAATATATGGTAGATACAGCTTGTTTATGATTACATTAACACAGCAAAGTGCTAAGTTGCTGCACAGTGATACATTTCAAGCGGCTGAGAAATTCAGTAGAGCCACACAAAAGACCGTTTTTTTGGTTTCCTTTTTAACTCAAGAACCACAAAACTTTATCAGAGGATTTATTGAGACTGAAAAATAAACTTTCAGGGTAAAGAACATTGAACTAGTAATGAAAACAAGCGTGCAAGTATGTAAAATAGACCTTGATCTTCCGTGCCTTTTCCAATGTCATAGTTTAAAGTTTTTGAACAGTGTGTAAATTATGACACCCTCGCACACGCACCGTGCGCACGCAAACACACATAAAGCATGTGCACACTAACATACACTACGTCAGCAGTTGTCTGACAACCTATCGCCCAATTGGGCAATGGGATCTAGGGTAAAACTCCTGTAGATTCAATGTGTGATCAAGTTTGGTATACATTGAAGTTTAGAGAAATTGTACAAACGCCTGAACTCCAAATAACTAATAGTCCTTTTTCATGGCAGCCATATTGACATTATAAAGTAAGATAATGTCATTCATCCTTCACAGGTGTTACCATGATACTAATTAAGACTCTATTCCATTAAGGGTACCAGAGCCTTTGCAGTGAGCCAACATGCTCAATACCAGCACCCAACCTGACCCTTGACTTTATTTGACCTGAATGGAACACAACCTTAATTAGTCATTGGTAACACCTGTGAAGGAAGTAACATTACCCTTCTATTTCAAGATTTCAGATTGTAACCTGAAGTAGCCTACATCCAGATTTGCACACTCCGGTACAGTAGGTGGCGATATGCAAGAAGCCAATATTACTGACAGTGGCACACGTAACACTACCTGTAACCTAGTGTTACCATGTCTCATTCTAATGTTTACTTTTCTATAAGAATATTGAGAGTCTATTAAAAAAAACTCTGAAGGACTGCCCGCCCAAGTGCCAAAACTAACAGGTTAGTCTAAATGATAATTTCTTCAATATATTTGTGAAAGGATTCCAGAAACATCGTTTAATGTCTAAATTCTTTAGAATGCTAAATGATCACACAGGTAATCACTGATAACTGATGCAGGTTATTGATTCCTTAAACTTGTGCCTGGTTATTGACCAGTAATGTTATACTATATGCATCCTCGGTGTAGTAGCTTAAACATTGTGATTCCAAATATACAGTGGTGTGGTCGAGTCTCACATGAGGTTCCTGTGTTGATTGTAGGCCAAGATGCTGGTGACGTCCCAGTCTCCAGACGTCAGAGACTGAAGTATGTCTATACTGGAGTTGGGCTGGCACAGAACAACATGGCATTCAATGCTTTGGACCTCAGATCAGATTGATTGAATTGTGCTGCACTGTAGAACTGAAGCCTATTGTACCTTTGAAGTAGACATTGAAATGTGGAAGAACTTTCCTCTGCCACCCTGGGGGATGGCTCTGGTGAGAAAGAACTTATATCCATCTTGGGAGAACAGCGGTGCTTCATTCTAGAGAGGAAAGAAGTAAGTGTTAGAATGCCGTGCATGTGTCTGTCTAAACACTCGTGCTCCATTATGCCTCATCTACCCATCTACAAGCTCCGACTACTTTCTTGGTCCTATACACACTTAGCACACGCGGTCTGGTTCCGTCCAGAACAAGCGCACCAATAGTGTTTTCATCTTTTACCTGTCTATGCAGCCAGCTCTCGCTCTCATCTTCATGTTTCTGAAAATACAAGGAATTCTTTGCATTAAAAACTGAACCAGAATCAGTTCAAGTATAAGTTGGTGCACATAACATAAAAGTACCAATTGTGACGTTGAACGTTGGAAGAATCTTGGGTTGTATAGCTATCTCAGCATGATATACAGTACATACATGTATGTCCAAAATGTTTATCATCTTTATCTGTTGCTCCCTGACTGAGGAACGTGGTCTCCTTCCATTCTATTTTCACTTTAATTGTATGCCCAAACAGGTCTCAAAATATTTTTTTCCCACAAATGATTCTTCCAATAAATAAAAACAAGGCACTTAATTTAGGGAAAGTGAAATCGCTAAATTAACCCTTTGAATTTGAAAGATCTCTAGCACCACAGAAATCCAGGACTTTTTATTTTACATTGGCAAAATCCGCAAAAAGTAAACTAGGATCACAGGTAAATCTATCCAATGAGAGTGAACTAATGTTCTTTCCCTGAGAATATTTACTTTAGCTTTTTATGTAAAGAAAGGATCGCACCCAGAACGATCTGTTTACTTAATCTAATTGTTCATTTGTCATGCCACAGAATGTTTTCAGCCATCCAGCCTTCACCAGTGTGTACTTTAGCTATCCATCCCAACGTTCTACCAAAGTACCAATCACTTTAAATGAACATTAACTCCTTATCTAAGGAGACTGTGTCAACACAGGCCCTCCTCTGTTGATTGACACAGTAGTTGTGGTTTTACATTACTGCTGCAGTAGTGGAAGAATTACTCTTATTTATTTTATTTTTATTTTTTTTGCTTAACCTCTTAAACCCTATACTTCTTTGTTAGCTTGTAGAGCTGCTATTTTTTGCAGAATGTTCACCTATCATGCCCAGAAAAGGGATGATATTGCGGTTAATGGAGTAAAAGGAGCGATACCACAATACAATACTCAGAAGTAAAAGTCCTGTACAAAAGTATTGGCATCAAAATATACAGTACCAAAATTAAACATAATCATTATGCATAATTAATTCATCATAATTGTATTCATCACTTTAATGTTGCAGCATGTGGGACTGGTTGTAATTACTTTATCTACTGCTGGGTGGCTTAATCTAATTTAGAAATGAATGTATTTTTTTGTATTAATAACAAGTACGGTAAGCAAATAGTAACTAAAATTGTAAAATAATTGTAATGGAGTAAAAAGTAAAATATTTGATAGTGGCGTAGAAGTATCACAAACTGGAAATGTACTTAATATAAGTACATTCCTTGAGTAAATGTATTTAGTTACTTTCCACCACATGTGCATCTCACCTTTGTGCAGACCCCAGTTGTGGCCTCACACAGCGTCATGATGGAGTTGTTCTGTGCTCTGTTCAGCCAGTTGACGGCCAGCTTGGTGCTGGAGGCCCATTTTACCATGGTGATATAATATTCCCTCCTGGAAAGGACAAGACCATAAGATTAAGATTTCTTTGGCTATTCAAGCTCCTAGCGCGGCACGAGCGAACTCCGATCTGTGCTTCTGGGGGTCCCTGCAACAACATATTTTAAGATGGGGGTCCGCGGCCAAATGCATATCATTTTGGGGGGTCCTTGACATGGAAAAGTTGGAGCACCACTGATATAGCAACATACTGTTAGGATTTACATTTTTAGATATGTATTTGGCCGCGGACCCCCATCTCAAAATGTTTCGTTCCAGGGACCCCCCAGAACCAAAGATTTGACTTACAAATGTTTGCTTTAAAAATGTATATATTAAAAGTTTTGCAAAAATGTTAAAGATTTAGCAAAAATAGCAGATCTACAAGCTCATAGCGTGGCACTCTATGAGCTTGTATATCTGCTATTTTTGAATAGCCAAAGAAATCTTAAAATGACGTTCCCGGGTCGAATGGGATAAAGGAAGCGCCGCGGGGCCATGCTGCTCGTTAATTCATCCACGGTGTGATACCATCATCACGCTGCCACTCACCCTATTCTCGGGTCATCAGGTTTCTTCATCACCACGGTGTGCAGGGGACCGTTCAGACTCACCACTGACAGGTGTACCACAGGGTTCTCCTCCCCGGGCTGCAGGGGGAGGGCAAAAAGGAAACGGATCACAGGTCACAACATCTGACGTCGGGTTCAAGATGGATCAGAAGTGCCAAGCCTAAAGGTATGCTCCGTCGGCACGACAGCGTTGTGCGCCAAAAAAATAGCAGACCTACAAGTTTGTAGGTTGGCTAAAATAGCAGGCCTAGAAGTTTGTAGGTTGGCTATTTCGGCTAGCGACTCCCGCCATGCAACTAACTATGAATCGTGCTTTACACTAAGGTCTTCAATGCGAAACAAACTATCAGGCATGTAACGATTCACTCAACTCACGATACGATTCGAATCACAATCCTAGGTTCACGATAAAATTTTTCACAAATTATTTTCCAGACAAATTTTTAAATTTCTCAAATCCAGTATTATATATAGTGTCTTTTCTCTTATCCTCTTTTCAATACAGTAGCAAATGACTGAAAACTATTTTTTTACGCGCCCTCTGCTGTTTGCATTGCATACATTCTTTATTAAATCGATTTAAATTGTCACCAGATTGAATCGATTTACGATAAATCGATACATGCCTACAAACCATATATAAAAGAGGATGTCGAATTTATTGACAAAACTGTTGGTGTTATTGTGGACCTGCCTTGGGGTAGTGATACTCCTGGCCTGTGGGATACGGGGAGCCTGTGAAGATTGGGAGCTCCATCTTGGGCACCAGAGTGTCATTGATGGTTGCGTAAGCAAGCCAGAGGCCATCTGGGGACCACCAGTGGGCTATGTGGGTCTGTAGAATTTCAGCTGTAAAAAAAAATCAAAAAAAGATCCAGCACTGTCATTTATTAGGGATTAAAGAAAAACTAATCTCAAGACTGAAAAGTTTTGTTAAGCAGAAGCAGTGTTTTGATATTTTACTGTTATACACAGGGCTGGAATTTCATCATTTTAGGGGCAAGGCCACTTGGCCTTTGGTGTTGTCCATTGTTTGTGGGCACAAAGGCCAAATGCCAGGGCAGGAAGGCCATCAAATAAAACAAGGTTTTAGTCCATTGAAAGAAATAATTGAAATTAAGGGTTAAGGATGATTTTAAATTTAATATGTAGACAATCTGCAGTGAAATAAATCAATTATGGTATTTACAATCTGATCCATGCTCAGCCCTGCACCAATCAAAGTTACTGGATTGGTTTAAAGATGTGGACTCAGGGGAGTTAAGAATCTCAGATTCAGAATCTCAACATAAGACACTGGTGTCTACATATTGACCAGAAAGAGACACTGGTGTCTACATATTGACCAGAAAGAGACACTGGTGTCTACATGACAAGAAAGAGACACTGGTGTCTACATATTGACCAGAAAGAGACACTGGTGTCTACATGACAAGAAAGAGACACTGGTGTCTACATATTGACAAGAAAGAGACACTGGTGTCTACATATTGACCAGAAAGAGACACTGGTGTCTACATATTGACAAGAAAGAGACAGAGGAGAAAGTGGTACAGTCAGCTGGGGCATTAAGGCCACTGTGGCCTCAGGGCATGCCATTTTTTTTGAGGGGCACTAGGCCAAACTGAGGGGCCATAGCCTTCGTGGCCTCACTGAAATTCCTGCCCTGGTTGTACATACAGCCAACCAGTGAAAGCAATCACAGATTGAAGCTTTAACCTTTGCTTTAATGAAATATCCAAGACCATTAGGGTTTAATGGAAGATGCTTCTGAATTCTATTGCTAGTTAAACCAATTCAAATACTCTAATCTCAGTGCATGGTTCCCCAACAGGCCCTCGGCTTGGCATCATTGATATAATTTGGCCCTAGGAGGAACATAATGGGTGAACCCTGGTGTATGGCTTGACTATACAGTACCAGCCACATGGTGCAGGGCAGCGAAGTTACAGTTACAAACCATGAGAAAGACATGATGGAATAGAGAATAACACTGGTCGATTTTTACACTTTTCAGAGTTAAAATTTCACTCCGGATTTTGCTATGTGAGGCTTGTAGTGTAACATGTAGGCTGCTTAATATGTACCGTTGTGTTTTGTGTTATATATATATATATACCTAAAAATAACTGTCGGCCAGTTGTTCACTAAAGTTGTTCACCACAGCGACACATGTTAAGTGATAGGTTGAATAAAATACTGCAAGTACAATTGGTAGGATAACGTCCTAAACCAGAGATACATGTACATGTATGTCTTTAATTGTCTAAACTTTGGCTGCATACAAAACTTCTTTAGAAGCGCACGTGCGCGTGCATCTGTGTGTACAGTATACTGTATGTAATTTTCTAAACCACATCATCCTGTACAAATACAAATGAAGACATCTTTCATGTGACTTAATTTAAACAGACACACGTTTAGCAGGGAGCTATAGCATGCATGTCTGATTTATTGCTCTCTTTACTGCACTGTCACTGTAGAAATGGATCTTATTTAACGTTGACAGTGTGAAATATGTTTAGGTGGGTAGAACATACTCATTCTTCTCTCTGGATCAACATCATGTTTTGTCATTTATCACGCAGCACAGAGAAGAGGAACATGACAAAGAATGAACTGTTGGACTAGATATGTGCTCACAACAGCTAATGATTACTATTGTCCTTTGCATTCGGGAAGCATAACTCCAAATGACACATCTGCTTCATTATGGTTTCAGATGGCTACCAAAAAAAAGGTTTACCGTGTTCTATCATGATGTAGTATGATAATCGCTACACTGTGTAATTTCATAATATTGATTATCTTTATGTGTATAGCACTTTTCAAAATGCTTTACAGTTAGAATGAATAAAAGCACTAAATGCTTTACTAAGTGTATTTAACTTTTTAGGTTTTGTGTTTGGTTGATGGTCTCAGAGGCTGCTGTAGATCTGACGAGTAAGACTTTACTGTAAAATGGCATATATTTTACATTATTATCAATATCATCTGAGGATGATGCCATCCCACCATTAGGACAGAAATACGTCAGCTTTGCACTGTATTTGTTAGTGTTGGTCTTCTCAACTCGTCCAACGGGATGAGATAAGCTGAGAGCAGCCACAGTGGTGTGGGATGAATACCTGGCTGTGGTATGCGTTCTACTATCCTCCAAGCTTCCCTTTGTTTTTGAGGGTGTTGGTCTTTGGCAATTTACCTGCAGAGCTCTTACCAACTCTTATCCAGCAGGGGGCAGAAGAGATCTGCATAAACCCACATGACTAGATCAGCTATGCACTTTTACTAGAAACTTGACATCTCAACTTGTCTCACTGCAATCAGGCCAGCCTGTTATTTTGATACATGCCTCAATAAAAAGAGTGAAGCCTTTTATTAGTTCATAGTTTCAGTTTTCTGTGTAAACAGCGTTCACAAGGCCTACAGTATATGCCCAGAGAAAATGAGCCTGCTTAATTAAGTGCGTGACCCAGAATGAGGTCGGCATGTACTGAAGGGCATGGTGACAAGAGCACAGCCCTGGTCTAAAATTGACTGGTGGGATAAGTACCCAATCCCAGTACTTGAGTCAAAGTATATAGAGTTGCTCTGTCAAATTAGCTTGCTTTTAAAAATACTTAAAGGGAGGACCACTCATTTTCAACATTGAACTATGTCTTTAATACACCTTAGAGCTGTTGTGTGGAAATAAGAAAAAAGTCCCCCCCCCCCTTCTGTGTTGCCTAGAAAAGGATAATTGATTGAGGTCATGTGATCAGTGACATACGCAGGGTGTACTTTTGGCTCCGCCCCCTCAGCCAAAAGTACACCCTGCGTATGTCACTGATCACATGACCTCAATCAATTATCCAGTTCTAGGCAACATAGAGGGGGGGACTTTTTTCTTATTTCCATACAACAGCTCTAAGGTGTATTAAAGACATAGTTCAATGTTGAAAATGAGTGGTCTTCCCCTTTAAGTAATCAAAAGTACATGCTTTAAAAAAATGCACAGTACAGTACAGTACATGACTTTTTTTTAAGGAGTAGTTCACCCAAAAAAGTACTTATTTTCTATCAATTACACACCCCATGAAGCATTGATTTCATGGAGATGTTTTAGTTTTTGTCACATTCCTAAATGCAATCTCCGGTAGGACACTCAAAGGAGACTCTTTCAGTCTCCTACCGGATACATTAGCATCTTTCATCAAAGTATTGGCTTAGGAATGCAACAAAAACAAATAAATCTCCATGAATTAAATGCTTCATTGGGTGTGTAATTGATAGAAAATAAGTATTTTTTTGGGTGAACTACTCCTTTAATATCAATGCATTGCTGTTTCAAAATGCAGACATTTTCCAAATAAATGTAATGATTTTCCTGAAATGTTCAAAAAGTAATAATAGTTGTTATCTACAAGCTCACAACGTGTCGCATCATGACGCGCTGTGAGCCTTTAGATCTGCTATTTTCACTATTTGAAATGGGGCCTGGGTGATAATTTCATAGTGTACTACTTTTTCCCTTCATGGAATTGAAAACAATACTTCTTTGAAATTAAGTGGAGTGAAAGTCATCCAAAAACACAAACTCAAGTAAAGTACAAATACTCAGTACAATACTTAGTTACTGTCCACCACTGAACATGGGTGGTTCCGATGGCAAATGATTGGTTCAGTGGAAGGATCAGTGGTATATCTGTGGCTGTGATATATAATAGAACACTAGAGTGACTCACACCTCAACCTCAAGAGCCATGAACACACACACACACACACACACACACACACACACACACACACACACACACACACACACACACACACACACACACACACACACACACACACACACCTTTGTATTACTACTATACTTGTGAAATACTTTTGAGATGGGGGTGGGGGGCTGCAGCCAAAAACATATCATTTTGGGGGTCCTTGACATGAAAAAGTTTGAGAACCACTGTTCTACTTGTATACTTCTGGGACATTTGGCCACACACACGCGCGCGCGCGCACACACACACACACACACACACACACACACACACACACACACACACACACACACACACACACACACACACACACACACACACACACACACACACACACACACACACACACACACACACACACACACACACACTATGGCGTGCATGCGTGCCATAGCTCTCTGCAATTCAAACAGGTGAGGCAGGGGGAAGTAAACAGCAGCTGCCCAGCAGGATTCTGTACAAACAGAATGATTTTCTACCCATATAGATTGCCCACATGTTGTGTTTGCAAATGAAACACCACTTCGTCCATTCACGCTCAGAGCTTCATCAAACTAACAACGAGAGCATACACTTAATTGCAAGTCATGGTGGAAGAACATTTAATATTTCTTAATATAAGGCCAATCCAGTGGCTTCTCATTTCCTGTCTCCACACGTCCACTGTGAAGCTAAATTTACAGGATACTTTGTCATACTGTACGACGATGGCACGCGCTGAAAATAGCCAATTTATATCCTCAAGACACATCGTGGAATGTAGAAAAAAAATGTTTTACATTAAAAATAAATGGTTCTTATATGATAACTCGATTTTCAGGCCGCATCCAGTCCTATATTGCGCTGATCAGAGCATGGTCACCGAGTTATGACCATTTGAAATTTTAGACACCGCTGTAACACTGCTGTAGTGCCACATCTTTTTACTTTTTTTTTTTTTTTGGTGATGATTGGTGACTGTGATCCCAGGGGGACCATGAAGTGGCCCCTGGTGTGACTATTGTCATGGCAGACCTCTGAAAAGTGTTTGTGTCAAGTTTAGTGCAGATTGGAGCAACACTGTGCCTGTGGCCCCCGGGGCCCCTAACTTGGCCCCTGGGGGCCACACGTGGACCCTAGTGTGACTATTGTCATGGCAGACCCCTTAACAGTGTTTGCGCCAAGTTTGGTGTGTATTGGAGCAACGCTGCGCCTGTGGCCCCTGGTGTGACTATTGTCATGGCAGACACCTGAACAGTGTATGTGCCAAGTTTGGTGCGGATCGTACCAACTTGCAAGTCTGCATGTTAGGTTTGTGACATCCACCCTCCGCCCGACGGACCGACGGACCGACGGACCGACCACCCTCTAGGCAATTATAACCCATTCAAACCAAGAAAGCATCTGCGTCATTTTAAGATTTCTTTGGGCTATTCAAAAATGGCAGATATACAAGCTTATAGCAAATCTTTGAATATATAGATTTTTTTAAGCGAACATTTGTAACTCAAATCTTTGCTTCTGGGGATTCTACAAATGTCTTCTAAATCTAAAACAGTTCTTTGAAAAAAAGCATGTTGTTATATCAATGGTTTTCATGTCAAGGACCACCCAAAATGATAGGTATTTGGCCGTGGACCCCCATCTCAAAATATTTTGTTCCAGGGGACCCCCCAGAAGCAAAGATTTGAGTTACAAATGTTCGCTTAAAAAAAAATATGTATATTCAAAGATTTGCACAAATTTTCACGATAAAAAGATCTACAAGCTCGTATGAGCTTGTAGATCTGCTACTTTTTGAATAGCCAAAGCAAACTAAAAACTAAAAATGACAGATGCTTTCCCGGTCTTAAAGGATTAATATAGGATAAGAGCTTTCACACATGTGATGGAAAGGCAGGCTCTGCCCCTGACGACAAGCTCTAGAGGTCATAGCACATCATGAAAATCTTTCATGGGAGCAGTAGTTTACAACCTCTGTGGCTTCTATAGTAAATATCTTAATCAAATCTCTGAGTATTCTAGTTCATGTAAGCTTCATTTTGACAGTCAAGGGATATTCCTGGTGACTACCAAAGCCCAGTGGTGGAAAGTAACTAAGTACATTTACTTAAGTACTGTACTTAAGTACAATTTTGAGGTATTTGCACTTTACTTGAGTATTTCCAATTTCCAATACTTTTACTTCTACTCCACTAAATCTCGGATCCAAATATTGTACTTTTACTCCACTACATTTATTTGAAAACTTTAGTTACTAGTTACTTTGTAGATTTTGATTATTATTACAAAACATATATTAACCACTTCAGCCCTATATACATTTCGGCCATTTGAAAATAGCCGATCTACAAGCTCACAATGCGTCGCAATGCGGCGGTAAGTGATTTTTATACATTTGAAAACTTGTGAAACAGGACATTCTGCATAATGAGTACTTTCTACTTTTTGTAGAAAGTACATTTTGATACAAATACCTTTGTACTTTTACTCAAGTAAATGTTTTATTCTTGACTTTTACTTGTTTTTCTACATTGCAGTATTGATACTTTTACTTGAAGTGAAAAAATTGAGAACTTTTTCCACCACTGCCAAAGCCCAAATATATGTCGTAACCCTTTAAAGATTACTTGTGCTTTTGTGTAATCCTCTTAATAAAAAGGTTAAACTCCTGCGCAATCCTGGGAGTTTCCACAGCAGCACCCACCTGAGCAAGACCTTGAACCTTGTCAATCTAACCTCCACAACACAGAACATGGTACTATAGTATACTAGAAACGACATATAAATCAGTTTCTGAGAAACGTTCAGTTGTCTCACTCTAAAGGCGTGAGATAGCAAGGCAAATGGCTGGAAGAAATTACAACTGGATTGCATCACACACAACATTTACTTTTCCAAAAATGATTAATCAAAAGGCCCAAACTATACTTTGAAGGACTCCACAGCAGTTTTAACATATCAACGCTGCTGCAACAACAAGCAATCTATAACCAACATTTAGTTAGAATGCACAGCAGTACCTCTAGTCTCATACAGTGCAAACCAACACACTCAAAAAAGTATTTGAGAGATATGTCATTAGAATTTCTGTGTCACAGACAACGTTGTGTATCAAATGACACATCCAGTATGATGGCTGGTGAACAGCTGCTGGGTGAGTGAGATTGCAGCGGTGCAGACATTAATTAATTAACATAACCAAAAACATAAAAACAAGCTGTGTGGGGAACCCTGAGGAGGGAGGGGAGCTGAAACGTAGCCAGCTGTGTGCTTTCAAACGGAGTCATAAACACAAACTCTAGTCACGCCTGGTGCCTCCCAGGGACAGGATTAACTCAGCGCTACCAAATCAAATCAATTAAAAGTTTTCCAGACTTGTGACTTCAATTTTGTCTTATTTGTTGCTACCATCTACATAAACAAATGTGCTACTTTTAACCACATGATCTCTAGCGTCATGTTGTAATAGGCCAACATTCGGTAATAAAATGTGAACATTCGGTGAAAATAGCCGATCTACAGTACTAGCTCACAATGTGTTGCAACTAATATGGTATTTCTTTCCCCAGTGTAGCAGTGCTGGATTTGTCATTGACTTACCCTCATAGAGCCAGTCTGCAAGGCCGTTAAAGATGACTCTGTCTTTACCCGTCGACACCAGGCGAATGGTACGGCTGTCTACTGTCGCCCTGTAGTAGATGTTGTTCTCAAATATGAAGATCTGGACAGACAGAATTGTTTCACATCAATAGTTGTCGCTGTAGGTGTTCCAAAGTTGTTGTTATTGTGGCTGCAAGTGGGTTTAGACTTTCTACGCCATTTCCAGTTGTGCGAAGCAGCTATACTGTAGCACCGCAATGCTACAGTATCCACTAATGCTTGTAACCTGATTGTAATTTTCCATCTACACCAAATATGCTTGTGGCCTATTATCACAGTGTGATACAGTGATTTAGTCTGAAACTTGCAACCGTGACCAGCTGGATCTGAGCATTACCCATGCGCTGATACTTGCTTTTCAATCTAATACTGATCTAACTAACTAATCAACACTGGCCTGTTAAACACAGTGTAAAAGGAAATGTCTTTCATTAGGAGTCATGCTGTATTAATCTCAAAAGCAATGAAAGGTCAAGAACCCGTTATGTTGCTAATCAAAGCCCTGGAGCTGACGTAACATATGCCCTGCTCTCTCTTCAAATGTCAATCACATGTGCAATATACATGCACGCACATATAAAAGTTACGTATACACACAGACACACACAGATGCACACTCATGAACACAGGCATGGAAACATACGCACACACACACACACACACACACACACACACACACACACACACACACACACACACACACACACACACACACACACACACACACACACACACACACACACACACTTTGTGTTGTCCTTGTGCTGATTGAGACATCTGCCTGGGGTGGGTCTGACTAAAGCTGACAGCTGATTTAAGCCCCCTGTGACCAGGATGGCACTGCCAGAGGGGATGTAGACACAGTGCAGGCAGGTGAATGTCTGACACTTAAAAATCCACTGTCAATCCACCCTGAAATCCCATTATTTTACCCAGTGCCTGTGCGCAAAGGGTTAGCTGTATGTCTATTGTATGTTGCATACTGTAGACAGAGTAGACAGGGCAAGAATCTGAAAGAGACAGATGACACACTCTGTTATCCCTAGCTTCCCCCCCAGCTCAGGAGGAGCAGGGTAATGCCAGAGATACAGTACATACAAGTAGAGGAGGCAAGTGATATTTTGATGTTTTGTTGCCTATGGGCAGTAGGTATGCATTATTGGTATCATTGAGCTGGGGAGGAGGAGACAAACTTGAATGTTGTGTTTACAAACCTTAGCCAATAAATCTAACTCGTTTGTATACGTTTATTTGGACGGGACAGTGCATATTAATGAACGCCACACACAATGCTGTGTAAATACACCGGATTTAGCAAGAGTGTGTGTGTGTGTGTGTGTGTGTGTGTGTGTGTGTGTGTGTGTGTGTGTGTGTGTGTGTGTGTGTGTGTGTGTGTGTGTGTGTGTGTGTGTGTGTGTGTGTGTGTGTGTGTGTGTGTGTGTGTGTGTGTGTGTGTGTGTGTGTGTGTGTGTGCTTTCATAGAGCCCTGACACACCAAGCCGAAATGCAACTAACCATGACTATCACATCACTTTGCGTCATCGCACATCTTTGGGAAAAACGTCACTGGGAAACACACTGCAAAGACTACACCTGACAGTTAGCTGATGGCCGACTTGCATGTAAGTTCTGCGCCTGCTTAAGGGTAAATAACTCTCCATACCAGGTGGTGGCGTCACTCAGCATTCATTCATTCACTCAGCATTCATTCATTCAGTCAGCATTCATAATCCAAAAAACTGGAAGATCAAGCAGATTACATGTAATATTCTGCCCCAACTTTTATTTATTAATGTATCTACCACTGCTCTCTGTTCACACTCTTCTCTCATTGCTGCCAAGATGACTGACTGTGTGTGTGTGTGTGTGTGTGTGTGTGTGTGTGTGTGTGTGTGTGTGTGTGTGTGTGTGTGTGTGTGTGTGTGTGTGTGTGTGTGTGTGTGTGTGTGTGTGTGTGTGTGTGTGTGTGTGTGTGGACACGCACCCCATTTTGACCTGGCCCTGCTGATTGCCCTGTCATGGTAGAGTAATTGCCTGCAGTTTAATGACTCGAGCAGAGCATGATTCATCTCCCAGTTCTGTGCATCACACACCTGATGCCTCGCTGCACACAGATACTATACCAACGATCCAACACACCCATCATCTTTACGTTTAGAGGAAACACTTTACTATTAATCCAATTCAAATGAACATAATGAGAAATCATTACAGCCATAAATGGGAGTATAATGTCAGATTTAGATGGAGGCAAAAGATGAAAGCTCATCTTGTTCCTCCCAGGTTTCCCCGACTATTCATTATAATTGAACACAACAAAATAGCACAACAAAAGGAACAATCGGGTACATGATTATGCAATTCGAGCAATTTCTCCCCTGACAGACAAACTCCCAGAACACATTTGAAATGTTTATATCTGATCATCATACATAATATATGTGTGTGATACAACAATTAGCAATTTGGCAGAAATGCACAACTTTATATCAGTGAAGGGCAGCACCAGCTTACTTAAGCTTTGTTTCAGCATCACAAACAAAATGATGTCTTAGGAAGTAAAAAAGAAGACAGAAAAAAGGCATCTTCTTCCAGACAGTTGCTTGCTTTTCCTAATAATGTTGACAACATTCTACTCGTAACAAATACATAACATCTTTCTTTTCCCCTATTTTCTCCAAGTCATTCTGTCAATTCCCATGTCCCCTTGTACTTGCCTCTTGTTTCTGCAGTCTCTTATCACTGGGCGGTTTATTAGGGAGGGTGTAAATAAGCATGTGAAGTCACCAGCCACTTCTTTTCCCCTGACAGTGGGTAGTTGTGGGTAAAGCATGTACTGTAGAGGGACACACTATCCTTCTCACTTAGCATGCCTATTCTGGGGGGAACATTCGTCATAAATTGCTGAACTACAAGCTCACAGCGCATCACGTTTGCAACGCGTTGTGAGCTTGTAGATCGGCTATCATTGGCGAAGAGATTCGGTGTGCACAGAAAAAAGCGGTCCGTTTGCAGTTTTAACTCGGGTCCGTTTTACTAAGAATAAGTGGTTCAGCTCCCCACTGAACAGATTCCCTGACCAACCTCTAGGGGTCATCAGTGCAGCGACAGAAAGTGCGGACCCTACCTGACTGCCCTCCTGCGAGTCACTAGGGTCACTACTAGGGTCATTTAGTGGGTGTATTGTTGACTGAGCGTGCTCCTTACCAATTGTTGGTCTTGGGGTCCCCAACCAGCGTACTGAAGGACAGCGTTCCGCACTTCAGGGGGGTTCAGACTCCATGTGTCGCTGTTGAGATGACACATCATTATGTCAACAATATACTGTAAAATCATGAGTTTATCTCTGAGAGTGTACACAGTCCATTTGGTTACATTTGTACACAGTTACAAATGGTCAAATTAACACTGAGGATTTTACTACAAGGTATACAGTAAATACATATTTGTATGCTGCCGTCTATATAGACAGATTGATAAATGAATAATTTAATGGAACACAAGTTTTCTAATACCATTCCATATTTATCTTACACAGACATTTTGTAAAACTACTGCCCTCATGCACAGTCACACCAAGAAACCTGTGAGCTCTTTAGTTTGCTACCCTGCAGGAGGTTTAATCAATCACCCACAGTCTATTTTAACACGTGCTGATTCAACTGTGTATAAATCTGGAACATTTAGACATAGATGGATGAAGACCTAAAAACAGGCCAGATATTTTTTTTATATGTGTGTGCCACATAAGAATGGATGGGATTTGCATTAGTGCCACAAGGTGGCAGCACCAACAGGTAGATGGAGGTCACATTACAGAGCACTCTGTATGAAAGACTGGTATGTTGGTGGTCTTACGGTGTAACAAGGCTGCAGACGATATAACTGGCTGTGTAGGAGTGCTGGTACACCTGCAGGACCAAACACACAGCATCAAGCAGTTAGTGGAATGAACGCCCCCCCCTGAAAACATGTGATACGAGGCACAGTAGCATGACAGAAGATCACTCACCCGGGTTACGCCAAAGGCCAGCATCACGTGCTGCATGTCAGGAGACACTTGGTATTTGGTGGCTTTGTATGCTTCCTGGTTGAGTTTGAAGAACAAGTTAAGATGCAATTGTCCTAAATGGTGTTTTCAGTACCAGTATAACAAATGCACAGAATGGTGATACTTACAAACATCTTGTTCTCCACCACGATGACCCTCTTCTTCGTGTCAATATCGAGTTTGACAACGTCCCCATCCCTTGTACGGTACAGCAGCTCATTGTCTGGAAATGACACATGCCCCATATGAGTGTGTGATGTCCGGGCTTAACATAGTGCAGTGTGTGTGTGTGTGTGTGTGTGTGTGTGTGTGTGTGTGTGTGTGTGTGTGTGTGTGTGTGTGTGTGTGTGTGTGTGTGTGTGTGTGCGTGTGCGTCCCCGACCTCTGGACTACTGCCAAAGTATCATTGTCCGTAACATCAGCAGGGCACATTACATTACACACACATACACTGTGTTATTAAAGGTTTAATGACATTCACTTTTACACCACATTCAAAGTCTTTGTCCTGGTCCTTCAAAAGTGTACAAAAAGTTTTAAGTGAAAATTCCATTCCAGTGATCCATGGCAGGTGTTTTTCTCTCACATTTCTAAAGCCTTTTCAACTGCAATGAAAAAAGAAATCTTTGCCTGCGGGTGTCGCTGGTGAGGGATTTTGCCTGTCAATCATCGCCTCTGCTCCGCCCCCCTCAAAGGAAAGGATAGGGGAGGGGAGGGGCGAGGAGGAGAGTGGGCGGGATTAATCGACTGTGACCTCACTGTCGAAGGGCCAAGCTCAGATTACTTTTCAGCCTAATTATTCAGAAAACCCCAGACCACAGAAAATCCACTGAATGTTCTAAGTTCAGGTTTTTTGGGTGTAATTGAGGTCATAAAACCCCAAATAAAACATTGAAAATAAAAAAAGTGAAAATGAATGTCATGATACCTTTAATGCCACACGTTTGCACCTTTGTTCGATAAGCATAAGATAAAATTGAATAAGAAACATGACATCACCGCAAGAGAGCTACTGTAGTGTCCTACCAAACTGGATATACTCATCAACAGGAGGGACTGCTACTGTACCCTGGACGTCACGAGCTCACGACACGTCTCCAATCTAACTTGTTAAACACTACATTAATAAACTCACCAATAGTAAGTAAAGTATTTACACACTGTAGTTGTCACCATTGAGCGTAGAGCCATGTCTTTTCCTGCTTAAAAAAAAAGAATCTCTCTGGCATGAGTGCTGCTGTTTCAGCGCCCCACCTACATTGAGTGACGGCACAACGTCACATACAGTATGAAATTATTTGACAACAATCAACCATGAATGGATTAGGAGAACTACCAACACCTGAGCTCACAGCTGCTTGTCTGCTGTAGAAAAGCCACTGCTAAGAAAAAAATATATATTAATAATTATATCAGAATAATCGACTTTGATGTACAGTTGTTGAATAGTGGTTTGATAGTCGAATATTTGACTATTCTGTGAATGCCACACACACACACACACACACACACACACACACACACACACACACACACACACACACACACACACACACACACACACACACACACACACACACACACACACACACACACACACACACACACAGTTCCAGCATAGACAGTAACACTCCACAGGCAGTATTCCCTGCCTACTTTCATTTAGTCATCTCTAACACGTATCTTGGACAAGCACCAGGTTGTTAATATGCTTCATCACGTGTGTTATTAATGAAACGGTTATTGACAGCCATTGAGTTTGGGCCATTAACTGGCACACCAGTTAACTACAGCTCTAGCAGACTCACAGTCAACTGTGAGTGTGTGCGATGTCCAAACATGCTGTGTGTGTGTGCGTGCGTGTGCGTGTGCGTGTGCGTGTGCGTGTGTGTGTGTGTGTGTGTGTGTGTGTGTGCGCGCGCGCGCCCTCTGGACTACTGCCATGTGTCACTGTCCCTGCCACCTTGTGTTCCCTGCAGGGAGCCTCTCCTCCCAAGAGAGACACTGCACAGAGAGGAGCCTCTCATTCTCATGATAAAGCATATCTGGAATGTTTTCTTCTATCCCTGTTTACAGGACAAATATGTTGGAGCTCATTAACCTGGAGTTAATGCTACTGGGCCTACAATATGTTGTTATTTTCATGGTTTTGTGTCGAGGTGCTTTGTAGCAGAAAGTTCTCAAAGTGTTGAGGTCCAGGTTCCAATAGAATTGTAAGCAATGTCGCAGATTGCAAGACATGACTTTTACAAACTTCAGGGTACTTTAATACTGCTGAAACGTTTTGAAATGGAACCAAATGCAAGGCTGAGACAGATGAGACTGAGGACTGCTTGACTCGAACCTGATATCATGTTGGCTGAATGCAGTTCGTGTTACAGGCGATGACATTTTGCAGCTAGACATAATCCAATACATCCCTCTTTTATTGCCAAGAGTTGACATTGCTACAGTAGTGCACTGCAGGCTTAGTCCAGAGTGTCAGGATGAAGCTCAGATCAATTTGATGAGAAGATCTGTGCAGGGAATATGGTCTTGTCATAAAGGATGAGGATCGTCGCTGTCGTGTGGAAACCTTGTACGTCCAAAACTGTTACTTTTCAGGAAGTGGAACGGAAATGCTCAGCCGATCTACAAGCTCACAATGCATCGCATTGCGATACATTGTGATCTTATTGATCTGCTAATTTTAACTACTTTTGCTTGACACTCTTGTTTGACGAAGAAAGGCATTAAATTACTTAAAAACATAAACATTTGAAATTTGGAGATATGAGGTTTCTGCCTGACAGCGACAATGTTTCTCTTCACCTTTGCAATCCCGTTTCTCCAGATTGGGTGCGGAATTAATTAATTAATTAATTCTACAACAGCATTGACACTAACCTCTTCAAATTAATTGTTATTTAAAATAGCTAGAGCTGCTCGTTGTCGTCATTGTCTAAAAATACACTCCCCATAATGTGCTTATTCCTCCAGCCTCCAGCTGGCAGGCTAAATCAATTTTCAGTGATTATTGCTCGATCACAGAAGGTGTAGAAACAAAGGAACGGCAGACAGCACCGCAACCAATCAAATTGTGTTGGTGTGGTTTCATTGATTAATTGTAATAAAGTGTCAAGTGTACTGTAGGCATGTATTTGGTGGGGTTAAAGGACGACTTCACCCATTTTCAACCTCTCTTCATATAATTGGTCCTCACTAATGCTCATTATAAAACGGTAGCATTTTAGTTTACCCGGTCTGTGTCTCAGAGGAGGACTGTGGACAGTTCAGAGACCCGCCTATCAGTGACATCATCGATGGGGAATTCAAGCAAATAGAAACTGCAGGCTTTCTTTTCCTGGAAAGTTAGCATTCTATAATGGAGGCCATTGTTCTCACGCTAATACAAATCTAAATATATATATTTTTTTAAACCCTGCATAATGATGATGTAGGCAGGTTTCTGAAGTGTCCACAGCCCTCCTTTGTCATCCAACTGGCTGCCTTCCAAAGTTTGTGCGAGGGGCCTATTTCTTTTTATGCCCAATATCGATATGCGATCAACCCCAAATTTGAATCACACAATAAACAATGCAGAGCCATTATAGGGCTACCACAAATACTATTAATGTCACTGTTTGTTTTCACCAAAATAGGTACAATGATCTTGTGAGTCATGTGACAATGAGCGTCAAACAGGGTTTTGACATTCCATACTGTTTGCCTGTAACTGGTTTAAAAAATGTGTGGGACGGGCCTATTTCTAACCAAAAACACCATGGACATATCATGAAGGCAACATCCAATCAACCCCACCTCCACAAGCACTTTCACTTCTGCCCATAGGGGACGCCACACATGTGAAAAGTTGCACCGTATAGTATGTCGTTATAAGGCTAGTCAAAAGGTGTTCATCTTTGCACTGTTTGTGGACTGTTAAAAATTGTTGGCCTATATCCAGGTTTACCACCTTTGGCAAATTCAAATGAAATTAGTTTTTAGAGTGACAATGCGTAAATGGAAAATGTACATTTTACAGAGAACTCTTATCCTATGCATACAGGTCATTAACACTACAGATGTCCTTTGATAACAATTACTTAATAGGATGTCCTGAAAAGTAATCCCATCCGAATAGGGTTTCAAGATCTGGGCATTCCACCGCTCTTCTGTGCCTAGTGCCTGCACCTCCTGGGATCTAGCATGAAAACTGACCTTGCAAGAGAGATGTAGGCTGGTTTTGCAATGTTAGTACAAGTACACATAAAGGTGGAGGTGAAACTTTGTTCCCCTCTGTGTGAGCCTGTGGGAGTGAACGTAATTGTGAGCTCTGCCAAATTACTGCCAAGCCAGGCAGGTGATCAAAGCGCGACAGGGATCAATTATGCATTACTGTGAATGAAGCCCACAAAATATTGATGAGGGGGAACTGGAGTACAAGGTTGTCCCATTGGATTTTTTTTATTTATCAGAAGGTCATTAGCACAAAACTGAGGCTGACACCATTAATTTAACATGGACAAGAAACAATGGCACACAGTGAAAAGCTGTGGGGTTTTGTCCAGGGCTGAGAACATTCTTGTCACGTCTCTGCAGCTGGATGAAGGACACAGTGACACAGGTCCTGAAGTGATTACATGTTAACTCTTTGACTGCGGACGACGCGATAACGCGTCAAGTGCTACTTTGTCCAGTTGGCCGTCGACGCGCTCGACGCGCTGGACGCGCGTTCATTGTTTAATCTCTGATTGCGCTATGCTGCTTAATATTCAATGTTATTCTCGAGTTCCACTTACTTCACGGACATCTGCATCCGGTTTCATGACCTGGATTCCGTTTCCGGTTTTTGATTCTTTTCCCCAGTCATTTTCGTCCAAAATAGGTAAATAAACGGTCTTTCACACGGTATGACGGACAAACGGACAGTTTCTCTTCTATGATCTATGGTCTGGGTGACGATCAGTCATCGCCGTCGTGTATCACAACGTAATTTTGGCGATCAAAACAATCTGGGAGGACGTCACATCCGTTTTCATGTGTTTCCCTGCCTAATCTATCAAGAAGGGTGAGAGAGTCCCAACGACCTGATCAAGCAGTCATGTGCTGCTCTCTAGTGGCGGACTTGTGCTGGGTCTTTATATTATGTGCCCTTAAATTATTTTCATGAGAAAAATTCAAAATATAAAAATAAAAAAACACGAAAATTGCTGGCACTGGGGGAGTACTTTATGAAAATACTCTGGCAGTCAAAGAGTTAATATATAGCACTAATGTGAATCTTCTGGCATGTTCATCATGCACACTAGATAGAACAAAAAGGGCAAATGTAAATTCACATAAAGCATATGGGGTGGATATGAGGAAAAGGCTGGTTTTATGCTATTTGAGTGGCAGATGTGTGCTGGGCAGTGAGACCACATGGACCAGTGCGCATGCATACTTCACAAGTTTGTGCAAGTCAATGTATGCATGTGTGTGATGATAGCCTCGCGTAGCCAGACTATATCACTGCGTGGATATGAGCATGGTGCTTCTATGAGGACGTTTTATTTTCCAAGGGGCGGGATCTCCCATATTTGAATACTGGGCCCTGATTGGTCACCCCAGACTTCGGGAGCAGGAAATGGATTCACTACGGAGCGGTGCCAGACCCAAATCGCAGAGGGCAATTATTTTTTAGCACTGGCAGATTCGTCTGGTCAAAGGCTATGTGTGTGAGTCTTGTTGTGTTGTGTTGAATGATAAACTATTGCTCATGAGGTTAATTATCTTGGCCCATCTGCTTTGGGCAATTGACCTACCCTTTATAATTAGCCTTCTGTTATTCATACTAGCAATGTTTGGCTGTTTTTTAACAACAAATAAACTTTCTACAGTGCCAAATGTTGTCAAGAACATTCACAACACAATAATGCTTTTGAGCATTACATAACATGCAAATTGCACATTTAAACTGCAAAAATTACAAGTTGTCATTTTTAAAGCTGGAATGCAGCCGCACGCTGTATGCAAATCACAGAACCTGGCTGTGACATGGGTTAAAATATGGCCCATGACCTGTCACATGTCTTGTCCTCCTCCCCTCTCCCCTGCTTTCAAATAAGACAGCAATGTCAGGCATACTGTATATCTATAACAAAACATTGTATTGCTATTTTCTAGATTATTCATGAAAAATCTTAATAACTTTCTCTTAGTCTTATTCTATAAACACACGACACACCTCTCTAACACCACAGGGCACTCCGTCAGCTGATCTGACATTCATGAGCTTAACTACTTAAAACACTTGTTATGTCATGTTAAAGAGACCATAGCAAATCCACTAGTGCATCTACTCCATTAAAACCCCCTCACCGTGAGATGAGTGCAAATTATACAATATCTATACACCACGTTGTGGTGGATGCAAGATACTGACTGGAGCCTTGGTATGAGGTCTCTTTTTTGGTAGTGTACACAACTATTTGTTTTATTGCTGGCGCTCGGTGGCTCAACTGGTAGCCATTCGGTGGCTCAACTGGTACCATTAAGGCTCAGTCCTTGCTTGAGGCTCTTTGCTGCATATCCTATCCCATCTCTCTCTCTCTGACTGTTGGCCTAACTATCCGAACAAACATTTATTTTCAAAAATCTTAATAAAAAAAGACAGGAAAAAATTAACTTCATAGTTATGATTGGTTAGATGAGCCTGTATACAGCTACACAATGTTGAAACTATGTCTGGGATTCATTTGCGAGAGATTAACCATGGCAGTGGTGTGGACCAAATTTGTCACTGCTACAGTATGAAAGTGAATATCCGCAAGACAAGTAAGCGTGCATGACACTCAATTTAGCTCCAAAGATGATGTCCTGTTCAAACGAATGAATAGTAAAGATCAGCATGTGTCTGTGTAATGTTGCTTGTTTGACATGAGAGGTGGATGCTAAAACACAAACTCAAAATTGTCCAGGTCTTACCACTGAGCCATTTGGCATCTGGGTCATGGATGTGAAGGTCTAGTCCGAATACGTCCTCCACAGTCACTTTCTTCTTGAAGGCAAGACTGTCATCTTCGCCTGCCAAGTATGTCACCAGAAGGGGAAATAAAATGAACACAATTAATTTGGCATATTCTGGTTCATAACACATTACATTCAAATTCTGGATTATTGTGAAGTAAGTCTTGTTGTCCTGTCGAAAAACAAATCTGAAGATATAGGGCTCTAATTTCGCCGGAGCCTTACCCGTTGGCATTAGCCGTTACCCGTGAATTACGCACAAGGGAGCTGGCACTGTCCCTAAACGGTATCTTGCGGCCAGTCTCCCAGACTGTGTTTTTTGGTGAAAACGAGCCACATTCAACTGCCGATAACAACAGAACGGACGATCGTGGTTAAAGGTTTTTGTTCTGATAGAAGAGACCCCCCCACCCCCCCCAGACAGCTTTCATTTACATCCGTGTCCACATCGTGGGTCTCCGTGGATCGTCAAAATAAGGTCAAAACGCTGGCAGTGGCGGATGAATTAATTAATAAATACCTGGCAGTGAATGTGTTAAAGGCAATGGCATCTGGCACGGTGATTGGTTTTATTATTGTAACGCCCAAACCACAACTATGCATAATGTAACGGGTAGTGCAGGTGTTTTAGGTTATAAGGCTGGTGTCCGAAAATAGCATATTTTTCACGGGAACGCCCACCTGCGCAATGCTAAATCCCCAAATAGGGTATTTAGCCACTCTTGGCTAAAATAGGGCCCATAATGTATTTCCTTTACTCCAACAAGGTGAGATCTTCATTTCTAAAGGAGGAACATTTAGAGATGCCTAATCTTTAAATGAATCCTTCTTTCATGAACATGTCTCTCTTGTCGGGGGGGGGGGGGGGGGGGGTCACAGCATCACACAAAGATGCATCACACAAAGATGTCCCCCAGCTTTTGACTATTATGTGACTTCCTGTCCTTGGAGATAACACTTGCAGGAACTCGAACTCTCTAGCGCTCGGGTGCTGCAATTTACAAATGAGGATGAGTGAGGTGTTTGACCCAAGACAATGCTCTATTGATCTCGGAGCACCAATTCACATCCTCCTGCCTTCTGTCTTTATTCAGCAGAGGAGGGAGAACTCCCTGTGTCCCAAAACTCAAAATGAGATCTGATGTTGACAGCTGAACAGCAGGGGCTGCAGAGAACAGAAGCACTGGTGTAAGTTAGCGTGGATGGGGGTGGAATAGACAGAGACATGATGCAAGCCCTTTCACTGTTTCCCAGTACCACACAGTTACAGGAGAGAGCCACTAGACACAAGATGGAAGGTTGATTGGTTGACAGCAAATCTTTGGTTTAAATCTGACTATGTTGACAGACTTTTCAGTTGGTGCCACAATATCAGGAGCCATGGTGTGTGTGTGTGTGTGTGTGTGTGTGTGTGTGTGTGTGTGTGTGTGTGTGTGTGTGTGTGTGTGTGTGTGTGTGTGTGTGTGTGTGTGTGTGTGTGTGTGTGTGTGTGTGTGTGTGTGTGTGTGTGTGTGTGTGTGTGTATAAAAACAAGAAACCGTTTTTGCCATAGACTGCAGTTTTAAGGGGGAAAGCCAATTTCCACCTGAAGGAAAATGGCATCTCTGATGCTGTGCCAATTTGACAAAAGACTGGAGCTATTACTGCATTATCATTTCCATTAAACAGGCCTGAATGGCATTACACATTAAAAGGCCCCATTACCTAGCGAGAAGATGACCTTGTCTCTCTGAAAAACCAATATGCAATCTCCAACCAGACAAACTTTGCTGTCTACTTATGAAAACTTATGAAAAAAGGTTACAAAAAAAAATTACCTATCTGTGCTACAATGCAAATAGCTTTAATTTGCTTTTGAGCCTCGCTGTAAAGCAAAAATGTAGTCAGTTACAGATTATTATTTACCTGCATATAATTGTAATCAGTAAGGTAATAAATACTATAATCAGATTACTTTAAGTAACCTGTGGATTACAAATTATGTTATTAGGTTACTGTTTACAGTACGTGTGCGTGTGCGTGTGTGTGTGTGTGTATGTACGTACGAGGGGTCAGCAGAATGACTGAGGTGACGATCAATGAACAGATGCCGATGATGACCAGCAGGGCAATGGCTATTCCCTTCCAATTTCGCTGAGTCGGGATACTGCCCACCAGGTCCTGAAAACACACACAAACATGTTCATATAGTACACTTATAAACACGCATGCACGCTCACGTGCACACACACACACGCACGCGCACACACACACACACACACACACACACACACACACACACACACACACACACACACACACACACACACACACACACACACACACACACATTTTAACAATTTATTCATGTCCACATAAAGGAGAGCACACAATTAAACAAATATGAACACAGGACCATCCACCATCGTGCACGCAGCACACATATATTGTTTACAATCGGGTGCTCGTCGTGGAGTCTGCAGCTGTAAACAGCATAGCGTTACAAACGGTGAGATCTCTGGCACTCAACGTCACTTTTTTTAATAAAACTCTGGCACCGAATGTGTTAAAGGTGCAGTTAAGGTTACATTCACAACATCATGGCATATGTCTGCTATCAATGCATTGAATGGGGAAATAGGCGAGTTTATTAGACCTTTGAATGGGCGAAATAGGTGACCTACTACCTACCCGTGATTTATCAGACCATTCATTCAGGAGCTACTGACCTACTTGGAGGCGGAGCAGTCCCCACAACAATATTTACGATTCTGTGCCTATCGGTACATAACTCGAACGGCGCTGAGTAGGCACAGGCGAACGTCACACCGTTCAGGACGGCAACTCGGTCGCCTTAGCTCCCTCGGTGGTCCTTCACGGGGTGACAGTTCGCCTGTGACTGCGCGCCTCCGTCATGGTCCGAAACCAAAACCGAAACCTAAACTGAACTATTTAAGTCATGTCCGTTGGTAGGTTAGTATGTCTTGATAACACCCAATGAATGGTCTGATAAATCGCGGGTAGGTAAGTAGGTCGCCTATTTCGCCCATTCAAAGGTCTAATAAACTCGCCTATTTCCCCATTCAATGCATTGATAGCATTCAAATCAGGTGGTCTGAGATGGTATGTGGAAGTGGTTGGTAATGGTATTTAATGACGATGGTCATAAAAGCTTCTTCTAGGCTAGGGTCGAAGGTGCTGGCTATCTCTAATACAGACACTTCTCTGGACTCTTCATCAACCACAACAACATCTGGTGTATCAGCTGACACACACACACACACACACACACACACACACACACACACACACACACACACACACACACACACACACACACACACACACACACACACACACACACACACAATGAAACAAATATTCAAAGTGCAGTTAAGGTCACGATCACAAAATCATGGTATATGTCTTCATGATACAATACGCATGTCACTCAGTACTCTATGGGTATAAGTAACAGCGTCTCTGCCATATGTGGTGGCTCCAATTATAGCAGAGATAGCACAATACTTTGCCAGCCTTTTTGTCTCCTTTTTGGGCATCCCAAGTTGTTGAAACCCTCTAACGACCAGTCTGTGGGTTTGACCTAGGCTGCCAAATATAAAAACAAATAGTCTGCACCTATAGCCCAGCTCTGAGATGGTATGTGGGTATTTAATGGCCATGGTCATAAAAGCTTCTAGGCTAGGGTCAAAGGTGCTGGCTATCTCTAATACAGACACTTCTCTGGACTCTTCATCAACCACAACAACATCTGGTGTATCAGCTGTCAAAGACACAAACACACACACACACACACACACACACACACACACACACACACACACACACACACACACACACACACACACACACACACACACACACACACACACACACACACACACACACACACACACACACACACACACACACACACACACAGAACAAAACAGAATATCCTACAGTTTAACAAAATGCTTTCAGTTTCAACATGAAAAAACAGTACTTGTAATTGGTAGGTAGGATGGAATATTTGTTTGTTCTGAATTCATAAGATTGTACAATATATATATACTGTATTTGTAAATTCTAGCGGCAAAACATTTTGTTACTTTGTTTCTCTGTATAGACAGATGTTCTTTGTGCCGTGCCGTTGCGGTATGGTGTAGTGATAAAGAGATGAACTGGCCAGAGGATGGATCATTCACCCTCAGATATAGGAAGTGGATAACTACCCAGTCATGTGTACAATAACGCTGCAGCCTTTGGCTGCTTCCCGCGGTTCGTGCATGATGGTACCCTGCCGCTATGCCTGATAGCCAGAGTGCAGGGCCTGGGGTTCCACGCGAAGAAAACAGGCAAAAAGTGAGCCGTATAATGAGCTTCTCGCCTAGCACAGCTCAGCAGATGGTAGATGGCTAATCAGCGTCATTATTCGAAACACATCAACTGCACTATCTGCATGACATACAACACATTTCACCCATGGAGGTACGATTGGAGCTTCCTGAGGCTTGCCCTGCCGACTTGAAGGCTATGGCTCTATTAGCGATACAGCTTGAGCTTGGATTAGTTGGATCCCATTTAGGTTATTTGCAGGCAGGGGGGGGCACAATTTCTCTGAAGACACAAAGGACTCTAATATACTGTTAAAGGTACTCTAAGTGATATTTTTCTGTATTCCCTTGTAATCATTGCTATAGTGTGTGTGTGTTCAGTAACAGGGGTCTCCCTGTCTCTCCAACTCTTTAGTAAATACAAAATACATGTTCAGGTCGGGATACCAATTTCATCCACCCAGGAAAGAGATTTCATGCAGGTACAGGATAAACAAGTGAAATTGGAATGATTAAATAAATAAATGAGCAGACAAAATAGGAATTGGAATACTATAAAATTGAAAAAGTCCAAATTGAAAAGAGATCTGGGAGACCCCTGTTACTGAACAAACACTCTATAGCAACTAATATAAGAATACAGAGCTTTAACCTAAAACAAAACAAAAACAAAGAATGTAAATTTGACCACCTTTAAGTTGTGAGTTTGTGAGTTATACTTAGTCGTGTGCAGGTGTCGTGGACTGAAAATAGCTACAAGCTCACAATGTGCCGCACTTGTGACAGTGAGCAGATAGTAGATTAGCTATTTTCGGTGCGCGACACGGTACGCAAGCAAATCAGGCCTTTACATGTAGTGGTGATGAGACCGGAGTGTGGTAAAGGCCAAAGGTTATGTATCATGAATGCAATCAGGCGGCATTCTGGTCTCATTAGCATCACATAATCAGCCTTCTCCAACAGAGTGGCCTCTGCTTCGTTCACACACACACGCACACGCACACGCACACACACAAATAAGGAATGAGTCACTCATAGTGAGTCTGGAAGGTGTCTGTATTTCGTATTGATCCCGAGCAGTTGATTGTGTTGTTACCAATTAGGTGCAGACATGGCGGTCTCTATCTACACAGCCAGACCAAAGCCCACACAACACTGTCATGGACTACGAAGCAAACTAATGAGGTGTGCGTGCGTGCGCGACGCGTGCATGCGTGGTGTGGTGTGCTGTGCTGGCTTTATAGAATAGGACACAGCCTTGTGGTGGCTGCAATTCCTCAAAATAGAACACATTGAATTTAAATTGTATGAGAATCAAAATGAAATGTATTTGAAAAATGTGTGCTTACACCCAAAGACACATGCACTCTCTGCATGCACACTCCGTTCGCACCCACTGTGTCCATGTGCTCGCCCTCTCAGCTGAGCAAATCAATACCAAAGGCAGTGAGTGTACCTAGAAAAATAGCAACCACATCAATAAGTTGATTCATTGCTGCAGAGGTATCGTCTTCATATAAAAAAAAGGATTTGAAGATAAGGATATGGAGTTGTATATGTGCAGGATATTAATCTCTTTCATCACATCCTAATAGAAAAGCCACCCGCCACTGTCTCTCTCCATGTGACATCGGCAATATCTGCGGACCTCTGACCACAGCAAAGACAGACTTGCGAGGTGGTATGACAGCTTTAGAGATAAACACCCTGTATCTGCATGTCCCGTTCATTCTACGAGTCATTTCTCATTTTAAATCGACATCAAAGATGGCAAGCGCTTGAGTGAGGATGATAACAGCCAAATACAGCCAGTATCGTTTCCCCGACACTGCACTGCACTGCAAGGGAAGTCTTTAATATTACATGGGTGAGGATTGAAATTTTGCAGAGTCGAGTAGAAGTATCCAGTTCCGTTCCTCTTGAACTTGACTAAAGAGCACTGATCCATAAATGTGTGAGCTGGCTCTGTGCCACATAATGCTGGCGAACCTCTCCACCTCACCACTTACTAGACTCCAATCTTGAGTAAATATATTCCCAGCCTCTGCTCCTCCCCTCATGTATTCCATGTGCTCATTGGGTTGTTCAAATTAAGCAGTGGGTTGGACTGCAAGTCCTAGAAAGTATAATGACTTCAGAATCACCCTAGTTTCTGAATTTTAAATACATGTCCCATAGGCTCTGTGGGCTAATCTGGGCTGCAGAAATGTATGATGACGTGGAGCACCGTCAGCAACCCCCAGACACCCAGTTATTCAGAGATTTAGGGTGCTTACCACCAAAAAAAATCGATGAATTCTGTGGGTTGACTGTGGGAAAGCATGTGCACGCTTACACGTGCAGATATTTGTGTTTCTGTTCTGTTCAACTTTATTGTCACAGATTTACAGGTGTAAAACAAGTCGTACAAGCTCCGTGTCCCAGTTGCAATTTTGTCTGCTCACTTCTTTGCGTCATCACTTCCAATTTCACGTGTTAATCCTGTATCCCGTATGAGTTCTCTCTGTCTTCCAACTTACACAACCCTGGGTACGGTATAGGCAACTTTAAACCCGGTGGAGATATGCGCTCCGAGGTAGCACCACTTTCTAGTTTGTCATGCAACCTGTGAATAAGTGAGTGGGGGCCAACAGAGCCATCAGAACAATATCCTGGCAGCTACCACTGCCATTTGCACTGCCCACTTCCTCCTCCTACTATCAGCTTAAACCATTCAATCCGGGAACGCATCTGTGTCATTCTAGATTTTAGCTATAGCCATTATTTTATATTTTGGCTATTAAAAAATTGCAGATATACAAGCTCATAGCTATGGGTGCTATGATCTTGTAGATCAGCTATTTTGGAAAAATCGTGAACATTTGTGCAAATCTTTGAATATATATTGTTTTAAACTAAAATCTTTCCTTCTGGGGGGGTCCCTGGAACACAATATTTTGAGATGGAGATGCTATTTATGGCCAAATACATATAATTTTGGGGGTCCTTGACATGAAAAGGTTTGAGAACCACTGATATTATAGCAACATACAGTTTTCAGAAAATTGTCAGTATTTAGAAGACATTTGTGGATGTGTTCCCGGATTGAAAGGGTTAAGCTACGCGGTTCCTTTGCGGTGACAATGTGCAGATTTACAGCACAGTGTGTCCACACTGTCACCACACAAAAGTGAGTTGCACTGTTTGTTGGCTATAAATACAGTATATGGCCTGTAGAGTTGGACTATCAAAAAACATTATAATGTAGGCTACCTGATGCCCCATGCAATGTTACAGACAGCAGTTATAGCTTTCATTGGAAAAATAATTCATGATAAGCCAAGGCAAGGGTCACACTTTCTGGTCACACAATATTATTCTATAAGTCAAATCCACTGTTTCAGTTGGTTTATACCCTTTTACGTTAAATCAAATACCTAAAAAATACTTTGAATGCCCACTTTTTCTTTTTTAGCCGCAACTACGCTAGTATAAGCTGTAAGGTCAATCGGCATTAGATCATCAGGCTGGTCGGTTGGTCAATATTTTTCAAACACACACCATGGGCTTATCATGAATTATTTTTCCAATGAAAGCCTGCTGGCTGTAACATTGCATGGGGCACATGAATTGTGCACATTGTTTAGACAGATGCTAGGTTCTTGGTTTACCTGGGATCCTAGTTTCTTGAGGCACTACACCGTCTCTCTGCATTCTATATCCAGTATGTGATTACTTTGCTTATTGTAAATCGCTCTGGATAAGAGCGTCTGCTAAATGCCTAAATTGTAAGTTGCGCATCATACGGAAAGTCTATAGCGGAGACATCCATAAATAAAAATAGGATTATTTCATTGTCATTAAAAATAGCTAAATTAGCTATGGACATGGACACATTTAATTTCTCCATGTCTCCAATTGTCCCTTTTCTAACCACTGTTACCCATTAAGACTTGAGATACGATTCTACAAATGTCTTCTAAATCCCCAAAAACTGTTTTCTGAAACACTTATGTTGTATAATATCAGTGGTTCTCAAACTTTTTCAAGTCATGTCAAGACCCCCACTACATATGAACCTGGCAACTTCTCCATTACATTTTATAACAAACTGAACTTTAGGTATTCCCAGAAGGCTGATGCATCCAAAGAAAGCCTGCCCTCTATACTTAGTCAAGTTGACCTGATTACTGTAGCTCTGTAATTGGTGTGCTTTTTTTTCCATCTACACCAAATCTTTGCCAAAAATAGCTCTTTGGTGAATGTTCCCCCCAGAATAAGGGGCTGGCTTCAAATGGTGAAAGTAGCAAAAGTGTTTCACAGCTAAAGGAAATAAGGACCCCATACACCAGTGTTTCAACGAAATACAGGACGAAACAGGTACAAAGCCTCATGTAAGCCCGACCACTTGGGTCTGGCAAAAAAAACACTTTTTTTTAAGTGAGCTTCCATCACTGTGATGACCACTGTGATGACCACACCGCCCACTTCACACTGGGTGTGATTTTTGCAAGTATAATATAGAGTGTGGGCGTGCACGCGTGGGAGGGTCTCAGCTTTTGTAAGATGTAAGAACGGGGAGCTCAAGGAAACAAGGTTGTGAATCACTGCCGTACACCGCATTTTGACGTGGTTATATGATGCTGAATGTCTACATTAAGCCATCTCCTTGCGTTAGTCTGTGTGAAGAGCATGGATGCATGCATGTGCAGAGGCTGATAGCAATAAAAGCTAAGCTCCATCAATAAATGAGCAGTGGAGCCATTTTAACCTGTTGTTCTCTTCAGACACCACACCAATAACAAAGCCTATGCATTTCCATGTTGCTTTATGTCCGTCTGCTGGACTTCTCTGGGTTGAAAGGCCCACAGGGGCTAAACAGTTAAATCTTTCAATCCATTTGTTGCTATTTTCATTCTATTTCCAGACAAAGAGGCAATAAGAATGAGTCATCCTTTAAGAACAAGCCCCCTTTATTCTCTCTTTCCTCTCCTTCTCATGCTGTCTGTCTCTCTCCCTGTCTCCTTCCCCCTCTCTCTCTCTCTCTCTCTCTCTCTCTCTCTCTCTCTCCTTCTCTCTCGCTCTCTCCTTCTTTCTTTCTCTCTCTCTCTCTCTCTCTCCTTCTCTCTCGCTCTCTCCAGTCTCCATCTCTATCTCTCTCCCTCCCACTTTCTCTTTGTCTAACCATCTCTCTTTCTCCCTGCTTGCTGGTGGAGTGTGAAATGGATCTCTCCGAGCAGCACCTGGTTTCCAAGGGAACCAAGAGAGTCATTGGAGTCAGATGTGCAGTGGGGACATAGGAGGCGTGGGATGGGGGTGTGTGGGGTGGTGAAGGGGGGTGTGGGGTGGACTAATATTACTGCTGACAGCAGCATGGGGATGTTATGTCTTATATCCCAAATAAGAACCGTTACACAGTGTACTCTTTATCCTAGTTGGTTTATTTTTAAACAGAAAAGTATTGCTTCCGTTGGAACAGATTAGTGCAGCTTCTCCTGTGCAACATTCCTCTGGCCAATCAAAACACTTGAACCACGCTGACCTACAACTTAATCAGTTATCAGTCATTAGCAGAACCAGCCTACATGCAGCCTGTATGCTGTTGCAATAATAACTTGTGTGAAATAATGCACACTTTACCAAATACACTACACTCCTCCCCCCAAATCAGTTCCTGCCCTTTATAGACTCAACCTATCAGGGGCCTGAAATGTATCTTAGGTCTACTAAGCTAAACCAGCTCAGTGGCCTTGTGGTTAGAGTGTCTGCCCTGAGACTGGGAGGTCGGGGTTCGATCCCCGGCCGGGTCATACCAAAGACTCTAATAATGGGACCCAGTGCCACCCTGCTTGGCACTCAGCATCAAGGGTTGGATTGGGGTAAGTCCCTGCGTCATACTAGCGTCATGTCCAGGGGGTATACTTGTACATCAAGTTGCCTCCCGCTAAGGAAACAGGAGATAGCCTCCTGCCCTATGGGCCTCAGGGCTCGGCAAGGCTTACTACTAAGCTAAGCCCTTTCCTCATCATCATCTGGACAAAGTTGTGTTGAAATCCTCTGGTCGACACGGCCACCCAACCTTGCCCTGACAATCAATCAACCAAATACTGCGCATGTGATGTGACACAGTGACAGGAACTATTGTCTCTTCCAATGATGCCAGGAGCCATTCTTTTCTCCTTACCTTCCCCCATACAGCTTGACCAAAACCTTCTGCTGAGAGCTGCACCCTCTGGGTTGAAGTGTTCTCACATAGTTTCGGAAAAGTTAGGCTGCACCAGTGACAGCCTGGTGCTCAGCTGATGTCCCAGAAACAGTTCTGCACGTACTTTATTACCCATCATGCTATAGGGAGAACGGGGTGTGCTTCTGTAAACAAACAGAGAATTCTGAATACAGAACTGCATGGTGATGTTCATATTCCAGGAAAGAGAAAAAGATCCACACACCATCTTTAGCAGGGCATAATTAACTTTACGCTTTCTTAAACATTTTTGGGAGCATAAAGACGGTGTGCTTTTCCTCTTTCCAGTGCAGCCTGTGTGATCCAGCACCCGTCGATATATTTTGGATGTGTGTGCACCTCTTGGGACTGCATTTGATGTTCAGAGTCAACACATCTTCATATTCTGCACTAGATGGTCTGCAGCGCCTTTAGATGCTGGGTGACACGGAGCTGAGCAAATGGTTTTCACCACATTATTCTATGGGAGGTCCTGAAATGTGTGTCTGAAAATGGGGCCCATTATGGGTAGACTATCGTACATGATGCAAAGAAGCCCCTCACAACCTCCACAGTTTTCTCTGCCACTGTTAACACCACTTCAAGCCACTTAAGAGTAGCTGGCAATCAATACCATAAACCTGTGTTTCCCTTTTTACACAAAATCGACATGCACTCTTTGCCATGGTAACGCTGCCAAAGGAGTAATGGAGCATTTGCTGCACATTCAATTGACGCACTTGACAATTGCGGACAAGGGCATTCTTTAGGGTGTAACCACCCTATAGAACCCCACAATACACCAATGAGTTTCCACTGATAGTTCAGTTTGTCTCACCCAGTAGGGTTTTAGTTCGACATCAGTTACATGTTAGGGTATAGAATTTCACTTTATAAAAAATGGCATCACTCTTTCTTTAGATATTTTTTGGTTTTCTTCTGCCTTATGTCGATGATTGGCAGGAAACCGGGAGAGAGTTGGTGAGTGACACACAGCTAAGGTTGTGATTGCTCTCATCATCTAACTCGAGGTGCTGATAAGCCCGTGTCAAACACAGCTTAGCTTCCCTCAGTTAGCTTTGAAAACAAATCTTGTGTTTTTGTGATGAATCAAAATAAGACAGTTCCTTTGTAATCGGCACACAAAACGTGGCAATTCCCTCATGCACAATATGCACCCGTGGTGAAGAATAAAACAACCTAGGCACCCTTCAGCACCATGGACAGCGAAGCTTTGACAAAACACAGGCAATCCAAGTGTTAAGCCATGGTGAATAGAAATGTAGGCTTTGGTTTTTTAATAGAGTAAGTTTGTCTTTTTCCTAATGAGTTCGTCTCTCTTGGGAACGAGATAATATTTAGGGAAAAAATTCACCTACTTTTTCCCCCCTTCATATCATCTCGTTCCCACGAATTCGGATCTCGTAGGGTCGTGGAGATAATATTAAGGGGAAATAAAACTATATTTCTGGGTTGTAAGACCAGGAGGGCAGGGCAACGAGTTCTCTCGTAGTTGGAGCCAAACTGGTCGATGTCTTGAAGGTCTAATCTTGCAGATAGAGTCTCAGTGGGATATTTATTGATGCTTCGTGTCTTAGGTAGTTGATGTCTCTGGATATTGTGGATGGATCTGATCTAACCCGGCGATTCCTTTGTGTGGGCACAAAAGTGACACAGACGGGTACAACGGGTACTCTGACAAAGCCCCCGACACTATGACTCAGACTATTGGTCGGATTGGCGGTGCGACGTAGGTGTGAGGGCTGCGTAGTGGCCAGAACCTCTAGTAATCAAAATATTCTTTCCAAAAACATTTTCACACTTTTTATTTATCTTACCCTAACCCACTTATAAAAAAACTTTCACCAACTTTTTCCCCCTGTTCCCTTGAAAAACTTTACCAACACATCCCTTTAGGGGCACCGTACAGCAGCCCATAAGAACACATAGTACATCTATCTGTCACAGGCGGATAGAGCATCCGTGACTAAAAACAAAAAAACTGTAGTTTAAAAATATAGATTTTCTAAATTAGGTGTATTTTCTTGATTGCCATCGAACCTCTGGCTGAGGCTATTAGAACAGACATTAATGGCATTAGGATTGCAGCAATAAGCACTCGGGTGGCGCAATGGATGGGCTTAGGTGCCTGCTCACCACCGAGGAGGTTGTGGGTACCGTAGTGCATCCGGCTTATCAATACGAACACATTTGGCCTTGCAGCAAACGTCTAAATTGTGAAAGGTAGATGATAGAACTGCTGTGTCATTAGTGTTAGAAGCTTAAAAATATATAAATATATAGTTATATATAGTCTTCCTATAATTTGACAAACCTCTGTAGTGCGTGGGTGCATGGTGTCGTGGTGAGGCCAAAATTGTTCTGCCCAGTTCTCCTCAGTGGCTGGAGCAATTGATCTGAATTTGCACACAAAATCTCAGCTGTTTATTAGCGTTTTTGTGTTCGTTGGCTCCCGGGTTGCCAGATCATGTGTGCATATCCCCCCACGGGTATGGTCTAGTATATATAAGTTATAATATATAAGTATATAATATATAAGTTACATGACAGTAATGATATTACCCAATTTGCAAAAGTATTGCATAACATAGCCATGAAAGTAATAACATTATGCAACTCATTACTGTGTAACACGTTGTCAATAGTAGAAGAGAGGATGCCCGCAACACTCCAAATTAGATAACAGAAACACATCCATTGCTCTGCCTGGGTGAGGTAAATAAAACTATGTGAAAAGGACATTTATTGAGTGCTCGCTGTCTTCTTCTTACCTTGTCATTGGCAGCCTATGCTGTAGCAATAATAATGTGTGCATTTTACTAAATACACGACAGGGTAGAACATGACTGGGGCAGGGACCTCACAGACCAGGAGACAAGGCTCAACACTCACTAAATAGGACATCCAAAAGGGAGACATTGGAAGAAAAGGGAAACTCTAGCCGGGGAGCTGGCTAGGGGTGTTGTTGTTTACTGGCCCAGAGATATCAGACATTCATCATACGATCTATAGGGCAGTTGTTCCCCAAATCAGTCTGTGTGTAGGGTCAAACATGAGCAAAAGGGTGACATTTGAAGAAAAGGAAAACTTTAGCCGGAGGGCTGGGTAGGGGTGTTGTTTACTGGCCCAGAGATTTCAGACACTCATCATACAATCTATAAGCCTATTGTTCCCCAGTCACAGTCTTTGTAGGGTCAAACATAAGGGGGAAGCAGAGCACTCTGGACACAGAGGTAAACTTTTCCCCTGGAAGGTCATCAATAAATCATGGGCATTAACGAGTCAGATTAAGAATTCATGCCAGGTGGGTATTGGATCAGGATTGCAGGGCACCTTTCTGTCTCTGTGTTCAGGCTCCCTTTTGTTCTGGCTGGAAATGCAGCCAGTGTTGAAATTGATTGAGGCCTGAGTGTAGACAATTAGCCCATGTGTCAGGAGGCTAGTGGAGGCAAAATGGTCTTTAAATAAGACACTGCTGTGAAAACTTCTAGATGATGATGATGAGAGAGCAGCCCTGATATGGAACACGGTGCAAAAGGGAACAGAAAAAGATCAGCACAAATCAAAGCTTTGAGCTGTATCTAGCCTGACGAGACAGAGAGAGCTGCTCACACAGTTTAATGAACTGTTGACTATATGTCAGGCAACTAGCGTCACTCGCAAACAAACAACCACAACTTCACGAAACCCTCCCACACAGCTCCCAACTGACTTTGAACAACTCTAAAAAGCCTAGTAAAATAGGGTTGATCATCAGCATGTTTAAAAGTCTCTCCCTCTAACCCTGCTTTAACCAAATTTACAGTGAAAGAACATTCCAAAGCTGTCATACTGCTGTGAGACATTAGGGAGCTAGTGAGAGGAGAACAAGTGCATTGTGTTGTTCGTCCATCGCTACAGGCCAAAACTCCTTTAAATGATTCAGAGAACTGCCTTTTATTCCATTTTATGATTTTACTTTGGAATCAATAATTCAATATCTGTTGTATTTCCTGCCAGGCGGCAGATGCCTACATAATCTTCTGCTCTGCTATTGGGGGTCAGTGTGTTCCATACAATAAGCTTTGATACTACATACTGTACAAACAGAAGTCAGAACAGCACTCTTAAATGGAAACTTTGCAAATGTTCAACCTAAATCCCATTGTTCTTATGTGAGAAAATCAATAATATAATACATAGACATATAATGCCCTATATCTTCTCTGTATTTCTCCACAAAACAATGACCTCAAATGTTCACATCACCTTACATTCACGTACATTCTGTGTGCTCCTTACATTAAAGGACGATATAATTGGTCCTCACTTATACTCATAATAACATGGCACAATTTTTGTCTACCCAGTCTGTGTGTCGGAAAGTTAGCATGCTATAATAGAAGCCATTGTTCTCCCGTTAATAAAAATAAAAATAATAACTGGGGAAAAGATCATTGCCGTTTCTACAGGTCGATTTTGTCTAAAAGACAAAATGTGTTGCAGAATTCACCTGCAGAGCAGATTCGAGCATTTGTAGAAACAAAATACACAAACTGATGGATTACAAGTTTGCAGCGTCGATCTACACATTTTTGAGTATTTTTTCTGAGACTACATAATTTATTCTTTGTTGTGACTACAAATGCCATGTGTAGATTGCAGTGTACGAGCGCTCAAGTTTACAAGCTCTCACATTTTTCAATGTCCCCTGCTTTGTGTGACTTCAAATTCAGATTATGTGAGTGTGAAAGACAGATTAGAGATAGCAAATTCCCACCTACACCTGTCCGGATTGCATATTACGAGTGCTCAAATCAAATCTATGCTCACGAATTATGCAACATATCTATCTCCATACTTTTATATACGGCTAGACTCAGAGCCATGCCATTTAGCCATAGTCATATACATTTAAGCAGTTTAAAACATAATCAGACCCAGTCGGTCAAGGCAGAAGAAGCAAAGTATTAAAGGGTTATTTCACTTCTTCTTCTTTTTTTTTTGTCATTTTATCGTCTACTCAGGCTTTTGGGAGCACCCCGGACAGTTTTTAAGTTGCTTGATTCAGTATTTAGATATTTGATATCCATTCTATCAGACACGCCCCCTTCCTATACAAACCCATTGTAACTTCAAACTCCATTTTAACCATGTTAGATTCACCGGAAACACCCATCCTTGGTTCTGGTGACTGATATTGTCCTTCTAATACGTGAGGAGACCGTGCTTTTTTTGGAAAATGAAAACAATTAAATACAATAAAAAACACGGCCCCCTCACGTATTAGGAGGGCAGGATGAGTCACCAGAACCAAAGACGGGTGTTTTTGATGAATCTAGATCTAAATGTTAAAAATGGAGTTTGAAGTTATAATGGGTTTGAATAGGAAGGGGGCGTGTCTGATAAAATGAATATCAAATATCTAAATACTGAATCAAGCAACTTAAAAGCTGTCTGGGGGGCTCACAAAAGTAGACGATAAAAATGAAAATGAAATATCCCTTTAATGCATTTTTCATCTGCAATCACATCCCTGAATTTCCACTTGAAATGTCATCTCAAGAGAGGAAACCTCTGTGAAATGAGATAGCATTGTCTGTTTGCTAGAGTGACTGCAATTAGCAGATGGGCCTTTTGAATATAATTGAAAGTGTATTGATTTCCTGGGTGACCTTTCCCAAAGCTAATTGTTTGAGGGACCACGCAAAACAGATGGAGAGGAAATGCAGCACCATTTCTACAGAATATCAAATTATTTGGTGTATATACATACATTGTAAGATCATTAGTGAGGAAACTATGAGGGGAAGAGTGCCATAAAAACATCAAATGTGGAATATGAGACATACAGATGGGCAGTTGGACAGAAAAATTAACCAGATGGCTGTCAGGCCATTGCAAGACTGTTGCAGAATATGAGTCAGCGATGTGTACATATTGGAATACATTTTTACATTATTAATAGCGCATGTCATTGTTAACACACAAAAAAAGACAAGGCCGAGAAAAACAAACTCCACAGCACAGAAAAGATGACTTCAGAGAGTGTGAATCACAGCTTGCCTCTGGACTAAACTACAATGTTTTTTCATCATCTGAGGAACAATACACCTACACCTCCTTGTATTACAAGGCACTGATGCTACCATGGATAGGATCCTAAAATGATGAGACATGAGAGTGCATCATTTGGGGAGGATCGATTAGTTTTTCTTTATCCATTTAATCCATTGAGACCTGGAACGCATCTGTGTCATTTTTTGATTTTGAGCTAAAAAGCATTATTTTACAGTTTGGCCATTCAAAAATAGCAGATCTATAAGCTCATAGCGCGGCACCGAGTGCCGCGCTACGAGCTTGTATATCTGCTATTTTTGAAAAATCATGAAAATGTGTGCGAATCTTTGAATATATATATTCTTTTAAAGCGAACATTTTTAACTCAAATCTTTGCTTCTGGGGGTTCCCATGGAACGATGATTTTTTAGATGGGGGTCGGTGGCCAAATACATATAATTTTGGGGGTCCTTGACATGAAAAAGTTTGAGCACCACTGACAGAGGTAACAACACTGCAGAGCGCAAGACCCTGATGCTAGACAGGAGGGTGTGGAGGGCAGCGATTCAGGAGTTCCGAGTTGGTGTTGGCTAGTCTGCACTCTCACATCGCATGAAGTAAAGTATATACATTGACGTTTGAAAAGGTTTGGTCATGCCTTCAGGGTTAGCTTAAGGCATGATGATAAGGAAGCACTGCTGTTAATGGTTTATTTATGTGTGTGTGTGTGTGTGTGTGTGTGTGTGTGTGTGTGTGTGTGTGTGTGTGTGTGTGTGTGTGTGTGTGTGTGTGTGTGTGTGTGTGTGTGTGTGTGTGTGTGTGTGTGTGTGTGTGTGCGCGCGCATGGCAGCAGTTCGTTTTTCAGTACTTTCTCTCTGTCTCTGTCTCTGTCTACCTATACTTTCAGTATTTGTCCATTTGAAAGCACAACAGCAGCTCCCAGGGAGGATCATCCAAACTTTTTTGACAGAACAGCTTGACAATGACAACAGTGGGGTTCTAAAAATAAATCTACCAAATGTTGATCACATGCAATTATCGGCACAGCTCTGCCGCCAGCTATCACTGATTTATGGAATTTCCTTTCTTGGTGATTTTGCAGAATGTTTGGGATCCCCATTCGAGAGGTTAGAGAGGGCATTGTTACTTGCTGTCAGAATATCGTATTTCTAGTAAGGACATACCAACGTGCACAACGTGATCAAATTGTTCTTATAAAGGGCTCTGGGGTTAGCCAACATCACCATAGAAACTAGGATAAAAAATACTGGAAGAGTGTGTTTCGTAAACCAGGCTCAGAACAATAAAAGGAACGTAAAATGGTTCTGTCTGTTTGCACATTTCTTTTACAGATCAGGAAAAAGGCAAATCTTTTCAAGTGAAGAAGTATTGTGAATAACAATGAGTGGTAATAAATAAAGCTATGCCATACCTTTTTATTTACAAATGTGAACTCACGTCATACCTTTATTTACTTGTGTTGCAGTGTTGAGTGTTGTGACTCATTATCTGTAGGCCTATATATTGTAAGCTATCCGTTCAGATTTTAACACTCACTTTATTCTCAGCTTTTAAAAATGTGGTCCTGTTATCAGGATGGAAATTCATATTTATATTGATAGTTGGCGCTAGTTTTCTGTGCCGTCCACACCCATTTGATGAAATGTATATTTCCCCAGACATACAATATCAGGAGATCGCTGATCATCTGGCTACATAAGACTAAGGTGAACTAACCGTCAACATGCACTGCTTTGCTGCATTGAGCAGAACCCACACCTACCGTATAGCGATTGTGCAATTTCCACCCAAAGTCGACAATTAATCAAGGTTTAATTATTTATTTTCACAGCCCTAATATCAACTGCAATCTCGCTCTCTATGCTCCAGTGTCTTCGTCTTTGTACTTCCTTATATAAATGTATGAATGACACACAGAAATAAACTGAGTTTACACTAAAAATATTCAAAGGCTGCATTCAAGACCCAAAGAAGAGATCTGCAGTATCTCAAGCAACTGAGGACAGCTAAAGCCTATAACTTATACATCATATGACTGTCACTCCCTGAAAGACAGAGACAATGAACAACAAAACAACAAACAAGAGATGACAAGTTGTAGCTAGTGATATAAGGTTAATAACATATTAGCAAGAAGTCTTGTCCAAGCTTGTCATCACCTTCAAACATTGCTTTATTTTGGTCAGACAAACATCATTTTCTGTGCAGAAGGCTATCACCCCAACAAGAGATCAACCTTTTCTTGATTCTCAGATGTTGAGCAGGCGCTAGGCACAACATTAAAGATGCACTGAACAGTCCAGGGGCACTTTTCAACAATCCTATGCAAATAGACTTACTATTGCCAAGATGTTCTGACTTTCTATTTGCATATCTGTTTGGAAACAAGATTTTTTTTTTCCTGCAAAACACTCCTCTACGAAATTAAATGTCTCTGCCAGGAACTCTGCAGAAGTGGAAAATATAATACATCTTCAAAGTCAGACACAAGGACTGCATGTCATTTACAGAAGCATTGCATAAGCCTACATAGACTACTTCAAAATACAACATGACAATTTGTCTCACAACCAATAACTAATTTGGAAACAAAGAGCTCTGGTCAGCTCAACACAGCCCAAAAATACATAGGCATGCATGCACGCACGCACGCACGCACACACCGTGTGCACACACACACACACACACACACACACACACACACACACACACACACACAAACCCCCAACCAGAGTATACACGCACACCGCACAGGTATGCAATGTCGCCAGCTGAGGTAGTACATTAAAAGTTCATTAATCAATCAATTATTAAAAGTTCAAAAGTTGTGTCATGTCCACAATATAGGGTTCGTTTTTTGACTGTCACGACACAATAATAGCCCACTGCACGTAGCCTAATAATAATAAACCAGCCTAATGTAAATGTAGATATATAAACAGCTCGATAAAAATGTGTGCCGTTCAACAAAGCAATTACAGGTATAGGGCACCAAAAAAAAGCCGATATAAAATGTAGTGGAATTTTTTGCTTTTAATAATTCGGTAAATGACGTCTATATGCTACTTAATTCTTGGTATATAATTGTTTCCTAGGCAATTTATAGGAGACAATAACATTTTCGGAATGCTTCGCATCAAACAATTACTTTTTCATCACTTCTTCTCACAGCAATAAAGGCTACATCCTATGGCTGTTATAGATTGTATGGAGTCCTACCTGCTCCTCCTGAGCCACTTTATCCGGCCCGTTCTGCTCGGAACTCATGGTAAATATATGAGGCGGAGAGAGTACTGTCTGCTGATATGACCGCTGACTGTGCAGTATGACACTAAACTCACCGGCGACGCGGATCAAGAATGAGAGAGAGAGAGAGAGAGAGAGAGAGAGAGAGAGAGAGAGAGAGAGAGAGAGAGAGAGAGAGAGAGAGAGAGAGAGAGAGAGAGAGAGAGAGAGAGACACAGATAAGATGGGGAGGCGGGAGGCGGGAGGGGAGGGGGTCCGTCTAATCGAACACGTGTGCCAGCATCCCCATTAAAGCCTCATTTATACTTAGTTGAATACGTGTCGGTGTCGGGCTCAGTTGAATAGCATATCTACAAGCTCACAAAGCGTCAGGAATGTCACGCGTTGTGAGCTTGTATATCTGCTATTTTAATTACTGCATGCAACACGCAACTAAGTATAAATCAGGATTTTAGCCTATACATATCTGGATATTCCGTAGTTTATAGGCAGAGAGAGAGAGAAGGAGAGAGAGAGAGAGAGAGAGAAAGAGGGAGAGGGAGAGGGTGAGGGTGAGGGAGAGGGAGAGGGAGAGAGAGAGAGGGGGGGGGGGGCTTCTAATCGAACACGTGTGCCAGCAGCATCCCCATTAGCCTGTAGGCTACCTAACGTATATCCGTAGTTTAATAAACTGACCAAGAAAACAATACTGTATGATTTTCAGTGGTGGAAAGTAACTAAGTACATTTACTCAAGTACTGTACTTAAGTACAAATTTGAGGAAGTTTTACTTTACTGGATTGTTTTTAATTTTCAGTTTACTTCTACTCCACTACAACTCAGAGGCAAATAGTGTACTTTTTACTCCACTACAATTATTTTTAAACTTTAGTTACTAGTTACAGTATACTTTTTAGATTTTTATCATTATTACAAAACATGTTGCTTGAGCTTGTAGATCTGCTATTTTCAAAATATGTCTATACATTTTGAACACTTGTGCAATGGGACATTCTGTATAATGAGTACTTTTACTTTTGGCACTTTAAGTACATTTTGATGCCAACACTTTTGTACTTTTACTCAAGTAAATTTAGAATTACGGACTTTTACTTGTAACAGAGTATTTCTACATTGCCGTATTGATACTTTTACTTAAGTAAAACATGTGAGTACTTTTCCCACCACTGCAGCATCCCCATCATTAACTTACATATCTGGATATTCCGTATAGTTTAATAAACTGACGGAGAAAACAATACTGTATGATTTTCGCTGGTGCTGTAACTGTAACCTACAGTATACCCTGTCTCTGTGTTCTTTGCTGTGGGTGGTCCCAACCAACCCCAGGCTCACTTATTCGGTCTGCTACTGACAAACCTCATGGGTTATAGTTGAAACTAAACCATACCGTATTAAAGCCACCATCAGCAACTTTTAAGAAGTTTTTAACGAGTCTTGAACGAAGGCGGTGAGAGAAATTATCTTCGACTCTGCTTATGGCGGAGCTGAGCTCCCAATTTGACTGTCAAAGTGATGCGTTCTATACTGAAAGATTAAAGACCCTTGCATCATTTCGACAATGCTACATTACATAACAAATCAGTTGTTTAACCAGCTGTCAGAGCAGACTGCTTAACAGTAAAAGCTAGCTTATTCATTTCTTATTAACTGAGGTTTTCCCCCACATTGTTGTTGTCATAAAGTGCATTTTATAATAGGCATAGCCTAACTGATGATGTGCTCCTGTAGCTGTGAGATGCAGCTACAGCTAAATAAATCAAGCTAACACAGCAGAACAGAGTCAGATTTGTCATGGTACAAATAGTTAGACGGCTAACTTGTTAAACTGTCTATTTCTTTCAAACTTTGTTCCCCTGTAGTCTAAACACAAAATGTGATAGCATTGTGTTTTTGTTGTTATTTTTGCACAATGCAACAGAGAGCTCAAGGTTTGTCCTTCAACCTGGAACTATATTTAGCATTTCCAGTCTACCCTTCTCACTGTTCAGCTGTAGAGATGTGAGCAGCTGATATTACAGCTAAGATCACTCACTTCAACTCTGTCACTGCGGAGTGCGGACACCCCTATCATCATTACTGGCGTTCCATTACATAGGGAATGGAAGCAAGGATCAATGTAAGACTCAAATAAACAGTCTTGGTTAGATCATGGTCATTCTGTGACATTTCCTTGCTGAAATTTCAATATGCTGAGAATCATGTACAAAATTGATAATTTAGGCATTTAGCAGACGCTCTTAACCACAAGTGCAACATCAGAGTAAGCAGAGTAAGCATGAACCCTATTGTCAAGAAACAACAGGGTAAATAATCCACATCAGTAGAGAACTAATCGAGAACAGTGTTGTGCCTCAAATAAAAGATACCAGGTAAACATGAGGCCCAGCATCATTCTAAACAACATCTAAATCACATTCTTAGCATAATATGTAGGCTAGTCTAGAAAAACTAATATAAATAACTTAAACATGTGAAGAAGTATCCAGCATATATCTGCATAGTAAACTAGTATCTATAGAAAAGGTGACAAGTGGGGATACAATGATATACTTGTTGTACTGCGTAGTTAATAGCTACAAGAACAGAAGAGATGCTTTAAGTAGCCTATGAGTCGAGGCACCCACACAGAGTACATCCACCCCAGCGTGTTCCTATCAGCTTTAAAACAAAAGGGCTCCTTCTGCCCTGGCAGTTGAAAAGCCATGCTTACAGTCCTCCCTCCCACATAGAACAGAAATAGTTCCCACTCCTGACAAAACATTGTTTTGCAGCAATATCTGGCTAGCTGTATCTCTGTATGTAGAAATGTGTGTCACATTTCTGTGTGCACACGATCCACATTCTTGTTAGCACAGCTTGTCTACCTATTTGTATTGCATGCAGTGCTCTTCTGTTGTGGAGAATGTTCAGCCAAAAGTCAGGGTCTCCATAGAGCTCCTGGCCTTTTGAACCAGTCATCTGTTAGAGGGAACTTGCCTCTGGGAGCCATAATGAGGCTGTTACAGACTGACAGAGAGGACAAAATATTTATGAAGATGCTGCGAGTTCTGTACATTGTTTTCCCTGAGTTTAACTCTGAATGTAAAGATGGACTTGTTGATGATTGATGATTGATTTACAGGTCCATTTTTACACTGTTGACTCAAGTTAAATTAACATTCATTACAGTGTAGCCTACTGGCATAGGATCATTTTCTTGGCACTATAGATTTGACTGTGTGTACTAATCATTGCAGAAGCTGGACGAAAGCTCCAGATGCAAATAATTAAGTAAATAAGTATCTTTAAAGTTTGACTGGTAGTGTAATACAACCTGGTCATTTAAAAATGTCATGATTTGGAAGATGAGCTCATCAATTAACAAACACTGTAAAATTATCATCCTCATCATCATCATCATCATTTAAACTACCACATATATAGTTAAACAACCACAGGAGATTAAACCTCATCCACTGTAGTATCAAACAACCTAGAAATGTCAAGTGGCTAATGAGCCTTCCATGAAAAGTGTGAGATAAATATTTTAAGATAAAGACCAGATAGTTCAGAACTAAGTGTGTTTATTACCTGTGTTAGATATTCAAAAAGGTATGTAGGTCAGGGGAAGTTCATCACAACATTACCAGACAATGTTCAGCAGAAATATAAGTGACATGGCTACAGTAAAGTAGCTTACAGTAAGCAACCCCTTCTTTGAAAGAGGCATTTCAGCACCACTTCTGTGGACAGCTCCACTGATACATGTCAGCAAAAGACAAATAATTGCTCATCTCCCACTGTGAAATAAATGTATATGTCATCTAATGCAGCCATAACGCATATTATGACCGAGGCATTAGTAAACTGCAGTAAAATTTTATGCATTTCACAATGAAGGATACAGTTTTAATTCTCTAATTTGCCTCTCCCTGTAATTTTTACTTCCATTTATATCCTCTCCATCATTTAACAAAAGATTAAATATTCCAATCATATACTCTCTTGTTATTAGTTACATAACATTTTGACGCACAACTTTTAAGAGCTGAGAAAGACAACGGGTGCATTGAGTGCATTGAAAACACAAACAAAACATTTTTAATTGGCATGAAGTGTCTGTCAAGCAAATCCACTAGATAAAAGATGAAAGAAGTCCTAGCAAATGAAACTTGAAACTAAAAAAACAACCTTTATAACAACACATAACACAAAATGTGCCTGGCCACAGCTTTGGCAGGTAGGTAGAGTCGTCAGTCAGTCTTACCCACATGAACCCTAGTGCCCCTATTCTGGGCTTGTCACATCGTTGAAAATAGGCAAACATTTGCCCAAAATAGCCGATCTACAAGCACACAATGCTTGACATGCCTATTTTCAGTGAAGAGATTTGGTATAGAGGGGGGAAAGAAGGGGACCAATTCAGTATAGACCCCTGATGGGGGACTGTAAAAACGGTATGCTCTAAGTGGTTATTTGGAGAAGGAAAGAAATAAACGTAGCCATATGAGGTCAATAATGGCCATTAGTTCCCTTTTGCTAATATTTTAATTTGACCTGTATTTTGCCAGGAAGGTCCCATTGTTTCACATAAAATATTGCATGGTCACAAAAAATACACAAAAGACTTTAATTTAAAAGGAAAAACATGTCCCTATTCCAGTGATATCCAAAACAACCAACATTAAGTACAATGCAAGGTTGAAGCAATAACGGGTTTCCTTCACATATTCAAAGGAGGCAGTGCTTCTAAAGTGATGATATTTCACAGCTCATCCGATGTCCAAGGTGTATAGAAAGAGAAATACATTTTACCAAGCTCAGAGTGCATCTTGGGTACCTCTAAGATAATCTGACTTGTGGATCTAGTGCAGAAGCTGCTGGTAAAATAAGAAGGCTGGAGTCGTATAAGTAGCACGTTTATCCAGCACTTCCTTAAGAATGAATGACGGGCATTTTCCTCCTCTGACATACAGAGGGCCATCCTAGTGTTTCATATAAAGTGCAGTGGTAAGTGTGTGAGCATGTGCCTGCTACAAAATGTAATGCAGCTGTGGACAGTTGGGAATCTTTAAAGAGTGCTCTAATTTTATTTTAAATCTAGGCCATCTCTTTTTTTGTGTTGGAAGACTAAATAAACAACCAAATGCTTAGTGTTGCTATTAGACAATAAGTAGGGAGACAACATTCAATTGCATGCTAGCTCCCCCCAGTGATCACCAGGTGTTTGACATGTCTTTTGTTAGGGAGGACATTTACTGTACCACAAAATGGACAAGTTACCACACAGTTATGTACCAACAGACTTCAGACAGCAGGGGGGGCCACTATATTACTGTTTTATTTTATTTATTTTATTTATTTTATTTATTTTATTTATTTTATTTATTTTATTTATTTTATTTATTTTATTTATTTTATTTATTTTATTTATTTTATTTATTTTATTTATTTTATTTATTTTATTTATTTTATTTATTTTATTTATTTTATTTATTTTATTTATTTTATTTATTTTATTTATTTTATTTATTTTATTTATTTTATATAATATATTATATATAATCACCAGGTGACATTTTGCTGCTTCTCACAAATGCAGGGAGCACACCAGCAGCTATCTGTTCACTGTGTCAGCCATATAACCATAAGTGATCCCAGTGTCATCTGTGTTCAAAGGTTCTCTCTGTCCTTACTTTCCTGTGTCTCTACACAGGGTAATAATAAGAAAATAAGATGTGTTCCTATAATGACACATCATTAGAGGTATGATCCTGGAGCACAATACCAGTCAAATCGCTCAGATCAACAGCTCTGTTGATTTAAGACCAACCTGTTCCCATTTAAACCTGGCGCCAGCTGTCAGTCTGGGCGGTTCAGTCATCAATCACATCTCGGGTGCCCTCTGGCATCTCTCCAGGTGGCACACAGACACGACTGTGACCTTCCCTGACTCGCTCCACCAACTCTCCAACTGGCAACACACGTGGCTCTCAAATAGCCCATCACTGAGAACAATGCACCCTGTCCACAAGTCCACTGTCACCTCGGCCAGTGCTGGCTGCAACATGGAGGCGGGGTTAGAGCAGGCCATCATACTGCAGTTTGTCACAGTAATTTTTTAGGCTAAAACATTGGTTCTCAAAGTGGAGTCCGGGGACCCCCAGGGTTCCTTGAGGGTGTTCCAGGGGGTCCCCAGCTAAATTAGTTATTTAGCATCAAATCACTTCAACTCTATCTACATGGGCTGTTTGAAAAAAGCTGATCTACAAGCGGAATCTTTCAAATTCTTTGTAAGATTTTCTTTTTGAAAATAGCAGATCTACAAACTCAGAGGCCAGAGCTGAACTAATGACCTTTTAGCACAGTGATTCTCAAACTTTGTCATGTCAAGGAGCCCCAAATTACTATGTACTGCATTTGGCCGTGGACCCCATCTGAACATATTTTGTGCCAGGGACCCCCATACAAACATTGCAATAGTGCTGTGTTGCCGCAGCTAATCTAAAACTGAGTTTCATGTGTTCAGTGATGAACTGGTATTGAATCAAGAACATTCTCTATTGTGACAGGAAGTGACAGATTCATGAATGCAGGGGAAAAAGCCATTACTCTTAAATGGCGATAGACGGATCTCCATCTGTAGAAGATTGTAGAAGACTGAAACAAGATAAAGCCTCCTTTTTTGTTTTTATGTTACTCCCACTTTTTGACTTGTGACCCAAAATAATTCTCAGCATTGAGCATTTGTCTTTGATGATGATGTCTGGTGGCAACATATTTGGTGTCTACTTGTTTGTCTTATGTCTTGTTTCATGAAAAACAAATAAAATATATAATATATAAGTGGGAAAAAATAACATTCTCTATTACCCATACAGCACCTTGTGCACACCACCCAAAATCAGTCAGAGAAAACATTGTCACTCAGTCTCACATCTCTACATGCAATTTACAAAAATTTTAGAAATGACGGGAGTTGAGTATTAGCCAGCTAATGAAGAAGAAAAACTAAACAAAACAGTAACGGTCACGGCGAAAGTAAATCTAGAATGTATGGATTGTTGCCAAAAAGAGATAACAAGAGTGTGTCAGCACTCATTTAGAGGGCATTAACCCATCTGCTGATCCAGGCCTCATAAAACAGAGTTATGAGCATCATGAACTTTACATTTCCTCATCAATGGCCAGCAAAAGAGCCTTAAATTAAAAGTAAGATGCCATGCAAATCTAATGGGCACCCAGCACAATGGCAACGGTGAAGAAAGAATGATTAACTGCAACATGGGTGTACATTTAGGTCAAGACCAGAGATACTTTAATGATTGATCAGGTACAAGCACACGATGAATGTATCAGCTTTGTTTTATTGTACTCCAGACTGAGGCAGCAGGGTCACCAAGGACAGTGATAAAAAGCCTATTTGATACAGCGCATCAAATAGAGCTGCATCTTTGCCCATTAACTGTGGATTTTAAAAAGATTCCCATCATCAGGCTACAGACCAATCTGCCTTCCTGGTACCAACTAATGGTCCCCGGCAAGCTTGCAGTATGTTTAATCATTTTCCATTTCCACTCTTTAGTCTTTATTGCTACTTTTTGGGATGAAACACAAAAATGTATGCATTTTCACTGTGTGATGTGTTTTCCCAGCTTAAGCCAAAAAGCAGGTTATCTTACAAAATGCATTGCTTGTAAAACACAAATTACACAATTAATCGAATGGCTGCCTCAACATAGCAGTAAAATAAATACAAGAATTTCACCGCCTGAAATGTTGCTACCAGCTGTATTGTACGTGCATGCGTCAATAAAGATGTTGAACTGTAGTGTATGTCAGTTTTTGGTGCGTGGTGGAATTACTTACTGTATACCCTCTGTAGCACTAGTGTGTGCATGTAGGGCCTACATGCACTGTACTACAGACTGCCTACATTAATGCGCACAGACTGTGCATTATCGCCAAATGCTCATGTTCTGGCACGTATAATGCACTAATATTAATATTACTAGTAGTAGTATGGTAGGATGGCAATAGGTGGCAGCAGCAAGCAACTATTGTCTATTGACTTCTCGTGTGTGTGTGTGTGTGTGTGTGTGTGTGTGTGTGTGTGTGTGTGTGTGTGTGTGTGTGTGTGTGTGTGTGTGTGTGTGTGTGTGTGTGTGTGTGTGTGTGTGTGTGTGTGTGTGTGTGTGTGCGTGTGGAGCGATCAGCGTCACATTTCTTGTGCATGCTTCCAGTAGGGCAAGGAAGTAAATGCCTGAATATTTTTCACATATTGTGAATAAATGTTTTCTTACATTTTATACACCTCAATGGAGGTGGAATTGGGCTGAAAACTTGAACCGCTCATCCAATCGAATTCACACTTTGCAGGTGTATTTCTGTTGATCGGATGAGTGCTTCTCCAATTTTTTGAGTAGCCAATTATTTTATCCCCTTTTTTTCCTCCCAATTTAGTCCTTATGCCAAGGAACCCTCCCCACAAATGTCTCTCATCACTGCTACTGTATCCTACTGGCTCACTTGCCAGGTAAGAGCCGCCACCGGGAGGATGTAGCGCCTCCATTCTACTCTTCCGGTTCAATTGTAAATTGTAACACCCTCCGCCGACAGACACCACCACAGCTCGTAGGAATCGCTTGCACGATAGAGAAAGATTGCCCTCCCTGTGCCCGGCTTCCCTCCTCTAAATACGGGCAGTTGTGTTTGTATAGACGCTCGGCCAAGCGGAATGCACAGCGGTTGATTCAAACCCCTAGACCCTGCGGTGGTGGACAGGTACTTTTTAGGTTTGTGCCACCCTACAGTAGTGTATTGCTGAAGTGTCATCATCAGACTGCTCTGAAAGGCCCCATGTTCTGAATGGCAGCCATGTCCCGAACAGGCAATGTACTAACTAGTACAATATGTACAATCTATCAACAGCACAGTATTTGAGTGGGTACAGTTTCTCTACAGTTATCCTCAACAGTCTCTCAAAGTTTGACTATGTACATCCTACTAGTATTGCATCATGAGTAAGTGTGCCAGTCCATGCAGGAGTCAGTAGACAAAAGTCAGTTAACAGACAGTGTTAAAGTGTCTTAAAGTTCTCATGGGGGTCAAGCTTGGTTTAGTCTATATTGATATGCTTTCTAAAAATGGCTGACAAAGCATGATGGTATTGATGAAGCACTCTCTGCATTAATGACCAGGCATTGCTTAACCACAAGTAATGTCCATAAGTCCACTAAGTTCTTTCTAACGCATCCTCTGTGTCTGGAATCAAGAGCTTTACAGAAGACATCTCACTGGAGTAGCCTTGTAAGAGGCTGAGTAAAACCATGCCCCTTTGAAATGTATTTTATTCACACAAAGAATGGCAATGGCTGCTATGATGCTCCGTAAGTAAACTTTGTAAATAGATGTTTATTCTTCACTGAAATTACTGTTTTGGACATGCACCTCTGTTCTATATCTATAACACCACCACTTTAAAAATTCCAGTGCATCATGTATCATGCTTGCCCTGGTCAGACCAAAATACTAGGACTTATTACAGGAAAAGCTTTTACAATATCTCCCGAACAGTCTATTTCACATTTTTCATCAGCTCTTAACCTACACAAAGTACTGCAATAGCCAGTCCGTCTCAGGAAAGTGTCCATTTTTATGAAAGACATGTTTAAGGGAAAACCGGTGTAACAAACATGCAAATATGAGAAGACAAACATGAGTCAGCTGTAGTCGCATTATACAATAGAATAATAATACATCACTGTTTCAGTCGGTAAAGGCAACTTTTATATATTCTAATATAATGACATACTTTGTTGTATGACAACAAAATATGAATTAGCTTAAGTGGATGTTAAAGTTTGGTCCACTCACCCTCCACAGTCTCTCCAATCTGGACAACTTGCGTGTTTTCATTCTGAATGTTGTGTTGGAGTGACAGGATGAGAGGGTGCGAGAGAAGTGATGTGAATGCAGAGAGGGTGAATAAACAAGGCACACCTTAGCTCTCAGAAAAACCAAGACCACACTCAGCGTTTTAGCACAAGCTTCCACGGACCTCACATTACGGTTATGAGGCGGGTGTGTGTTGATACAGCATGCGTGTGTGTGTGTGTGTGTGTGTGTGTGTGTGTGTGTGTGTGTGTGTGTGTGTGTGTGTGTGTGTGTGTGTGTGTGTGTGTGTGTGTGTGTGTGTGTGTGTGTGTGTGTGTGTGTGTGTGTGTGTGTGTGTGTGTGTGTGTGTGTGTGTGTGGTCCAACTGATACACCAGCCACTAGATCTTTCCCAAAGTGTAGACAGGCTTCATTAATGAGACCCCATGCATGTAAAGCCAAGGGGTCTGAATCTGACACGGGACTATCAGAGCAAAGCAGGTCAGCTCAGTACTCTGAAGGGTGCCTCTATACTGTATCAGACAGAAATGGGTGCACAGACAGCCATGGGCAAACCGGGTTCACCCCAGAAACACGACCCTGTGAGTGTGTGTGTGTGTGTGTGTGTGGGTGTGTTTGGCTCCATCACAACAATCAGCATAGAGCCACTTACCAGGGCCATTAGCGCTACCCCATGCCATTCAGCACAGATCAGCATTACACACCACCACACACAGAGCCAGGGCCACTTTAAAGCGCTTTACCCAGGGCTGTTCATCCTTTATGAAACCCCCCTCACTCACATCCCACCCACCTATGCTCCCCTCAGCTCCAAGGAGCAACCACACACGTACTGTGTGTGTAAGAAGTACAGTTATCTTAAAAATACACACACACACACACACACACACACACACACACACACACACACACACACACACACACACACACACACACACACACACACACACACACACTGTGTGTGTATATATATAATCTAAACTTTTATATAGCATATAAAAGCTGTATGCAATCATGCTCATGGCAATGTATTGATTAGGCTGCTAATGGGCCATTAGCAGCCATATTGCAGAAGTCACTGCAATATGTATTGGTGACTCATATTCAGTCCTGTTGCTTCATTGTCTGTGAGAAATTCAGAACAAATACAAAATGTCTCTTTCTGCACGGAGCAGAAATGATCTATAGCTGGTGAAGGACTTCATCTTTAATATTCACTCAACCGTTCACACAGCTTTGTGAACCAAACAGGCAGAAAAATATCATCTCCTCCAGATAAATTGCGGTTTTATGTGTATTAATACCAGCCATAATATCATCCAAAGAGGATGTCTTATACTAGAGATCACATGCATACAGCGATTAAAAAGACACTGTATTCCCATGATGCAACAGCCTGGAAAATCAACCACTAGAGCTAATCGTCCTGCCTTTGTTTTGCGTTTTGTTTTTGTTTTTTGTTGCAATTATTTTTTACTTTTGCTGCCAATTCCTGATTTCCCTACACATTTCTGTGTAGTCTACTGCTGCCCCTACTCATTCACCTGCCAGTGAGGAGCCCCCATCGGTAGGACGGAGCACCTCCATCCTACTCCTCATCGCTTAACGCCCCCCCCACTGACATGCGCCTCCCTAGCCCAAAGGAGTCGCTGGTGCAGCGACAAATGCCCTCCCTGCCCAGCTTCCCTCCCTTGAACATGGCCAATTGTGCTCATATTGATGCTCGGCCAAGCCAGATGCACCCATCACTCCATCTCCATCAGTCTGGTGGACAGGAACTTTACCCTTTACTTCATCCCTTTGCATCTCAATCTGACATGAGTCCCTCGTAATACCATGAATCACAGTGATCTCTCTCTCTCTCTCTCTCTCTCTCTCTCTCTCTCTCTCTCTCTCTCTCTCTCTCTCTCTCTCTCTCTCTCTCTCTCTCCATCTCCCCAGAACTATACAATCATTCATCTTGTAGTCCCACCTTTGTTTATTTCCACATGGGCAGACTGGGCACCAGACAGAACATCATCACAGAAATCAGGGCTTGACTCTCAAAGCAGGGAAATTCTATTTCCCCTTCCATCCCAGAAGTTATGGGAAGCATTCCGTTTCCAGATTCACAAGTCGAGTACTTCCATCCCCCGTCTCGAAGGATCAGTAGAAACGATTAAATAAAGGAACATGATGTACATGTTGCAAAGCTCCACCATACAATAGACAGACAGGGGTATCGGCGAGAGCAGTGGTGGGGGGAATCCACACACAGCTATGAAGACATACACATATATACACAAAATGAGTCCACAAATTCTCACACACATCACTTATTCATTCTACACAGTAAAATTCTGTGTTCATTTCAGAAGAGTCAAATTGGATACATTATTTTGCACACTCTCAGAGTTCACTTAACAGATTCGACTGTGTACCCAGCCAATGTCCGGACCAGCTGAGGACACTACTTAACCACTTGTTAAGCGACATTCTAAGAATTTCCGCCTCCATCGCCATAAACTAACCTAGAGAGTTATATGGGCTCAATTCAGTGCCAATATTATGTTGTACTTGTAAAAAGATTTTGTATTTGTAAACAAATTTTGTATTTGTAAAAAAAATATTTGTATTCGTAAAAATAATTTGTACTCGTAAAAAAAAGATTTGTATTCGTAAATAAAAGATTTGTATTCGTAAACAAAATATTTGTATTCGTAAAAATAATTTGTACTCGTAAAAAAAATATTTGTATTCGTAAATAAAAGATTTGTATTCGTAAAAAAAAATATTTGTATTCGTAAAAAAAAGTTTTGTATTTGTAAGCAAAATATTTTTATTCGTAAATGTGTCCATAAAAAAAAATATTTTAAACTTTTTTGCTATATATATTTTTTTGTGTGTTTGTAACATGTGTTAAACATGTTGTAATTGTATAATTATATTTACAATGAACATTGTGACCAGAAAAAAACAACAGTTTGCTCGCTCGAAGATCTGTTTGCTCTCTCTCAGATCTGTTTGCTCTCTCTCAGATCTGTATTTTTGGCACTCTGCACTTCCGGGTATGAGCCAATCACGTGAGGCCTTTTCCACTACCCAATCATAAAGCTCCATAGGTCTCCATGGCAACATGGCAAACGGGGTTGCCATGTTGCAACCCCAAGAGTTTTAGCTGCAACATAATTCAATTGCTCAGGAAATAAACAACGGATTACAATAATATAACATTCCCTATAATCAGTAACATGTAGGTGATACCTATGTCTATCAAATATGGTTTTATTGAAAGGCAATCAAAGGCTAGATCGAGTTTAGAAAGCAAACAGGTAATGTCAGGGCGCCTCAGTGCGGCTGCAGAGTTTGATTGAGTGTGAGACTAGGACACTCATTATCCCACATGCCATATGTCAAAATGACCGGCTTCACCGGGAATCGTGCGCGTGTATTTTGCTAAGAGATAGGTTACATAGTTTAATTGATATTAATGTATTAATTAGTGCATTAAATTTTCAGACAGACAGACAGACAGACAGACAGACAGAGAGTGTGTGTACATGTCCGTGCTGGGCTGACTCCTGTGTGACGATCAAGTTGAATAGACTGTTAACGAGCCAATCAGCCAGAACATTCCGGAGCTGGTTAGACAATGCCTGGGCGATCAGAGGTACTCAGTCAAGTAGCAGCGAGTGGGGGAGGGGCGAGCTGCTTGGCAGCACAGCAATGCACTGTTAGATGTAGTGTCAATTTACTATTTTTCAAAGTATTTCGCGGGCCGCTATGGACCTTTCCGCGGGCCGCAAAACGCCCGCGGGCCGCGAGTTTGACAGGCCTGTATTAGTGCATTAAATTTCCCCATCCACTTTAAAGGGAAAATGAAAAAACTCGATTTCAAGTATTTTTTTCTCAGAAACTGTAAGGGCTAGAGTTACAAGACTTGGAGGGGAGGTTCATAATTTAGTCAGAAATTATCCCAAAACTAAATTACACCAGTCGGCCTCATGGTGGCGCTATAAAAGCCCCCTTTACGTTTTGGCCTTTAACTTTTGAACCGTAGGTCGTAAAATAAAAATATTTTTCCCTTAGATTCCTTGGGTCATGACGCAACTCCCCATATAGGCCACGCCCATTTGCGTCAGTATAGATTTTCCGCCATTTTTTTTTCTTCTTCAAAACACACTTTTAGCTCCTCCTCCCACATATTTTGTCCGTAATGTCCGGGCGCCTCAGTGCGGCTGCAGAGTGAGACTAGAATAATAGAGAGCACATGTTCATCAGCTTGTAATTTTCAATGAACATTTATTATTACCATTTAAGAGTGCAAGAGTGATGCTTTATTATTTTATTGTTATTATTATTATTAGATACTGTATATATGTGTGTTGGAGGGAATCACATCCTGCCAAAAACTAGACTACAGCGCTGGCATATACATATGGCCTACATATTTTTCTACACTTCTAATAGCCTACATGACTCATATATGCTATTTAATGGTAATAGAAGAAATATGTATTCATTCACATTTATGTATTTGACACAGGCCACATCAAATACGCATTTAGCCCTGTGTGTCTCATATATGTAGGCATATTTCTTCTATTACCATTAAATAGCATATATGAGTCATGTAGGCTATTAGAAGTGTAGAGAAATTATCATTATTATTATATTAATACACAACAAAAGCCAGGTAGAATCCTCCCAGGAACTGTCAAATATCTCCTAAACAATCTTTTAATAGATTTAATTAACAATAAATATCAATTAAATAATACAAGTTTTTGAATTATAAAATAAAAAATAGTTATTAGTCCAAATTAAGTCACAGGCTTTTACATTTTTTGTAGGCCCCTCCCACTAATTGTGCAAGCCAATTACATTGTCACATGTCATCAGAGATCATGTGTAGCTTAAATGGAGTGGATTGGTCCAAAAAGAATCATGTTTTTGCATCAAACGGTTACATTTTTTGTGCATTTGTGGCGCCCCCTATGGATCAAAGTGGGAATGCTTTTAGGGATTCGTTGAGTAAACTACCCTTGACATGTGATTCAAATTTGGGATTGACCGGACGTTTCGTTCGTGAGTTTTGGCCTTTTTTGTAAAAATCCCTCCCGCTAATTTTCATTTTCATTTATTGAATGAAATTCCGTTTGGAGGTGTTTATTGTATGGGTCCAGAGATCATGTGCACCGATTTCTGTGAAATTTGGACAAAATATGTGGGAGGAGGAGCTAAAAGTGTGTTTTGAAGAAAATTCAAAATGGCGGAAAATCTATCCTGACGCAAATGGGCGTGGCCTATACGGGGAGTTGTGTCATGACCCAAGGAATCTAGGGAAAATTTTTATTTTTATTTTACGACCTACGGTTCAAAAGTTAAAGGCCAAAACGTAAAGGGGGCTTTTATAGCGCCACCATGAGGCCGACTGGTGTACTTTTGTTTTTGGATAATTTCGGACTAAATTATGAACCTCCCCTCCAAGCCTTGTAACTCTAGCCCTTACAGTTTCTGAGAAAAAAATACTTGAAATCGAGTTTTTTCATTTTCCCATTAAAGTGGATGGGGAAATTTAATGCACTAATAAATTAATATCAATTAAACTATGTAACCAATCTCTTAGCAAAATACACACGCACGATTCCCGGTGAAGCCGGTCATTTTGACATATGGCATGTGGGATAATGAGTGTCCTAGTCTAACACTCAATCAAACTCTGCAGCCGCACTGAGGCGCCCTGACATTACCTGTTTGCTTTCTAAACTCGATCTAGCCTTTGATTACCTTTCAATAAAACCATATTTGATAGACATAGGTATCACCTACATGTTAGTGATTATAGGGAATGTTATATTATTGTAATCCGTTGTTTATTTCCTGAGCAATGGAATTATGTTGCAGCTAAAACTCTTGGGGTTGCAACATGGCAACCCCGTTTGCCATGTTGCCATGGAGACCTATGGAGCTTTATGATTGGGTAGTGGAAAAGGCCTCACGTGATTGGCTCATACCCGGAAGTGCAGAGTGCCAAAAATACAGATCTGAGAGAGAGCAAACAGATCTTCGAGCGAGCAAACTGTTGTTTTTTTCTGGTCACAATGTTCATTGTAAATATAATTCTACAATTACAACATGTTTAACACATGTTACAAACACACAAAAAAATATATATAGAAAAAAAGTTTAAAATATTTTTTTTTATGGACACATTTTTATCTTACGAATAAAAATATTTTGCTTACAAATACAAGACCTTTTTTTACGAATACAAATATTTTTTTTACGAATACAAATCTTTTATTTACGAATACAAATATTTTTTTTACGAGTACAAATTATTTTTACGAATACAAATATTTTTTTTACGAATACAAATATTTTATTTACGAATACAAATATTTTTTTTACGAGTACAAATTATTTTTACGAATACAAATATTTTTTTTACAAATACAAATTTTTTTACAAATACAAAATCTTTTTACAAGTACAACATAATATTGGCACTGAATTGAGCCCATAGAGTTAGTTAATATGGTTCTGGTGATGCTCCTCTGTACTGTACATCCTTCTTGCAAGGCTTGAATCAAGCCAGAGGTCTAGACAGCATACAGCATGAAAGGCCTACTCATGTTTTATTTATCAGAAGACTGGACCAGAGCCACACAAAAAGTATAATGTCCCTTGTGCCCACTCAGACATGTCAGTCTTGGCATCTGACTGGGTAAGCAGCTAATCCTCTGAAGTTGCTAACACTGAGACATATGGAGCCAGCTGAATAGCTACTTCAGTTGTTGTACTGCTTTTGTCACAATTGTGTTGTACTAATTATGTGTGTGTGCGTGTGCGTGTGCATGTGCGCGTGTGCGTGTATGTGTGTGCGTGTATGTGTGTGCGTGCATGCGTGCGTGCGTGCATGCATGTAGGTGGAAATTGGCATGTCTGAATGGGGAGTTGCGTCATGATCCAAGTAATCTATGGCTAAATACATTTAGACTGTATGAACTATTTTCAGGGGTTATAGGCCAAAGAGTAAAGCAGGCTGGTACTGTACATGTATAGTGCCATCATGAGGCCAATTTGAAAAATTAAGTGTCTTCCTTCTACTGGATGCATGCATGAAAAGTTAGCCGCTGATCAGCCCAGTGGTTTGCTACATAAGTTCCGGACGCACAGACAGTCAGACAGTCAGTCAGACAGACAGAGATAACTATTTTTTTTTGGTTAGTCTGTCCACTCCACTCATTCTTTTGTGTGTAACAAGATATTCTGCAAGATATTCTGTGTGTTGTGACAGGCTGTGTTTGATTGGTGAAACAGAGTCATGTTACAGAGCTAAATCAAATAGTCTCTCTGACAAGTCTCTCTGAGAGTTTGTAACAAACAGAACATGCATTGAATATAAAATAGGTAAAAAAAAACTAAAGGAACAAGCGGAATATAGCCAAATGTAACAGAGTGAGAGTACAATTTTTTCTCCACAAATATAACAGTAAGCACTGTTACAAATATTACAAATATTATACTACAAATATTACCCTGAAGTGCAATGAATAAAAAAACGTGTATTCTGTATAAATGTAACTGTAAAAGAGTAAGTGTAACCTGTCACTACCCACCTTTTCTGCAGAGGAGTCTGACCCTTCTGTTGGCAGAATGGCCATTGTTGATAAGAGAATCTGCCTGAGTGACCCAACAGATTATTGGTGCCTGATCTCAGTCCAAAGAAACCCCCCGCTGTGACAGGAAACTAGAGGAATGGCAGCTCCCACTCCACTGTACTAATTCTCTACAACAGAGATAGTGGAGAGACACTATTTTGTCATCAACCGTAAAGGTCTGTCTACATTATTCACTCCATTAGTCTGTGTTTGTCTTCTCAGTTACTCAGTTGTCTACTTCTCAGTTGTGGCCATTAATAAATCACGTTGGTCTTAAACATTTGAGGCACATGTGATCTATGGCAAATTCACTCTTGAGGCGATTCATACAAAATCCATTGAATGAATGACACAGTATGATATAAACTTAGATGTCAATCTCAAAGAATTAAAATGAACCAGAAAACTAACTACGTAAATGTTTTTCAGGTTAGAAAAGTTCAAAGTAGAGTGCATTCTTCTCTCCCGAGGAGGCATCAAGCAGTAAATGGATACGTGTGTGTGTGTGTGTGTGTGTGTGTGCGCGTGTGCGTGTGTGTGTGTGTGTGTGTGTGTGTGTGTGTGTGTGTGTGTGTGTGTGTGTGTGTGTGTGTGTGTGTGTGTGCGGTAGAGGATGGTTTCGTGAGGTCAGGTTTTCCGTGTGGATGTTGACAGTGGCAAATGTCTCCGTGAGTGGTCATCTGCCAACACTTGCTCCATTTTAAATCAGTACTTCACATCATAAGTTATGGAAAATCACCTATCGAATCATGCACTGGCAGCTACTTTACAAAGCACATACATATAAACCTATGTCTAGATAAAGATAGCATTAATAATAGCCTTCATTACATATAGGTAGCTGGAGTTTCCACTCTTAATTTAGAACAGCTAACACATTTCAGGCATCCCTAATGTGATGAGTTCTCGCTCTGTTTATTTACAGTTAAAGCTGACACTCTCATGCAAGGCATACTACGATTAAAAAGGTATACAATAAAATTGGCTCCTGCATGGGATATGAAATTTCACCCACTTAGCTAGGGGGGATATTGCGTGTATGAGCTTCAGGCAGTACTACTTGTTAAGTAATTGTCCTACCTGACACCATGGGGTCTACATTTCTCAATAGACGTGTAAGGTGACCACCTCCAACCACTGCAGATGTATTAGTTATATTGTATTAACACATTCTACCCTGCAGATTGGTCAAAATTATACGTTTTATTAATTAGAATTAGTTCTGAAATGCAGCTTTAAATTAAATAAAGGACTCTTTGAGAGGACACATCGTCTGATCATCTGGCTGAAAGCTCTCAACTAAACAGAGAGCTTTCAGCCATTCCACCATTCTTTCTTCTACAATTAAAAGCTATCATCAAGTGATGCCTCCCAGACAAGCCTTTCTCAGCCAGGAAAGTGCTCTGATTAATGCAGTTCCTCAGTCTGTTTGACACATCTGTCAAATATAGTTTGTGTTTTGTTAACTGCATAACCACTCCAACTCCTCACCTCAAGGATCCCACATAACTGTGACATTACCAGTCTTCTATTTGCTCTGTTTTTGACATCACATCTTGGGCCACTCATTTGGCTTTGAGTTACAAGGCCCATATAGAAAGAAAGGGCAGGTGAAATCGAATACTTTGTTCTCTTTCTTGTCTTCTGGAGTTTCTGGGGTTATGCCTGGTAATTGTACATTCATTGCCTGCTCCCTGTGTCTAAGCTGGTACATTGACTGTAACATAACAGCCTCTAGTGGCAAAAGACACACAATGCAAGGAAAAGTAGAATGACTCAAACCCTAGGGGTCTAGTGTTTTACTGTATAGAGATAAATAAATAAATGTCTCCTAGTAATTTTATTAATTTATTAATTAATTAAAAAACTAACTAAAAATAATGAATAACATAGAGTATGAGCTTTCTTAAAAAGAAAACAACAACAACCAAACTAAACCAATCTGTCTTTGCCATCTTACCTTTACTATAAATTCCATTATTATCAGTTTGCCTATTAACAAAGCTAATCCTCAAGAGTCAAATGAAGAGATAGTAGGACCTTATATGGTGTAAAAATGAAAAAGCAGACGGGTGCATGAAGTGAATAGAAAATGAGAACACGTGGGGTAAAGACTTATATTTAGCTATTGAGACACACAGAACATTTCTAATAAGGCAACAGAAGGTTTAAAGTTCACTCTGCAGAGGAATATGGTCTCTGGTGGGGAATGAAGGAAAGGATGAAGGGATGCATGCCTCACTGCCACCAGGAAATAAGAGAAAATCAAGGCAAAGAGAGACAACCAGAGTCATTTTTTCACGACAAGCATATTTATCCTACTCTTGGTTAAATGAAGAATACCGTATATAAATACTGTAAGAGTCAAAAGTGATAGGGGCTCGACATCACAAAGGAGAGAAAGCTTTCCTCATTGTCCAATGGGGAAAGAAAAACGGTGTCCACGCAGAAAGCTTACGGACAGAGAGGCTGACAATGTGACTAACAGGGTGCAAGAGCTACAGTATCCTACAAGCTGTCAAAGACCATATACTCAACACCAACCAATAAGCAGAATCTTCTGCTCATCTTGCTGTAATGGAACATTTCTCTATTTAAACTGTGACTAATACCTCCTGTCAGCTCCAGTAATAATATTACAAACGATTGGATGGGGAGGGATGGTCTCATAGAGGGACTGAGACTGGGGCCACACTGGCATGCTGTTGACAGGGGGGGGGTGCCAGGGGTGGTGGGGGATGATCGATGGCCTGTCAACAGAGCGTTGAAGGGCCGGGTAGGGGGATGAATGACCTGTTGAGAAGCCCCTGGGGGATGGAGCTGTAAAGACAGCTCGATACTGAGTGACAGGAAGTCTCATGAAGAGAGATGAAATCTCGTATTCATAAGCCACCTCCAGAGAGAAGTGGCCGGGAGGTCCGGCTGTTTTATTACATTTTATAACTGAGGGTGGGTGCGGTGGTGGCGGGGGGCTTAGTGGGCCCCCCACAATAGCGGCTGCCTCATGCTGTGACAGTTGGAGCTGAGTGGGGCTCTTGGTGAGTCTTGTGAGCGCTGCGTCATCTCCAGATGGCGATCGGCGCCACCAGCGAAAAACAGTGTCTGCTGACTGAGATTACAGTCTCGGCCCTCTTCACCTTTGCAACCATAGCAACACAGAGCATGACGCCCTGCTGTGGATGCTGCATTGTCCTGAGGGGAGGAAGCGTGCTTCATGACATCCAGGCTGCTCTAGGTGTACTTTATTACCTGCTGACTGAAGGCTGAGTGGGCAGTAATTGCGAATCTTGCATTTTATTTTTCTATTAATAGAGTTTGGTATTGTGCGGTTGGCATATTGCAAGGGTAAACAAAAAGCTATTGGGTGTTTGTCTCACAAATGAGACCTTTACACTGCTAGCTTACAGGGCTGATTGTGGTTATCTTTGTACAAAATCATTTTATCAAAAAATGCTAATAGAATCCCACTGACCTCACCTATGCTAATCATGGTATTGTAAGATTCATACAGGTTAAGGGAATGGCAAAGGCCGGTAATCTCTAATGTTGGCAGTATGCAATCGAGTCTGTAATATTGATGAAGCAGACACTAGATGGCAAGCTTCAATATGCAGCCATAAACTTGACATATTGAGTTTGCTTGACACAAGAGCTGTTAATTAGATTTCCATTGCTATGGACATGACCTCCTGGGGAATGAGGACACACTATTAAACCTCACTGCTCCTTCTGTCCTCGGACTGCTCTTCAAGTTGGGACAGCCTGGTTTAGTTGAGCTCTGGACCCTGAACGCCCCCTAATCAGCCAAGATGGAACATTAGACTAATACCTGGGAACTGGGCCAGACTACCACACATCTGGAGTGTGTTTCAGTAGTGAATACTAGTGTGTGTGTGTGTGTGTGTGTGTGTGTGTGTGTGTGTGTGTGTGTGTGTGTGTGTGTGTGTGTGTGCGTGTGCGTGTGTGCGTGTGTGTGCGTGTGTGTTTCTACAACAATTTATGGAGGCTAAAGTAGTAAGACCTGTGCATTAGAATCCATCATAACTCAAAATGTTTACTTCAGTCATGCACCCAGGGTGATTTATTATCCCCTTTGAACTGCCGGAGCAACTCTGTATGATCCACAGCCAATGTGAAGGATGAAGAAGAGTGATGAATGTTTGATACAGCAGGTCTTTGCTGTAAACTAAAGCAGGCACCTCTAGCAAAGCCATAAGAAAAAATCTATCAAACAAAACAAATGTTTGTGAGTCATCATTGTGTAACACGTTTTGAAAAAGGGCCACTAGGTAAATTCAGCTTCAAACTAGTACATGCAATATATCAAGCTGTCAATGCAATGCAATGGACACATCAGCCTATTATTCAAATAATCACCCAAAAAAGTGTACTTCTAAGGTCTGGTGTTAATCCCCAGAGAAATAGCCTGCATAGCTTTGCAGTTTATACACCACATCTTTCCCCTAGAAGGAATATGGAGCTTCCTCTGACTCCATCAGAGGGGCACTTATGTAGGACGCTCTGCAAAGTTAGAATATGAGCTGTCAATACTGAAGGCAGTGAAAGGGGAAAATAGATTTTTTTGCATATGGTCAACTGAAAGTCGGATATCTATAAGGACCAAATATACAGTACTAATAGCTTAAGAAAAGGAGATGTGCTAAAGTGTACCGTTTAATGAAGGAACCACTGTTTGTTTGAGACTATCTTGGATAAGAACAGCAGCCAAATGATAATTGATAATCAATTAAACGTTATAGTCAATATAATTATCAACCAATGAGGACGTTTGTGGGGCAACTTCTAGAGAATAGATAGAGGACTTAATATTAGATGTATTATGACAAGTCAAATGTAAGCAAACCTGCACAAAGCTATTTGTTTTGTCATTAGCTGTAACCATGAGCATGTCTGCATCTGTCATCTTGCACTGTCACATTCTGACATTGTTTGATTGGACCAAACAATGGGAGGTCTTAAGGTTTCCCCTCTAAAGGGTACATGCCACCTTGTATGGTATCCCGCACCACTGGTCACTATGCTTAAAATGTCTATTACACCACTAATACAATAGTATTGTATAATGTTCTATTTCTGGCAGTCACATAGCAATGATTAATTAAGCACACTCTATTGGCTCCCAGCCTTGCCATTAGCAGTAAAGGATAAAGATAAATAACTACTGTATGGCTGATAAGCCTGATATCTCCCATGCAGGTAGCACTATCTGTGCCAGAAAATACGATAGTGCTAACAGACGCGGCACAGTGAAAATAATCGTCTGTCTCAAAAAGAAAAAAAGATAACGCAGTCCTGCGCAGTAGTCTCTAGGACTCATCAGAATAAGCAGTGAAACAGTTAATAGTGATATTTTCATCAAAACGTATACGTATATATTATATACTATCAGTTTTAACAGGACAGTTTGTAAACCGCTGCCTGCCATATTCCTCCTCTGACTGTAAAGGGTTTAGAAATAGGCAGATATAACAGATATAATAGACAAAAGAAAATATCATAGCATGTACAGTAATAGGTTCAAGTCAATACTAATAAATAAATACAAGTCACTACTAATAAATAAAAGCAATAGAGGCATTCAAACAAAGAAATCCACTTATGGAGCTATTGTCTCAATATCTCCAGAGGCAATTTGATGCTCCAGCACTGGAGGGCATCATGGCTAAAGGTGACCTCAAGGTGAGCAGTGCATGCCTAATAACTATGTCACCAAAGAATTGAGCCGTCTGGGATTGTTATTCACTCTTAGACAAGTAATTGATCAGGTCACCAAGATCACCCTCCAAGAACTAAAGCATTATAGTTGAAGAAAAAGTTATACAGCAGGAATATAGCTGAGCCTAAGTGAACTGACCATCAACTTCGCTACACTGTGTGACTAGTGCAGGTGTGTCATTGCTTTCAGCACCTGCAGTATCAGTGGCTTCTATGTTGACAGCATTATCACTTGGCTCTCATCGTGACAAACATCAATTATTCAGAATGACGACTAAGCGATGGCAGCATGTCTTCTCACTGCCACCATTTATAGAGAACAGGCCAGAGAAAGGTGCTGTGCTTATGACTTGGCATAAAATGTAAATACACTGGAGTATGTCAGCACAAAAGTAGGGCCCAAAGCTTTACCAGCTGAACATAATAAACTGTACTACTTTACAGACAGTACATAGGTTGTAGGTCATATCTATTCGATAGCCTAATCTCTGTATACTAAAACAATAACTGTAACTCCTAAAATCAGTCAAAGGGATCATACAGTGAGATATTTCCTTCTCAAAATGTTCTCAAGGTAAAGCCACAACCTTACAGTGTTCAAATTGCAGGCTAAGCAAACACAGGATTTGGCTCCTTTGGCGCACGTACAAAAGGACAAAACCATGTGGACTGAAGCATGGACAGATAACATTGAGGGCGATTTCAGCACCATGGACAGTGGAAAGCTCAAGCAAGCAACTATAGCCTAAAGTGGGAAAGGTTAGGTGCTGGGCAGCAACAACAACTATTTCAATTCATATCATGAATCACAGATCAAGTTAATTCCAGACAGAATATGATGCCTTTGAAGCTTGCACGTTGAACAAAAGACAGACAGACAGACAGCGATTACGTCAGGTTTTGCGCGCAAAATCCATAATTGAAAAAAAAGATTGAAAATAAATTTTCATCCTTTTCGGATGGATTTTTACTATCCGAATTAAATTCACACATTTTGCTGGAGTATCCTAGCTATATACTGCACTTTGGACATTTTGCTCTGGAATAGGAAAGAAAGAACGAAAATAGGCTACATAACGATGGCAATGACTGCACTCGGCATGGATGAACAGTGTCGAATACAACCGTGATCAAATATTAAAACATTTTCAAACTTTCTCGAGCATGATCCCGTAAAACTGAAGTTCGCGCTGCTGTCCATGTAGCCTAAAGCCCACTATAGGCTACCAACTATATGTCTCCCTCTGCAAGTTATTGAATATGATATATATAACTATATTGTAACCGTGTTTGAAAGGACAGGCCCTAATTAAGTGACAAGAAGTTAAACCATCTTATAAAAATAAAGGGCAAGATCAGTATAGCTTACATCCTCGTCGTCTTTCGCGTTTTTCTTGCGGTGCTGACCCGGCCCCCGGCCGTCGGCGACGACGGGCTGCTGGGGGGGGTTCTTCCCTGTGGTGTTCTCCTCGTCTGGACAGGTCTGTCCACCCAGGAGGTGGCTGGCCTCAGGTGGCGGGTGATGCGGGAAGGAATTGTTCGTGTTGATCTTCCCGGTGAATCTCTGATATAGTGAAGCCATAAGTCCAGGCAATCCGAGACAATTACTACTACAGCATGTCACAGCAGAACAGTGGTCTCGTCTGAAGAGATTTTGTAGGCTATGGGGGGGGGGGGGGGGTCTGGATATAGAGGATCCAATCCGTGTACCTTTCGTTGAGTTGATTTTCAAAATAAAATACAAAATGGAAATTGGAAATATTACTTGTTTTTTCAAATTTGTTTCTAAACCAAAAATGGACAAATTACTTGTTTTTTTCAATATTTGTTTCTAAAACCAAATGGATGATGACTTGTTTTCCAATTTCTAACTTTTTGCCCTGAATCAAAAATTTAGAAAATAGGGAAAAAAGCGATGAGGGAAAGGTACACGGATTAGAACCGATGGCGGACGTAGGCTACAATTCCCCCCGGGATTAGAATAGAGCACAGAGGAAAATGTATAGTAGGAGACAGTCAAATGAGCAAAATACCTCACAAACTGCAATAGAAAGCAGCCATAAAACTAAATATCTTATGTCGATATATTTGCTTTGTCCGGGCGGCGGGCTCCTTATACAGTAGGTGTCAATAGTTGTTCTGTTCTGTATTCACAGCACGTTGTTCCCCTTCTTCAGCTCCCTCTGATGCCAGACAAGCCTCCACACAACGAGAGAGATAGCAGCCCAGATGCTGCTGCGAGTTTCCGATCAGACATTTGATCGTCCAGACAGTGGATATGATAGTGCGTGAATCCACACACACAAGAAGAGTAAAAGATAATATTTCAACACTGTCAGCTCGGGTTGTATAGTAGTGTGTATGAAGAGTGTGAAGGGAGCTGGGAGCCAGTGGCGCTCTCTGCGGACGCGCTCTGCATGAGAAGTGACCAGAGCAGCGGACTGAACACACGGCTATGGATGGTGTCTCAAACAATTGGTCGCGGACACATTTATATGGGTCACGAGTAAATATTCCTTAACATTTTGTTTATAATTACCGGTATTATTATTTCAAAACATTAAAAAAAAATCCACAAAGAATTCCAAGATTTTCATGAATAATAATAAAAAAAATAAAAAAAATAAAAGCGATTCCATAAATTAGAAAACAAATGTCTAAGAAGTAGTGGAAAATAGCCGATCTACAAGCTCACTCGCATGTTGGTGACGCGTCCTGGGGAGACGTGAAATTTCTCTTTTGGGTCTCGAGCTAAAAAGGTTGGGAACCAGACAGTGGTCTAGATACTGCCCCCCAAATACGAGCACAGCAGAACGCCCTCAATATTTAAAAAGCCACGAATAAACATTAGACACACGCATATGTTAATGCACGATGAAGCAGGGCGTGTAATTTTTTTGTTCAAATATTTGCACACGGTCCAGGTACGGAACTCGAGTGCCTCTCGGTGGCGCTTTGTGCTAGGACAGTCTTTCTATACATGCTCAATATCACAGGCAGTTACCAGTGGTGTAAAGTAACTAAGTACATTTACTCAAGTACTGTACTTAAGTACACGTTTGAGGTAATTTTACTTTACTGTAGTATTGACATTTTTCAGTAATGTTACTTCTACTCCACTACATCTCATGAGGCAAATATTGTACTTTTACTCCACTAGAATTATTTCTAAACTTTAGAATACTAGTTATGTTGCAGATATAAATTATTATATTATAAAACATACATTAACCACTTCAGCCCTATTTTATACATAGGCTATTTGAAAATAGCCGATCTATAAGCTCACAACTTTTAGATATGCTATTTTCAAACATTTTACTTTTGCAACTTTAAGTACATTTTGACACCAATACTATTGTACTTTTACTCAAGTACATTTTTAATTCCGGACTTTTACTTGTAATAGAGTATTTCTACATTGCGGTATTGATACTTTTACTTAAGTAAAACATTTGAGTACTTTTTCCACCACGGGCAGTTACAGCCCTTTGGCTGAGTGAGTGAGTGCAGTGCAATTTTATTGTTGCTTAATTGAATCAGGTTTGATGTTATTGAATCGAAAAAAGTTAAAACTACACTATTATGTATTTATTGTATGGTAATTCGTTTTTCGATTCCCACCCCTTCTTTAAACCATTATCTTTTTGTCCCTCTTTCAAAATAATCTCTCCATGGGGTGCCTGGTGGCTCAGCCAGTTACAGTATAGATCACATGCTGTTTGTGGGTTCAAATCCCATCCTTGTCTTGTCTTGCATGTCAGTCTTGTCTCTCCCCTCTTTCTGCCTATCGGATTCCCATCCCTGTACACTAACCTATCTAAAATAAAGCATAACATGCCTAAACTAAATATTTGAATCCAAAAAAAGTATAATTCTCCACTAATGCAGTTCAAGTCATGTGTTGAAAGTAATTTCATGCTTCTTGAAATGCTCGCAAAGGCTAATGCAATGCAGGTCTCTGTTAAATACAGTGGATTGGTTTACTGTATGTCTGCAGGCCAACAGGCTCTTGAGCAGATTTATTGGAACCTCTTCAGTCACTGTCACACATGCCACAGGAGAACACACCATGGCCTCTAACTGTGACGGCTAAAGCCACTTCCCCATTTGGGCCATGCTGCATTTCTAGCAAATAGGTCATCTTCACAAGAGTATACTTTTTCAAAGTAGAGCTAACTTTGGGTTTCCAAGTATCACTTTTTTGTGTTTTGACCAACTGTGCCTGTCAATTCAAATCGTCATTTCATATTGCTGTCACCCCTTTTGCCAAAAGTAATTACTGTGTCTCGACTACAATGGCTAAAAAGCGAAGGATTTGTTTATTCACCTGTGAACAATGAGTGTATTTAAATTAATTTCCCCACTTGTAGTCTCTATCTACATAAGAATTGTTGAAGGCTCATTGATTCATAGCTTAGTCAAAAATGTATAACCCCTGCCAGAGTAAATGTAGAATACTGAACATTGATTTCCCGATGCCCTTTGAAAAACTGGCACAGTGGACAATAGTGCAAGTCAATTTATATCCATCTCTTCAGTTTTAATCAATTTGTTTTCCTTTGGCCTGGGATGTCATTCATGAATTTTTGAATAGTTTTGTCCACAGGCTTTGCATGTAACATGGATACAGTTTCATTACAGATTTATGTTGGCATGAACAGAGAATTCCCTGGGAATTAAGCCCTTCGTAGTGAACTCGTTCTTTCCACGGTGGCTTGTTCTTATCGCTGTCAGTGTTTGTTTCTCTTGTTCATAAATGCCTTTTCATGGGTCCACTCCTGCATGCCCCTGGGAAATAGGTTGGGCTCCCTTAATACCCCTCTCAGTCTTTCTGATGGATGTCTTCCAATCTCCCTCACCTTGTTGGGCAGCCATTGTGAACTGCCTGCCTGCTTTAACACTCCCACAGGACTATGCTCCCCTATCAACTACTCACAGATGCCCAAGCGGACTGGAGGCACATTACAGCTTTTACACCACTCACAAACAACACAGCAGACAACAAAGCCCTGTGTTTAGGAGGAAAATTGCCTTGGTTACTCAGAGAAGAGTAAACATACTGCCTGCACTCAAAACCAAATGGTATCTGACCAAAAACAGCTTCAGACTTATGAGAGAAGTGCGTAACAATGTTAGTAATTACCTTTAATCATATAGCTGCTCATGCTGTAATTAACTAATGGTGTTGTAGCCAGATAATAATAACTCACTCATGCTAATATAGAATAAAGTTAGCCTTCTAATTTGTTCATTCATAATCTTGATCAGTTGCACTTTACTTGAGGCACACAGTGAGTAGTATTTATATTATACAGTAGGTGCCTCGTGAGTGCATTTTAATCGTATGAGAACATAACCTCAGACATTTCATTATACATTATGAATTTGGTGTGACTGTGTTATGAGACACTGCTATATATTTTACAGCTAGGTTTTCTCCAGGGTGAATTCACTACAGAAGTTTTATTATAGTGCCAAGAGCAATATAATGAAAGTGGTAGCCTACGGTGACAGGAGGAAGGGTATTTATTTTACCCTCTATGCTGACTGATCCACAGTATGCTTGACTACTGTGAGTTTGCCTGCAGCTAAAATCCCATTGGGTATTTTTTTATATGGTAAAATACCATGAAGCAATATGACTCTGTGAGCAAGGAAGGAAGTCAAACTAGCCATTATTGTCATTATTGTCATAGCCACAGAAACATATAAAATGGTAATTCAATTGATATACATTTCATCTAGGCATTCCTTACACAGAAAACATCATAGTTCATAGCTACAGTACTATGCAATTATGTTTTTGTTTTTAAGGGAAATGTTATTTCAGGGACATACCTGAAATAGGGTATCATAATACGTTCAAAGAATAATTACTATGCATATAAAAGGCAATTATATTACAGAACATTGCATGGCATGCATGTCTCCCCTGTTGAAAGTCCCACAGCAATTAATTGGAAGAAAAGGCAAACAGATCAATCAGTTAAGGTTTGATGAGTGTAGAGTGATATTTCATTTCCGCAGTGTCTACATGCAATAGAACGGATTTAGTTACAGGTCATGTTAATTATATTTTTGCAACCCTTTTCTTTTGGCTTTAGCAGGACACTAATGATTTCCCTTGATGCTGAGCTATAAGTCAGCCAGCAACATGTTTTCTTATCAGTGCGATAGCTGTGTTGAATTACATGCTCTGGCTTTTGGCATGGCATGGTCAAGTGCATTTCTACTATGAGAGTACTCCCAAGATAGTCTTCTATGTAAGATATATTTGATTAATCTTCAATTCCCTGAAATTGAATATGCGGTGAATTGTGTATTGTATCATTTTGTCAAGGAATTATGATAGCTGCTCTTCTCAGAGGAATTTATAAGGTTGAATACTATCTCTTTTTTCAAGCTCAACATTGCTGTCAAGAAAGCAGAAAATCATGTTATTTTGTTGTGTGAATGTGGTGAAAAGGGGTTTGAGGTACCGCCTGCCTTTATTTACTGGTGGTGAAAATGAAAAATATCATTAAGTTGATACAAAATCAAAAGTTAAAATGGTTGTATTTATTTAAATAGCCTATTCCTAAATAGGAATAGGCCATTTAAATAAATAAAACAAGATGTAAAACCATAAAGAAAATGAGCCCTATAACCATCCTGCCAGTAAAAGACTTTCATAAAATTTCATAAAACACCCTTCAGCCCCCATGAGCTCCTTATCCATTTACTATACTTGAAGAAAACACTTTTAAGCAGAAAAAAAGTTTGCAGAGTGTTTGCAATAGATTATTTTCTACCAGTGTAACAATATTAGATTGGAGGCTTGGAGATATAAAAAAGGGTGTAGAAACATCTAGCTCTGTCAGTGTTTATCAAAATGTAATTATACTTCACTGAAGGCCAAAGTTAATAGGACTGTGCAGAGGAATACATTCTTTATCATTGAATTACACCCCAACGCTACGTTACAACACTTGGCTCATTTCAGGCCATGTAACGATGTGGAATTCAATTAGAATGTGCTGCAAGTCAAAGCACTTTATTACGGCTGTGGCGGACTGCACAAAAGCAGACTCCACAAATCACAGAAGTGGGTCCATTCAGGTCATGATATAATGCTTACATTTAGGCACTGCACCACACGGTATGTTTATTTTGGCGAATGTGATGAGACCATACCAATGTTTAACATGGATTATATCATGTATTATGCATCATATTTCTCAAAATAATGTTTAATTCACCGGTATTCACATGTATGTCAGCATCCCAGGAAGTGCTCATTTTCAGTGAATGCTCTACCATATCTATTATGTAAAATGCACCTCTGCAATTGCTACAGCAGCTGGAGCAGCCTGCGAGGTATATTCTAATGTAACATGATATCATGCTGAGTACTGCACCTTTACATTACAGTATATTGCAGAGGAGTGAAAGCCATGTATTAAGCCCAAATTGAAATTGCAGCACATAAGTCACTGAATAAATGGGGCTTAATGCTAGCCGATTTGGTAGAATTGAATGGCTGGGTCTGACTGAAAGAGGAGACCTCGGGTTTGTGACAACAGATAATGATGATGAGGAGGAGGAGGAGGAGGAGGAGGAGGAAGAGGGAGATAAGGCAGTGAGAGTGAGAGTTACAGATATGGAGCCACCGAATAAACACTTGTGACTGAATTTCATCACCTCATGTGTTTGTGTTTATATGGATGCATACAAGCATTAGCGCAAATGTGTGGTAATAGCCTGCACCTTGACAGCACAAACTGCCCTGTCCCTTACACTCTCCTATATTTGGTTTTGAGTCATTTCTTTTTACTACTAGGGTTCAGGAGCCCTGGGAGATTTCACACTGAAGCATACAACACAGACCTCCATTATCATTTACACCTCTGTATGCCTCTGCAACTGTGTGCTACCTTAATCTGGTAAGAAGAGACCTTATATTGACACTGAGAGTTGTCCCATTATTAGTGCCATCAGTTAGCTTTCCATCATTTGTTGTTCTGTTGGAGCCACTGGTTTGCGCAAGGGGTCTATTGTAATAACGCCACCATACATACAGACAGGTCAAACTATCCTCTCAGCATTAATATATAGCAGAATTAATGGCTAGAGCATGACAGAAATTATCTCAATTAGGTCCTCAACAATTTCCACAACCCTCCATGACAAAATGACATTATGACCACTTCAGAGTCAGAGTTGAGATAGTGCAGAGAGAGTGTTTATCATTAGACCATCTCAGAGCTAGCTACTGTATACCACCACTGAATGACTGAGATCAACTCGATGAGGAATACATGGGATTTCCTAGCACTGAAATGTAAAAACAATGATTACAAATCTGTCACCCAAACAGCAACATTCTCTGAATCTGAATACATCACGCACAACACATACTGTAACTCTGTGCACGTAACTTTTCCTCATGGCGACCACATCCAGTTGGTCATTGTATGAATAATGACAAAGAGGCAGTTAACCATCATCTACTAAATCTTAACTATCCATTACAATACAGCATTTAAAAGAAAACTAAACAGCCATACAGTACATCCATCAAGACTGTCAGAAGGAAAGTCATACCTGTCCCCTCTGCTCCAATAGCTGTCCTGTTGCTCTCACAGACAGCCAGCGGTCTTTTGTGTCTGTCAGCAGTGAGAGACTCAACCATAAACACAGACATTCCCCCGCACCGTGCCATGCATGCTAAAAAGGCCCTTTACCCTTCTGGAAGGAGTGCTGGTGTCTATCTTCATCTGGGTGGCTACAAGGACAGACATGTTGAAAAGTACCACTGGCTTCTTCCCCCGCTTTCTCTCAGACACGCCACTCTGCTGTGCTCACACCTTGTGTGCGGTGAAGTTGGGGTGCCGCTGGAGGTATCTGAGGGGGGGACGCCTTCAGGAGGGGAGAGTGCAGCCCAGGGGTCTAAAGAGGCCGGCCAGAATGTCCCTCTCCTCGTTGGGTTGAATCAATCACACAGACGGCAGCATCGCCTCCAAGGAGGGGGGTGGGCGTTGTGGGGGGTGCAACTCCTCTGCACCGGCTGCTCCAAACACTACTTATCTCTCTCCTCCGTACTCCCTCCCTCCCTTTCTAGATCCCTCACACTCTGACTCACCCCCTCACTCTCTCTCACGGACACTCAAACTCTCCCAGCATCACTCGAGTCCCCCACCCTGCAAGGACCTTTCCCAGAAAAGGTGTAGGGTTCAATATACTGTAGAGAGAGTAAATTTATGAGACTGGGATGTGGCGCGCAAACACACACACACACACACACACACACGCACACACACACTTGAATTTATGAGTTTGCCTTGTACATAACATAACTGCGAACACACAAGCTCACACTCGGCACACACGCGCAAGCACACGCACATATGCGCGTACACACACACACACACACACACACACACACACACACACACACACACACACACACACACACACACACACACACACACACACACACACACACACACACACACACACACTTTAATTTATGAGTTTACCTTGTATATAACTGTGGTTTACACACAAGCACACACTCAGTTTGTGCATGCGCGTGCGCGCGCACACACACGCGCACACACACACGCGCGCACACACGCACACGCACGCACACGCACACGCACACGCACACACAATGCATTTTTCCTTACACTGGGTCTGGCATAGTATGTGAATGTGTGTGCATGCATCTGTAATCCCTTGTCAGTTGGAGTGATATCACCAAGAACTGGATCAATTGGATCTTCCCAGTTAGGTTGTGATTAAGCACAGGTGATATTTATGCATCTTGTCTCCTGCATCATAAAATATTGCCTCCACACCCATCTACTCGTGTTAAGAAGACAGAAGCCTGGCGCAAGTCAGGCTAGTGCTTTATTTATGTAGCATTTGTTCCGGGTGTATTGAATCGAAGAGCTGGGGGGGTAGGGGGGGATTGCAATGAAATGGGTTTTAGTAAGATTAGGACTAATTAAAAAACCCTTTTTCAATTGAAAGCCAAATGTTCCCTCTCTCCACTTCCTGTACTGACCTAATCTATTCAGTTGATTATGACAAAGGGCAGAGCCAAGATGGGAAATACCTTTGGATAATGAGCGTGTACTGTATAACGAAGCATTCACAACTCATTAATTACTGTATAGAAGAGTGCATGCCAACTCCGGGAGAAGTGAATCACATGGCTACCCACAATTAATTTCCAGTCAAAATGGAACTGAATTATGGCTGGTATTAATGTTGCCCTCTAACACTGATTGGACACATTAGTTGGCTGGAGATGCTGAGCCCACGTGTGAACCCTCAACATGTGAACATCACTAAGGCCGGATCAAATCTTGGAACAGCAGTTTACGCCTTCATAATTGTGCTCTCTGCTGTCTGATCTAACATGCACACAGCATTGACCATTTTACAAAATAACCTTGCCAAATATCCAGCAGAACAATTAATATTAAAGAGGGAAGACAGGCCCACATTCCTATTTTATGAACAGGAGTTTTATTTTGTATACTGAGGTAGTAACTGGATGGTGGTTCCACAGTGCCTCATAAATACCGATAAAATTGTGTCATAGGACCCTATAAAGAGGGTGTTTTCTCCATTATAGTGGAACTACTTTAGCACAAATTGTTTATACACAGGACAACAAAAGAAGGACAATAGAGTTATGGATGTTATAACATATTTGCAATAGGTTAGCAGCATCACAACTGGGCACAGGGCAATAAAACAAGGTGTTCATTCAAAGGAACAACTCAGGAAGCAGAATAGTCACTGGGAACTGGGATATCTCTTCCTCCACATAAATCATGCTAATCAGGCCAACTATTTTAACTACATTAACCCACATTGGACATGTCATTATGATAATTCTCAAAGATCTCAGGTCTATATGAGTAGTCCGTCATACGGTGGTTTCACGCAGCATAAATAGCCAATCTATAAGTTCTCAATGCGTCATGAATCATGATGCAACGCCTTGTGCGCTTGTAGATTGGCTATTTTCTTTGTGCGACGCCATCATACAATGAAGTTTAATTCTGTCTGTTTGAGGCATATACTAGGCCTTGAATATAAAGGAGAGCTAAAGTTCAAGCTGTATTTGCATGCACCCCACAAGAGAGAGAAGGACGAGAATTGTAACTGGGGTCGAATAAAGACCTTTTGAGTTACTGTAAGTGATGTGATGGCAGCGATGGTAAAAGCTGTCCCTTTTAGCAAGATGACTCCCTACACTGACATTTCCCTGGGGCACTTAAAACATGCTCCTGATTGGTCATCCCCTGCATTCATTTTTGTCACATTTACAGCTATGACATATGTCTGTGATTATGAACATTGCAGGCTCACTGTAAGTCACTGTAACTGCAATTAGTGTAAAAGGTCACTGCCGCACAGAGGATGATGTGGGTTTTTGTCATTGCTGACAGTGTATTAACTCTGTGGATTGAGCTTCTTTACATAATTATACTCCTCCTACAGTATAAGGCTCAGCCCGTGTCAATTTCCTCATTTTCTGCTGATGGTGCAGATTGCCCCGAGTTGAGATCCTCTGCCAGAAACCAAATTATCAATGCTATCTATCTATGAGCGGTGTCATGGAAAATGTAAGGAAATTTGCAATTTAATAACTTCACCCATTCTTAAAAAATGATAAGTACGTAAGGCATTCTTTGTGCATTCATGTCACTATTTCACATGATAAAGGCACCAGAGTGAAGTAGACTTGAGAGCAGCAATAGGAACCATTGGGAGAACAGGGTTTATTATTGACTTGGAATGTGATAATTGAGCAATCAATTAGGTAAAGGAAAACATTGCCATTAAAGTGTAAAGGGAGCTGACGATCTCCCTAATTAAGGTTGTTTAATGAATGAATGAATAAATGGTAAGCTAATCATTCAATATTTCCTGCCAAACAGTCATAGCTTTGTAGATTACAGCAGAGAAATCATCCCCATTTGAGTTTCCATTTGCTAGTAACTTCTTACAGTTGTGTTTTACATTTTAATGCCTGCTATAAAATAGGTCCATGTGAAATACTGATACTTTAATTAGGAAACATTGAGGAAGGCTCCCTGCATGTATGAAAAGTGCTGGACAAGTGTGTATGTGTCTGCAACCTGAGCAAATCATGTAAACTCATCTGACACCCTTGTGACTCCCTTTATATGCTCATAAGAAATACAAGTTGCATGCTCAAAATTAGCTTCATGATTTCTTCTGTATTTCATATTTCACAGAACACAGCAAGGAGGAGGAGTGACAGACATTTGAGCCACAGCAGGCTTTCCTCCGTGTCTCTACCCTTATACCTTTGTGCACAGTCAAATCCTCCAGTAACTAAAGACCCGTAAGGGACCATAACAGTGAATAACACTGAGGATTTTACTGTGTGCTTGTCCCAGCCCTGACCATGACCCTCAAGCCTCAACTAGATCACAGGTCCTGTCCCTGGTTAATCAGCTCAGAGGCCCCATGCACCTCCTGCACACCTCTCTGGAGATAGGAGGGCTTCATCCTGATGTACTTGGTATGCTTCTCAGAGCAGCTCTCTGCCTTGAGCTTGGCAAACTTGCAGTGGTTTAATGTTGTGAATAGAAATGAGCCCAATTATATGTTTGGTGCAGATCATAGGTCTCAGTAACTTACAAACTAGCGGAATACTGACAGCCCACTATTGGGTCATCTTTCACAGGTGACATATATAGATGTGTCCTGTTCTGTCGGGGACAGCAAAGGAGAGATTAGGGCCAAGATGAAGAGGTTGGGAGGTCCTTTAGGTGCCCCAGGGTGGATAGAGCCAGAAACCTGGACAGCTTTCATAAACATGGTTCCCATCTACAGCAAACATTCCCGGGAGCCTCAAACCTTAGCACAGCGGTTAGAGGTGACAAATGAGTACAGTCTGAACTGAATGGTGTCGTCTCTCGCGGCCGGTTATCCCTTGCTGTTTCCCTGTCTCCAATTTCATTACGATGAACAATGTGCTATTGTTCACAGCTACTGTATATTATTATCACATTTAATATGGTCATTGCATAAAAGGAACAGATGGCCTCAACATGTGCACACTTTAAGTGTGTATTTGTGTGTGTGTGTGCGTGCTCGTGCATGCATGTGCATGCGTGCATACCTGTGCAAGTGTGTATGTGCGTGTGTTATTCTGCACATGAACGCACGTTGAATGCAATTCAACTCATTTGTATGAGCTAATAGTGGGTGTGTATAATAGCATTTTAAGCAGGCGTTTCAGAATACAACAGGTGAACACAGAAGGCCCACTAGATTAATACAGGATGCTTTTGAACGGAGTTCATCCGTACATAAACCAGCTGCTAACAAATAACTTCAAAAGGGATTATCTGCACTACTCCTCTCCACCCCTGGGGAACCTTATCATTCAGCTCACTGTATCCATAAATCCTTGAGATCCACTTTGAAACACGCTGACCAAATGGATTAAGACTGTAATCATATGAGCAAAGGGTAATACCTTAGCTGTATAGTATTCAACAAATTAAAGCCCAAATGTAAACTTGGCATAACTGAACATTTGACATTTGCAACCCTAAACTATGGACTCCGGAAACCTGGAGCATCTTGAACGTTTTTCCAGTTGGTGAAATATCACTCTTATCTTCAAGTAACAGACAGCACCTTGAGATAACACTCTGGAAATGCAAATGATGGAAATGTATACACCGGAGGAAGATGTCGGCCTCTAAAGTGTCAGACAACAACAAACACCAGAGCCAACACAATATATGAGACAAGATTCGCTGAGTGTGAGATATAGGCTACTATCCCACTGTTGGCTGCGGAAGATAAAGATGGAATCCAATCATTAATCCATAGGGAACTGTCTAAACATACTTAAATGATGCCTAATAACCCCTTACATTGATGTAAATTATCTAAAAATGTGATGAATCCAACATTAATTTGCCGATTATAAATAAGGAATGACAGTTCAGCTGAGAGACTCAGGGGGGCATTAAGATTATTAATACCGACGAGTCAGCAGGACTGAGCAAAAGTACAGCTACAGTAGTCTGCATACATTCAGATAAGAGGACTCCACAGTTAAGTCCTGAGTGTTACTTTACTGTAACTCTTGAGTGCAAAAATGGACCCAGGGGTAAGATGAGACAAATACACAGTAAAATCCTGATACTGTTAATGGGACTCATAAGGGTCCATTTTTACACTCTCAGGGTTTTGCTCTGTAAAACAACAGGGATGGGATTGGTCTGCTTTCCCTGAAGCTGCATACTTTAATTCACATCCTACCTACGCCAATAAAAAGTTATGATAGAGCAAGTTGTATTTTTTCTTTTCCACAATTGCATGCTGAATGCACATTCATTGCTTAAGCGGTGGTTATCTGCCATGTAATTTGAAATACTTGAATAGACAAAATAGGATTTAAAGCACTGCAGTTTGGCATAAGCAATTTCTTTAGATGTTGGCACTGATGTGTGTAGAGCAGTGGTTCCCAAGGTTTTTAGCTAGAGATCCAAAAGATAAATTTGGTGTCTCCCCAGGCCCCAAACGTACAAAAATACATTATGAATTAACCACTTAAGCCCTATTTAATACAGTCAAGATAACCAATCTACGATATGCTATTTTCACAATTTCTTCAAAGACTATTTATTTATGGTATTTTCTTTATTTTATTGTTTTATTTCTGAAATTCTTTTGAAAATACATATCTTTGGAAATACAAATTTAAAAACATTTAGGAAATGTGAAAAATAGGGACCACAACCCATATTTTTTTTAGCAAAACCCAAAAATGGTCCTGACTCTTTGTTTGGGAAACACTGTAGATGGTGCAATGTGTCATTTGCCTATGTGATTTAACTCAAACGACAGCAAGAGGAAGAGCAAGAGGAAGAAAGGTAAGAAAGGATGAGGAAGAATAGGGCAAGCTAGAAAAGGTTTCTCAGACAGTTAAGCCATATCATTTATAATGACTTTGTTGAAGAGAAATCTGCATTTAATTCAAATTACACACTCTATCTATCCTCTGATGAGCCTGGGTGACTCGGGTATCCACAGCCTGACTTAATGATTTCTTTTCTATGCAAATTGACCACAGATTATACCAGAATTGAATAAGGAGCATATGGAACCGATCCAAGAGAACATCTGGTCTCAGGAAAGTTTCAGGAAAGTTTGATTATCATCTAGGGCTTTGGGACCAATGTCAGCAGAAATCTGTGTGTGAATGTGCAGTTGCTGTTTGTATTTCCTATTCCAATTATCCAGTTTAATTATATTTCATGGCTCATAATGGACAATAGTGGGGGAATGGTCTGTCAATCGAGAAATTGCCAGCGTGGAATCGTATCTTGTTAACAATCACTATAGCTTTATCCTTCCAGCAGAGGGCAAACTCATGCTGACTTGAAATAGGCTGAACAAATAACATCAAGAGTAAATCAAATGTTGTTGCAAAATAAGCTAATTTAGGCCTATGACTATTCACTATTCACTGTCTACCACTGACTGGTGTACTTAAAAGACTTAAAAGACTTTGACAAAAAATAAAACAGAATCACAATCTCTCTCTCTCTCTCTCTCTCTCTCTCTCTCTCTCACACACACACACACACACACACACACACACACACACACACACACACACACACACACACACACACACACACACACACACACACACACACACACACACACACACACACACACACACACACACTGGTGGATATTAAGGAGGAAATTATAAGGGGAGACTAACTTTGTGTAACGCAATTCATCCATTTATCTTGTGAAGTCTTTGGCAACTTAAGAGTTTTATTTCATCATGGCTACAAATGCAAATTTTGGTTACACACAGTTCAAATGCTTCTCACATTTGTTTTGGTTACACACTGTTGTGTGATAAAAAAAATAAGAAGTCATTGCTGCCCACCATACTAAGTAAATACAAGTACAAATATTTTGGTGTACACATTCACCATTATGAATTTGTTTGGTAAAGTATATTAACAAAATAAATTAATATTACATCAAGCATACATACTTTTTTGTTCTAGACCTATTGTGTATAGGCCTATTTTGGTCTGTCTGTCTGCCTGTCTGCCTGTCTGCCTGTCTGTCTGTCTGTCTGTCTGTCTGTCTGTCTGTCTGTCTGTCTGTCTGTCTGTCTGTCTGTCTGTCTGTCTGTCTGTCTGTCTGTCTATCATATGTATGTCTGTTTGTTGCAGCGTCTTGTGATTTAGGACTCATTATTAAGGAAAAGATGTATCTGCAATCTAAATGTAAATGTTGTAGTGTGTGTTGTAGTGAGTGTTTAGAAATGGGTTCTAAAATGTAAAATGGGCAGTGAATTGACTCAGTTCTCCACATAATAGTGCCCAGTTCTCCCAACAACAACAAAAAAACAGTAAAAATCCAACAGCAAAGCTCTGAATCGGTAAGCCGTACCTGGCTTACCGATAACAAACTGTCACTACACCTTGGGAAAACTGAATCCATTCTCTTTGGGACCAAACATTCCCTCAGTAAGATGAAGGTAAATGACTTCAAGGTCAAAGTCGATGACACAATCATCTCTAGCAAAGAAGAGATTACCTATTTGGGATGTATTCTTGACAAATACCTGACATGTGAAAGCATGGCAACAAAGGTGGTCAAAAGAGTAAACCAGAGAACCAGATTTATGGGCAGAGTTTCCTCCTTTGTCAACCCTCAGGCCCTCAGGACCCTCTCAGGGGCCCTGATTCAGCCCCTTTTTGACTATGCTTGCTCCTCTTGGTACTCCAACACCTCAGTGTCACTGAAGACTAAGCTTCAAACCTCCCAAAACAAACTGATTCGACTACTTCTGGGACTGGGGCCCATGACCCACCTCTCTCCCATTCACTTTGCCAGCCTAGGCTGGCTCAGGCTGGAAGACAGGGTTAAACAACAAAAAATGGGACTGGTCTTCAAAATTGTAAATGCAGATTTGCCCGAAATGCCCCCTATACCCGCAAACCTGTCTAAATACCTCCAAAAAGTTAGTGACACCCACAGTCACGAAACTAGAGGGAGCGTAAACAACAATCTGGTACCACCCACCCATAAAACAAACATGGGCAAATTCTCCTTCTACAGCACAGCCACCAAGGTATGGAATAGTCTAACCCCATCCCTCAAAAAATGCAGTTTGCTGGGCTCATTTAAAACAGCCCTAAAAACTCATCTTTCTGGAGGCCAAAAGAGGAGCTAGTACCAGTTTCCCGGTAGACAGACGACCCCCCTCCCCTTTTTTGTATATATTTTTTTTTTTCTTTTTTTTTGTAAAAAGTTATTTTTTCTCTGTATATTTTTGTGTTATTGAACTGTTTGGTTGCTACTATATATGTCTATGAAATGAATACCAAGGACCTCAACGGAAACAAGTCCGCAAGGACTTTTTTGGACGGACGGACAAAAGTATTATAAATGTAACTGTAATGTTTTACTTTTTTTTTTGCCTAATAAAAATGTCAATCAATCAATCAATCAATTCTTCAGTTTGCCCGTTACATTAAAAAAAATACAATGTTAACACCTTTATTGAGAGATGTGCCCTCTAGAGGCAGACATATTTTCCACACTTTGTAAAACATAAAATAAAATATTCCTCATTTTGACATGTACAGTAAGTGTCTTTTTTGGAAACGCAAAACATTTCTTGTTTTAGATGCAAATTATTAAGCTACATATATTTCCCCAGAAACATGATGACTACGACTGAGACAGGTGGAAAAAGTACTCACATTCTTTACTTAAGTAAAAGCATCAATACTGCAATGTAGAAATGGGGGTACTCTGTTACAAGTAAAAGTTTCAAAATCTTTTGAAAATAGCAGACCTATAAGCTCACAATGCGTTGCAGAAATGTCAGCTTGTAGATCGCCTATTTTCAAATGGCCGAAATGTACAGTACATGGGCTGAAGTGGTATAATGTATGTTTTTTAATAATAATCAAAATCTGCAAAGTAACTGTAACTTAAGTTTTCAAATAATTGTAGTGGAGTAATTTAAAGTATAATATTTTCTGTGATGTAGTGGAGTAGAAGTAAAAGTACAGAAAATTACAAATACTCCAGTAAAGTAAAAAATACCTAAAAATGTTACTTAAGTACGGTACTTGAGTATGTACTTAGTTATTTTACACCACTGAAAGGAAGGGG
>NC_137611.1:28265461-28632961 GCF_963280865.1 Gymnoscopelus braueri | reverse complement strand
ACACACACACACACACACACACACACACACACACACACACACACACACACACACACACACACACACAGAAGATGGATAATAAGGAGGAAATGACAAGGCAAGACTAACTTTGTGTCCCTCAATACATCCTTATCTTGTGAAGCCTTTGGCAACTTCAGAGTTTTGTTTCATCTGTGGCAACAAATGAAATGTTTCACACTTGAACATGTCAAAATATTATGCCACACACACATTGTAAACTATATAGTATGATAAAAAAAAAATCATTATTTTCTACCCACCATACAGATAAATATATAGGCTAATTAATTTTCATCCACTGCAGAGTACAAAAATTACTGTACTGAAATGTTTCCATTTTGCAACTTAGAAAAAGATCACATTTAATCAGTCAGTTGAGATTTGTTTGACTTAACTCTGCCCCACTGACCAGCAGTAAGATCAGCGCCTTGGACAGCAGCCCCTTCGGTCAGACAAGCTGGAGGAGCACTCTGGAGGTGCTGATGGAAGAACAGCCACTAGAGGTTTCAAGTCACAGGGGAACAATTGCATGTTATGTTGCTCTTTGGTGACAGGTTCTTGGCAGTGGAATGGACGTATTGAGATGAATCAGATGTTGGACAGAAGTACAACAACGGCAATCTAAATGATCTACATATACATTTCATCGGCTATGTTTTTGTGATACAAGGGGAGGGATTGTCTGTGCCTGTGCTGGATGTAAACAATGTACATTATAAATAGTTCCCCCTTCCCTGCTAATAAAATTGTTACAAACAAATATTTCATAATTTCTCACATCCTCCTGCTGTCTTGACAATGGATCAAGTCAATCAAGGGGTCCAAATGTTAAAAAGAACAAAGTTGTTTACCCTAAAAAGATTTCACATGATTCCCTTTGCGCTTTTGTTTACTGAAGGATCACTTATACCGAGCTACAGTACATTTTCTCACCAAGACATCATTTAAACAATATTATCAGCACTCTCAAGTTCCTGTTGTCAATAACACGTTTCCTGTGAGATAGTAGACAAGAGTACCACAAATTCTGTGGCGCATTCTCAGATCTCGTTTCAATCCATGAGGTAACCTAAGAACTCTTTATTTAGATGCTTAGTAATGTTCTTCAAGAGATACCAAATATACATGTTGTGGTCAGTGGATATGGACTCTTGCTTATAGTTATTTTTATCATAAGATTGTGCAAAGTCAGGTATTATAGATCCTTTTACGGGTCTATGTTATTCTATTCCTCACTATGGCATGATATGGCAAGATGCTCTCTCCTTGCCTCCCCTTCATCTGATTATCAATTACGCATGCTCACAATCATAAATTAATCTTTCTGAACAGTGAGTACTGTGGATATCAGGAGTTGGAAGCAAGCCTATTGCAGTTCACTACAGCAATCTGGAGTGTTGAGCCCTGGTGATGTTAGGAGGGAAGCAATGCATCACCAAGCTTCAAAGGTTCCTCCACAGCTTACTGATGTGTATATGTGTGTGCTGCTGAAGGTGGCTGAGTAAAGACGAGCAGTGGCACCACTGCATAATCAGTTCCACCACTCCACGTCCTCCTGCCCCTATACTTGCTTAAACATGGGAATGGGAACATTGTGGAGAAGGACAGATGCTCCACGGCTCTTTTCTACTAAATGCTATAGTGGAAAATATTATGCAATGACTGTCTTTGAAATCTTGTCCAACAGCAGAGACAAATATAACAGTCTCTCTATGTTGGTGCTGTCTAGGGGTGGTGATATGTACTGTATTTCTGACACAGACTCCTCAACCTGCAGTAGCTATACAACTCTAATCAGCTCCTTGGGACTCAGGTCATATTGCTGTGTGATGATCATATTCTGGATGTGGTTTTGAAGTCATTGCCTTTAGATGGACAAACAACTGGGCAGGGCAATGACAGGGAAAAGTACACAAAAGGTACATATCGTATACACTACATACATACATACAGTATACAAAAACACGGAATCACAGTCTTTCTCACACACGCACGCAAGCAGGCATTCACGCATTAACATCACTCACAGAGCCAGCATTGGCTTTCAGGGACATGTCTCAGAGTGCTTGCCACTCTATCTCTGTCTGATTGTGCAACAACATCCTGTCGTATTGCCTTTCACCTGCAGTTCCACACAGCTCCTGTTTGCCAATCGTCTGACATCCATACAGTAATTAGAATTGGACCCAACCGTGCCACATGCAGCTTCTTACAATTTACATAGAAATAGAATGCACACCCCGCATCTTGACTACGAGATGGGAAATACAGACTGACAGGCTATCTCCATATGAATTTTGAAATCCTGTGTCCCGTGAACGTGTCAGGAGAACCCCTCGAGATCTAATCTTCAGGGTTTATTGTTGACTCCTCGACTGGAGGATTGGTTGTTTTAAGACACAGCATGCTAATTGTGATGGAGGCTACTGTATGAGCAATGTGCACTATTGTCTCATAACTACTGTTATGAAACAGTCCAGATTTGGAAATGCTCAGGTGCACCACTCCATGCTGTACAAACAAAAGTGTCTTGTTGTGTCAAAGTGTACTGTGCCACTGATGGATATTAGTGATGCTCACTTGCATGCAGCATGGCCATCTGTTCTGAGCCACCGTTGTGGTAACAAGTTGTTTACATGAGCTTTCATTATTTTCCAGTGCAACAAACACTAATCACATGCTGTGTAATATGGCAGTCTGTCTGACACTACAAGGGTGTTATTAGGATTTCCTAACAGGTCAGTGCTGTGGCTTTAGCACAAGGATAAATCATGCCATTAGAGGAAATGCTGAGACACAGTCTCTGACACAAAGACTATACAGTATATCGTCCTAGATTCATCTAGAAAATAACGTCTCTGCACAACCTGTCACTATTTATTTTCAAATGTATCGACAAAAAGGAGTGAAGGGAAAGACAGCACATAAAATGAAATTGTTTTTGTGCATTCACAATGCATATTACGTTGCACAGCACAAACAGCATTGGAACCTTCTCACTCAAACACACCCAAAGTAAATGGCTTTTATGTATAAGTGTGCGCACCTCAGTGTGCTATTTGCACACATCTGTGCTATTGTGGATGAGCTATGGTATCTCTGAGATACTCACAGATGTCAAATTGTGGGCTTCCAACTATTAGAGATGGAGGATCTCATCTGTGCTCCTATTAGAGGTGGGTAACGAGAATACAGCCGCTCTACTGCAGCTCCATCACACCTTCGTCTCTGGAGGTTCAGCTTCATGCATTACCTTGGCAGCACATTAAGACTTGTGTGCTTATATGTGGTTTGTTTGTAAAGGGAAAAAAGTGGTCTGAATAGCTCATGTTGGCAGAAGTATTCTGCACTATACGCAAAGGCTTACATGTTTGAGCTCCAAAACAATTACTCATCGTCGAAGCCTTTTTGTCTCTGCATGCTTTGTTGTTTTGACAAAGAGAGAGGGTTCATTCATCACTATGAACAGAGGGAGACTCCCTAAATGTAATTCCATTGTACTTCAGCATATTCAACCAGCAGCGTTGGATCATCATTTGCTATAGGACAATTGTGATCCATGATTTATGTATTTTGGGGCTTGGGAATTTGACCTGGATGTGTAAATATTTCCCAGGAACAACAAATGTCTGTGCCTTTGAACTGTCAAAAAGAAATGTTGTAATACAATTATCTCAAAATATGTTCCCCTATGTAAGTTAAAATATATTGGTCATAATCACATTAGTCACACTTGTCCCATTTTATTAACTTTTTCAGCTTTTTTGCATATACTGTATGCTGGAGCAATGAAGCTTCCTCTCGAATCCTCTGCACCTGTATGATGATCTCCACATGCACTGCTGTTTACTATCATATCCTGTTCTATTGTCGACGTGAAATACGAGATGCTTGTCTCAGCAAGACTTTCACCTTTCCGTCTCTATATTTATGTTTAGATTGATTGCCCACAATCTAAGACCTGGTGTGTGTGCGTGCGTGCGTGCGCGTGTGTGATTTTTGCAATGCACAATTGAGAATTCATTACATGACTGGTTGCTTTACATCTGACCACATATGCCTCTGCCATTTCCCTATACGTCCACAGACACCGTCACCCTTAAGTTTGTGACGCATGAAAGCTCACCCATCACCCGCCTCATCAAACTTTGAAACGATCCCCGGATGGAGAGCAAATATAATTCTAGCAATTCCCTAATGGGTTTGGATGTCATGACTTATTTAGAAACGTTACATTCAGCCAGACTCCTGAATTTGGGATAGTTTTCACCCATTTCCTCTTGTGTCACAGCATCTTGACCTCTGCTGTCAAACACCCTGTTCTAAAATATATGAGCACCTGAAGGTATTAAGGTGTGTATACTACTGACAGGTCCGTGTATTAACATATGAAGGTATATGTACTCATTCAAGCCCTATCTAACACACTGGCTCATGGGGCTGCAGCCCAGGGGACCTGGCGGCCCGCAAGCAAAAACCAACCACGCTCTTTTTTTGGTGTACTGCAAACTGTGACAGTGTTTTCCATCCTGTGTAGGCCTGTGTTCATTTGGGTGTCAATGCCTGACATTTCCAACATAAACCAGCTGAGACGTCTCCCCTGATGGTGCCATTGAGGAGCGCTTCATGGAATTTGTTCTAATTACCAGTGTTGTTTCATGCGGCTACAGCAGTATGGGGCTATTGGCACGGACATTGCAACAACAATGTTGTAACGTGTCGGTTGCATAAAAGGGAGTGTAATCACAAATATGTGAATTAAACCCACTTGCAGAATGGGTCCTGTGTGCGCCCCATACATTAAATCTGAAGTGAATACAGTTAACTACTGCCTGGAGACGGAGGAGGTCATTTCGTTCATTCAGACCCTTTATAATTTCTTCTCCGGATCACCATCAGATACTAACAATGAATCTTTAACCTAATGAAAGTCTCTTTCAGATACTCTGTACATATCATTACATAATCCCAGAGGCCATAAAAGTGTCTGCCCAAACAAAGTTTTGCTACTATTCCTACTGATTTTGTCCAAAACTCACACAAATCACTACATATCTCTCTGGAGACGTGATAAACATGTGTAATGCAGCTTTTTCTTGATATTCCATCCTGTAATTGCCTCCCAAAGTTTGCGGGAGGGGCCTATTAATATCCTAAAGACATTTCAACTGAAACAAAACATTATCAGAAATTATAAAGAGGAAAAACTCGAAAAAATGTAATTACCCTACCTGTTCACTTTTGCTTGTGGGTCTGTTGTAGTTTCCTACACTTGCTGATGCATTCATGGTTCCCTCTATAGCAGCCACCCGAAGCAGTAAATTAGTCAACTGGAGCTGTCACCTGAATAAACTGTAATCTCTCTCTCTATCTCCCTCTCCCTCTCATCTCACTCTCCCTCTCCTTCTCCCTCTCCCTCCCTCTCTCTCCCTCCCTCTCCCTCTCTCCCTCCCTCTCCCTCTCTCTCTCTCTCTCTCTCTTTCTCTCTCTCTCTCCCCCAACTACTTCCTTAGTGTGGTGAAGGGGAAGTGCTTTGAGCACATATATATGTAGATTAAAATGTGATGCTCACGCTCAGTATCAGTTCATCATTGTTTTATTAAAAAAAAGAAATATGTTACCTTTACCAAGTATGTTTGCTTTTTAACTTTATTTAAATTGTATTTACTTGCACAAGTAGAAACGAAGCAACATAGTCAGCAACATAATAAAAACAGATTGTGCAGATGAGATTGAAAAACCCTATGGGGTTTATAAAGTTAATCTCACCTTAATTCATAACAAAAATGCAGTACAAATTTGCTTTGTGTTGACTGTTCATGAACAATGAACAACAGTGTTGCATCACTGTAGTCTTCTTCTTCTTCCTTTTCTGCTTCTTCTTATCATTATTATAATTTGTATCATCATTGTTCTTTCTGTTACATTTGCAACATTTTTTTCTTTGTGTGTATATATGTATGTTTGAATATTGCCCTGTGTGGACCCCATGGGAAGAGCAGCTGTTACCATTTGTGACAGCTAATGGGGTTCCTAAATAAATGAAACAAAAACTAAACTAAACAGACAGACCAACCAGTAGGAGTTGTTAGTGCAGTGACAAGAACACAATTCCCTGCCGGCTTCCCACCCACAAGCACCGCCAACTGTGTTCATCCAAGCGGGAGCATCATTGAAGGGAGTGCAGTCCACACCTCTGTGGTGGATGTTTTTCCTCTACAGTACACCACCTTGATGCCCAAAGAAGAAAATATGAAACTTGAAATGGAGATAGAGTTCCTGCTGTGGTCAGAAATTTTGGACTGATCTGTACTGTAGAAGAGTTTATAGCCTAAACAGTGTAACTGAACTCAGAACAAAATTTTCTATTAATGGTGCCACTTTTTTGTTACCAGTAATAGAAGGAGTGTATACTTTATGTGTGATGTTGGTAAGTTTGGAAAGTTTTGGCAGTCTAAATTCTGCTAGTTACTGTAACTACACTTGCCTGTTCACTTCTCATGAATACATGATGAATTGACAGCAGTCTCTTCAAACTCTCTCTCTCTAAGAAAGAAAGAAAGAAAGAAAGAAAGAAAGAAAGAAAGAAAGAAGGTTTAGAGATCCACAAAACTGGCCTACATTTTCAAAAGGTGGTTTTGATCCCACTGAAAATACTCCATCTGGAACCTGGAAAGTTAAATAGATGCAGATTGATGAATACATTATCTAAGGCACCCAACCAGAATGATCCTGCAACTGTCAACTTCACAGGGAAATGTTAGGCTAATTAATGTTCTTTGACCCGTAGCCTTACATGAGCTGGCACATAAACAATGCACATAAACACACATGAATTGGCGTTAATTGTAAGGTGTACCAATGAATTCTGCTTTTCAACAAATAAAGCAATGTCATCACTTTTTCATCCTTTGTTTCCTTATTTTTCCTTACTATTGTACAGCAGGGGTTCTCAATGTGACCGCTTCAGTGTTGTTTTACAGAACCATGCATGTCTACTGGCATGTCCACTTCGGTGTTGTTTTACACTTACAGAACCATGCATGTCTACTAGCATGTCCACTTCGGTGTTGTTTTACACTTACAGAACCATGCATGTCTACTAGCATGTCTGTCCACTTTGGTGTTATTTTACAGAACCATGCAAGTCCACTTCGGTGTTGTTTTACAGAACCATGCATGTCCACTTCGGTGTTGTTTTACAGAACCATGCATGTCCACTTCGGTGTTGTTTTACAGAACCATGCATGTCTACTAGCATGTCCGCTCTGTGTTGTTTTACAGAACCATCTCAACTAGCATGTTCGCTTCAGTGTTGTTTTACAGAACCATCTCTATACAAGCATGACTGCTTCAGTGTTGGGTTACAGAACCTGCATCTCTATAAGCATGACCGCTTCACTGTGTTGTGTTACAGAACCATCTCTACAAGCATGTCCCATTCAGTGTTGCGTTACAGAACCATTTCTATGATCATGACCACTTTAGTGTTTCAATTTTAATTTCATTTTTTTTAAAGTGCCAAATCACAACAAGTTGTCTGTCTCAAGATATTATCATATAATCTATGATTATAGAGCAAAGACCCAAGGTTTTCCCCCCTGAGCAAGCATTGGCTACAGTGGAAAAGAAAGACTCCCATTTAACTTCCCTTTTTAGCCTACAGTCATCTTAAATGTAGAGAGGGACACTCCCTCACAGACCAAAGAGAAGGTCAGTTGAGGATAGTTGATAGTTAAAGGTTCTGCCTCTCGTTCTTCTCTTAAGATATTCTAGGAACCACAAGCAAACCTACACACTGGGAGCACACAGGTGTTCTAGCAGGCATATACGGCACAATGACCTCTTTAAGATATGGTGGTGCCTGTCTGACCAGTGTTGTGTTACAGAACCACGTCTACGGGCATGTCCGCTTCAGTGTTGTGTTACAGTGGCATTGGAGCATGTGGGTTTTATTGACTTCCTCTGTGATGTAGGCGGTTTTATTGTGTACAGGATGTCAATTGGCTGAATGCATCAGCCAGGGTCTGATACTTTGTTAAATGGAACTGTGATACTTTAATTAGGACATTCAAGAAGCCCATTACATGTCTGTTTTTATAAACACACACACGCGAGCACACATGCGCATGGAGACCCACGCACGCATGCGCGCGCGCGCACACACACACACACACACACACACACACACACACACACACACACACACACACACACACACACACACACACACACACACACACACACACACACACACACACACACACGTTGTGAAACCACGCCACTTTCCCACCCCAACCCGTACAACTGTACATCTTAAAATAACAAATTGAAACCAAAGCTGTAAGGACAGATGCAGAGTATACAAATGGAAAGGGTTGTTCTTTTCAGTATATTATTATTATAAGATGCTGGTACAGCTCTCAGAGGACACTTTGCCAGGCCATCCACGAAACACATTTAGTGTTTAATTTAATTCTCATAGGGCTCTACTGAGACCCTCTGGATTTGACTGATAGATAAAGTGCTGTCTTGTGAACCTGTTCCACAAAATGCTGATCAACGTAATTTCCATATTCTCAGTGCTTTTAAGAGAATGGAGAGAAGCAGCATTAGATTGAAACATAGGAAGTGGCTGAATGATTAGCTCACTGGCTCAAGCAGATTCATCAAACATCTAAGTCACAGGAACCTGTCAGTGACATCCAAATAGCTTTACAAACTGATGGTGGATTAGGTAAAGGATACAGCATAAGGTTGTTGGTATAAACACATCACATCTGAAGAGTTAGTTTTTCTCCTCTAATTTATCAAGAAATTAATATTTTCATCCATGATTTGTGACAGTGTGTCCAGTTAGGAAATGTAATGAGAAGGAATGTGAAAGTCCGGCCACTTCCAAACAATACCTGGAGTTTTTCATTGCACTGTAATGAAAACAAGCAACATGACAGCTTGATAACATGAATAAAGTATGGGAGGCTTTATTTCAATGCAAGGGGAGGCTTTATTTCAATTATAGTTCTAACCAACTGTCACAGATGTCTCCATACACCATGGGCTTATAACTGGATTCATATGTTCATGGACAGGAAAAGTCCAGCAGTAAATTGAACATGGCTTGACATTTTGACAAATTGACATTGAAGTATTAAGTGTGATGTTTAATCTCCCAGTCCTGTCCTAACTGGTCTGACAAGCATTACTGCACTGAAACGACAAGCAGTTGTTCTCTCACTATTCATGAAAAACTGTCTGAGTAAGCATGCAGATGTCCATTTAACCAACTATTATATTAGTATGCATGGGCCAACCCGACCTGCCTGCTTTACAGATTGGTGACGTTTCGCAACGTTTGTGCCGCTTAGCCAATATAAGTCCCTGATTGGCCAACCCCACATATTTAAAGGATTGGCCAAGCTTCACTTCCTTTTTTATGCCGTGTCACCAATATAAATGGCAGCTTGTGTAATGAAACAGAAAGTACACAAGCCGTGGTCATAGTGCAATAGACAACAGGAGTGTTGCACAATGGGTGGGGTGTGTATTCCCGACTTGCATGGCCCCGTGTCGGCTAAGCAAGTCCTGAAACAGTGAAACTTACTTAGGTCATACGTATAGAATAATATAACAGGACGGGACGGGGTCTAATAACAACTTGGCTTCTATTGTGGATCTTGGATGTCATGTGGCCAGTGTATGTCAGTCATCTATGTCATGACATCAGTATTATGAAGTCAGTCATCTCCATATTTGGGCCAAGTTTCACTTTCAGCCCAATCAAAAAGTAAAACAACGCTCATTGGTCCAGTGGTTTGCGAGATAATAGTATGGAGGACAATGCATCAATAACTGGTGTCTCATGGGCTGCTATCCACTCTCCAAGGTTTATAAGAGAACTTAGCCCTGAGAATTAACTTTGTCCATAGCTACAGAGGGCTGAGCAATACTCCACAAGGAATTATCTGTGTCAGCAATAGGTTGCCTTCCATTATGGCACCATGCTGTTCTGGGACGCAGGGGAACATCAGCACAAAAAGAAAGAAGATAACAAAACTACACAGAATTGAAATTCGTTGTGCTTTTTCACAAGCAAACATGTGAGAAATGACTGGACATGACAGGCAGGCGACAGGCAGGCACAGAGGTCAGGACCATAACTGTAACCAGACCATATGGCTTGTGTGTGGCAAAATATAGCCATGTGAAATAAAGACATTTAATATGAGTGTAGTGTAGTGCAGTATAGCCTAACCTGGACTTTAACTTGACTAACCTGAGGATCTCTTATTATTCTCCTTTCCTCAGGGAAGTATGGGTAAGACAACACACACACACACACACACACACACACACACACACACACACACACACACACACACACACACACACACACACACACACACACACACACACACACACACACACACACACACACACACACACACACACACACACACACACACACACACACACACACACACACACCTGGGCTCCTTCTAATTGTGAGTCTCCCACACTCGTGCATACTGTGCCACAGATGTGCAGTGCTACTGGCATGCTGGAGGGGTAAACCTCACATCTGCAGGATAGACTCCTGGACATCAGAGAGATTTCTGAATGGAGAGGGACACAGAGGACAGAGGGATATAACCTTCATTATAATGAGGCCTCTGGTGTGTGCTGCCAGGGGGATTCCAATGCCTCTCAGCTTTTCAAACCGTTTCCTGTGAGGCCATCGTGTCTCTCCTCAGTGGAAAGTAACGTCAGGTGGAGGAGATTAAGTGGGTGGAAAGGGGTTGGAAAGGGTAGTGAAGAGATGACAGTGTTGACTCGAGCATAGCCAAGAGGTAATCGATTACTGTGTCACAAGACCTCACAAGTGCAACCCCAGTTGCACTTATGATGAGTTGGGCGAGGACGGGAGAAAAGACTGTATTCCATAAGCTGGCATACAAAAATGTCATGTTTCATATTCAGGCAGTACTTTTGTATCCTGTCACATCAATGAGTGATTTCTCACTCTTGTTCTTATCCACGAATTAATAAAGAGTTTGCAGTTGCAGCCCAGCTTCTAAATGATTACATTGCCAGTACGTATGACCGTGGGCGCCCTGTTATCCAAAGTCATGTGACATAATGGCTCCGGCTGATGAGAGATAATTGAAATGCAGCCTATTGACCTTCTGTTTATGCTTGTGTCGCACGGTGTGCATGCACATGATTGAATGTTTTTGCTACTCTCTGGTGAAATGATTAGCATTTATTTGTGAAAACATGATGGCTTGTTAATGAGTTCATTGAGGTGTGTTTCCATAGTCAAGTAATTACATGGACAGAAGCAGATAACGAATCAGTCAATCGTTCACCTGGAACCAGTATCTTTTGCTCTGGAACAGATTATGTGAGAATACTTTTCTGCTATTATTTCTCATCATTATCTTCTCACCTTGTGAGCTAACAAGATCGACTTTGCCAACAGGTCTTCTCCTCTTCCTCAAGAGAAGGGGGCCCCTGCACTATAACTGGAACCTTACATCACACTTGACTACTGAAGTCTGTTCCAAAAAGTGATAAAATATCATAGTTAGTCAAGTTGTTAAAGGAGTTTCTCATCTCTCAGTAGTGCTCAAAGGAGGCAGGTAACCCCCTACCCCCCGCCCCATCTCGCAAGAGAGAAGATTTATTTCTGAATCATTTGTTTTGGCTCCATTGTATTATCCCTCCGTTGCCCATGTGAAGTGAATGTTGAAGATTCCTTAGTTTTGGTTTCAATGATTCTTTCGTTTTGATTCATGACACTCTTATACCCCCCCCCCCTGTCTCTCTCAGCTATATTTCCCCTTGATTATAAATAGCTTTTAATTAGCTCCACCAGCCATGGGCAACAGAATTGTTCATCAAACAGGGTCTGTGCTCAGAGGCCCTTATTGAAGCATTTGGAAAAGTCAGAGGGATCACAAATCCCCTTGGCCTCAATTTAAAAGGCTTTTTTTGTGAGGAGGGAATTACTTTCTACACATTTTATCAATTCAAACATTATTCTGTCGTGGAATCAATTTTACCCATACTGTGATGGGACTGTGAAGGGGTAACTAATTAACTTGTTAATGGAACTGGCTAACAATTCTACAAAACGTGGATATTAGTGAAAACTTAAAAGATTCATGACTTGAATTTTTGAAATGATATAACTCTGATATAATATATCTTAGCTATACTTTATGAAGCAAATCTATATCATCAGAGTTCTCATCTGATTGGTCAATACCAGAACATCAGTTTGAAGTTCCATTGTCTGTTTACGTATCAGTAATTGATTTACTGATTATGTCTTATAAGAGTACCAGTGGTTGATGTAAATGGCAACCTGTCCTCGTCCCTCCCAGTGAACTGTTGGGTTCCACAGGGTAAGCATTCTGGGGCTGTTACTGTTCTTATACGTTCTCTCTAGGTCGTCCTCACACAAGCCCTTCATCGTCGCATTCTAGGGCTATACTGTTCTTATACGTTCTCTCTAGGTCTTCCTCAGACGAGCCCTCCATCGTCACTTCCAGTTAACGACATGAAATTAGGATGTAAAAGCAATTTGTTCCTGTTTAAGGATGACTCTGCACTCCTGGTCTCGGACAGGGACAAAATGCTGGTAGAAAAAGCCCTCAGCACTGAGCTCAGCAATATCTGCACTTTCTGATAGCAAACTGACATTATGTCTGGGAAAATTAGAATCCATACTTTTTGGGTGCAATGACAACCTTGTGCATCCCCAGGCTTTACGGTCAGAGTTGGTGCAATGTAATCAGAAGTAAAGTAAAGTAAAGACAAGGTTATACCGTATTTGGGTCGTATTTTGTATTTTCCGGTGAAAAAATTGCATCAAAACTGATCATGAAGTTTCAACCAAAGGACAACATTTTTGGGCAGGATCTCCTCGTTTATGGTTTATGGTTCACTAACACCCCCATGTCACTAAAAACAAAACTAGACGTCTCAATTAGGAACCAAATGGACCCTTATGGGTCTGTAACTCGGTGTACAAATGGACCCTAGCTGGTTCATTTGGTTCCTATACTATCTATCATTTAGCTGAGGCCGCTTTTTGCAAAACAAATTTTTTGACAGTGCTCCTACAGATTTTGTCCAAACGTCACGCAAATCGTTACACAGTATCTCTATAGTCATTACACAAAAGCAGTCTTTCAGATTTTTCATATTCCATCCTGATTGGCTAAAAATGGCTTCCAAAGTTTGCAGGAGGGCTCCGTTTTGAACAAAATGCCTCAAATCATGAACACAGCTTGCAAACATTTTCAAATCAGCCTCATGGTGGCGCTATAACATGCCGATTACTGTTTTTACCTATAACTGCACCGATCTGTGTAAAACTTTGTATGTGCACTCCCTAGAGGTCAGGGAAAAACCTTTGCCCTGCATTTTTCACATCTGCCTTTTATAGCGTCACCAGGAGGCTGACTTATATAAAACACATTTTTTTATATTACTCCTTCACATTTTATCAAAATTTCACGCAAATCGGTAGACATGATCTCTATAGTCATGTGATCAAGACGGATCTGTTAGATTTTTCATATTCCATCCTGATTGGCTAAGATTGACATCTAAAGTTTGCAGGAGTGGCCCGTTTTGAACAAAATGTTGCAAATCATGAACGCAGCGTCCTATTGCGGTGAAACTTCGCACGCACCTTTGCACTACGTTGACGAACAAATGCCACCCTTTCAACATTGCCCTATTGTAGTGCCACCAGGAGGCCGACTTATATAAAACTATTTTTTAAATATTACTTCTTCAGATTGTATCCAAACATCACGTAAATCGGTACACATGATCTCTATAGTCAACTGATCCAGACGGATCCGTCCGATCCGCCAGATTTTTCACATTCCAGCCTGATTGGCGAATTCCGAACATTGCTGCCCCACACTATCCTACCTGACCTGGCGGAGACCTGTGCTCCGAGGAGCACTTTTTCTAGTTTGTCTTAGTTTTTTCAGGTACAGTTGTGTGAGAGAACAGGAACTCCATTAACTCACAAGCTGTATCTTGATATCATGTTCTGTTTAGCCAGCATCAGGTTTCGTGTTTATTCTCTCTTCTATTATGTCTACTATGATCCATCTGGCCACCTGGCAGTAGTCAGTCCCAGTTATTATGACATCAAATGCAACTTGCACTTGTTTGGGGATGAACAGTATGCTTAGGCATTGCTATTCTTGCTTCTAAGCATAGGAAATATATCAAATTGAGTTGAAAAGAGTGCTAGAAACATTATCATTTCCATAAATACACAAATAATAATGCATATTTTGTAATTGTAACAGTAAAATAATGTTTTAATCACCCTTAAATGCTATCACAATCAACATATATCTTATACTAGTTTTATACTAGTTTTTCTAAAATGTACACTGCTTTTGTCCTCCTACAAGTAGGTCTAAATTTGAGAATTGTTTAAACTTTAGATGGCTAAGATGAAACCCTATACTCTGGCTCCCATGGAGTGGAGCCTAATTACCACTATTCTAACTTATGTTGGATCCTTCAGAACGCATTGTTCCATTACAGTGGTATTACTACATTTTCACAATTTCTAACACACCTTTAACCAGAGAGGGTGGAACTAATTAATTATCCCAATCACATGGTGTCATGTTGGGTTGGAATTAAAACATACACTTTTTGAACTCCCATGGCAAAGAATTGTTCAAGATGTTAAATTTTTGGCTTGTCAAAAGCTTCACAGAAATAAATGTATCACTTAAAACCTACTTCCTTGTATGACAAATAACAAAAATAGCTATGCTTTGTGAGCTTTTAGATCTGATAATTTTGCTATTTTTGACAATTGTTGAATATTTCTAACCTTTTTTAATTTCCCAAAAGAGGGTGTCGATGTTCATGTGATCACTTAAAACCTACTTCCTTGTATGACAAATAACAAAAATAGCTATGCTTTGTGAGCTTTTAGATCTGATAATTTTGCTATTTTTGACAATTGTTGAATATTTCTAACCTTTTTTAATTTCCCAAAAGAGGGTGTCGATGTTCATGTGATGCAGTGGTACAGTATATTAAAATGAGTCTAAAAAGTGGTTACAACTTTTTAAAATGAAAGGTAAAAAAAAAAAGATTTAACCACAGTAGATAGATAGATAGATCTATCTAAAAAAAAAGGCAGAAGCTTGTTTCCATTGTCGTCCATAATTATAGTCCAGTGAACTTGCTATAGATTATTGTAGTTTTTGCTCAAATAAGTTCTCAATAACGTTGGTCCCGCAATCCTGTAAAAGAGCTATTGTTATATCATTGATGATTATCCAGATAGGATAATATAATATAGTCAGATGGACAGACAATGAAGGAAAAAAGAAGGAAAAAACTACTGTGAATTGGAAATAATCAATGTAGGCTACTGTAAATAGGCTATACTACTCTTCCAGCTGACTCTTCTTGGTGTTATACTGCCCTCTGTCTGTAACATTACAAACCCGATTTTTCTTTTCCCCCCTTGCAATAATAGTTGTTGAATTTCACAAATAACTCTGACTCACTGTTTGTCCATGGATTACAGCCCAAAAGAAGGTGTCAAACATTACAAGCTGTAGATGCCATTTTTAGATTCCACAAGCAAGTTCCTTATAACCCTTGTGTGCGTGTGTTGGACTACTCTGTATGCCTACTCAGAATTGGTATTAAGTACCAAAATAGAATTGTTTGTCTCATTAAACAGTGTTCTTACAAATATTACTGATATTATACTAAATAAATATTGAATTCCTCAAAATACATGATAACATGGCACTGACTGTCATCAAAGCTCAGGTAACACATTTCTGAGTGAAAATGTATTCAAGCGCATAAATCATTATAGGAAACAAAATCATTTGGTGAGGCAACAAGGTTTCAATATTAAGTTCTAAGGATAAGGGTTCTCAAACATATTCTTCATACATGACTGCACAGTAGTATCTAGTGTTTAAAGGTAATTAGGGCAATGGTGCTTGTGGTGTAAATGTACACCAGCCCAAAGGTCATATTTTAGAAAGTGACACCTGGACAACAGGTGTCTAACACTTCAGTGATGTCAGGCAACACTACTGAACAAGACACTTGTCTTTACACAATCATAAAACACATTACCAGGGTTGCAAGGTAAGAAGCAAGATGTGGTGGGTTTACAATGGGATCTGGTTACATAAAATAGAATATATATTACATTTCACTACACTAATTGACAAAAGTCAGTATACACAAATTAAATTACAGATACAGAAAAGATGACAGAAAAAAAGGTTATTACTTTAACATTTTCATTGTGGAGATTTCAGAAACAAAAGTTTATCCATTTACACTAGCCTACTATAAAGTGGAATAAACAGCACAGTGTGTTTGAATGCAAAGAAATAGAGGTAGCTAATCAGCCTGTTTGAGTAAATCAAATAAATTGTATTACTGATAATAATTTCTAACAAGTATTAGTTGGTTTGTCCAACACCATAAAAACAGCATGATTCTCTAATGAAAGGTTTCTCTCTTTGACTGGGCTACTACTAGGCTACTACTACACTACTAGCCTACTAGGCCTACTACTAGGCTACTATACTACTACTACTACTACCACTACTACTCTCTTTGACTACTACAAGGCTACTACTAGGTCTACTACTACTACTACTACTACTACTACTACTGCTGTCTACCACCACCACAAAAAAAGAAACTAATAATAATAATAATAATAATAATAATAATAATAATAATAATAATAATAATAATAATGATAATATACTACTATTGCTATAATAACAATAATATAATTTGGAGATGTCCTTTCCAGAGCTAAATGTAACCGGTTTCAAATAAAAAATAACTCCTGTACATGTGGGGGAAATTATATTTCCCAGTGAATAAAGGGGAAAATGTCTGGGTGCTGTGTCTTACCCAGCAGAGGGCGCTCATAGTCCATGGAGAACGGAGAGCTGTGCTCTAGCTTGAGTCTAGCAAAGCTTACCATAGCTGGAAAGGCAGTGCACACACAGTGCACATAAATCGCAAGGAATTGTCTGGCTTCCCGGCGCAAAACTAAATCTAGTGATTGGGGAATAGAGGGCCAAACTGAAGTTAGAAAGAGATGCATAGATTATCTAGCACCTTCCGCCACTCAGTCAGACCTAATGGGGTAGCTGCTAGAACCCGACCCCTGGGGGCTCTCTCAAGTTTAACCCCTGCCTGCACAGTATGTCCGCTGTTGTGTTGGCTACGTAACAGCCCCACCAATATAAAAGCACAGGCCTGCATGATTGTGTGCAGAAAGTGCGTGCGCGCGTTTATGTATATGTATATGCGCGCGCGCGCGCGCGTGTGTGCATGGGGGGTTGGCTTTGAGCAGCAACTGGGAGCTATTTGGTCGTGATTTGCCTAAATACATCATTTGAAACGACATACAAAGCTCGTCAGATGATACCGTCACGGCAGTTGTTAAAGTTGATGCAGTTTTTAAGCACAAAAACATGCTGGAGGTCTGCATGCTACCACCACTAAGAGCCTCACACTGGCTGACAATCCGCTCCAATCCAGCGTCACCAGTCCAGAGCAGCCATGTTTTCCAACTCTCCCTATTCATTATTTTATTTACTAAATGCCCATATCCCTCCGCAGGGTCAGGGAGTATTTTGAAGAAATTGTCTAATAGGGTTATGCATGATTTCCGTTGTTATATTTCCCCGGGTGTTTTCCAAACAACCACCGTCATTCGGACACGTTCGCATTTCTTCAAACCGTAACTCTTGGACGCGTCGTTCGCGAGGCGCTCGGTCGTGTAGTCGGATCTAGATTTTCGGGGGGAAGCTGTAGAGGGCGGTGCTTCGGTGCCACTTAACGCTAGACATGGCCACCGTCGCGGAGTACACCGAAGCGTCGCCGAAAACTTAGATTTTTGTACAAAATTCACAGACATATTAACGTGTGCGCGCGTGTGCTTACACCGGGCGGGTTTTCAGTGCGCGGTTGCGGGTGTTTTTTTTGGGGTCGTCGTACGGTGCGTGGCACGCAGGGCAGGCTGGCTGAGAGAGTCTCCAGTCTGGGGGAACTAGGAGGCAGCTTGTCGCAGCTGAAGAAAAGAGAGAGCATCTCATCAAATACAACATTTATACGTTCAATGGAGTTGTGATGGTCGCGTCTGCTTGGATTCCCAGTGTTTACTAAACTGTTCTCCGATGTGTCCCCGTGGTTGAACCGTGTCTTTTGGGTGGATATCTGGAACGCCGACTGGTTCGGTTCTAGAAGCCGAACTGGTCGAAACTAAACATTTGGTGCGACGACAGCTGTCATTGGAGAAAGGAAAGTGATCCATCATCGAATGCTGCTGGTGCCAATGAAGCTGCTTTCCGTTGGATTCGCCATCAAATGGGCGCAGTCAGGAATAACGTTCTTCTTCCAGCGCCGGATCACGGTTGTTTTCTGCGGGATGCGTTTGTGAGAACTGCGGTGTTCCTTCATTGGAGAGAAGCGAGCTAGCTCGGTTAGCCTGCTAAGCTAGCTGGCTGAGTGATAAAAAAAAGTGTGACGTTTTACTCCCCCCCCCCCACCCCTCCTCCCCAGTATTCTGGACATGAAGAGAATAATTCGCTATTCATAGGGTTGGAAGGTAAGATATAAACCTGGAAGATTATGTTATTAAGATATGGTATGGAGTTGACACATGAGCCAACATTATTGTGCTACAGTCTTAAATGTTGGTGTTGTTGTTTTGTTTTTTTTGTGTCGCCGCCTTACTGCTTTTCATGACTCAGACTATTGCACGGAATGGAACGGCTCATGTGTTCAATACAAACACCGTAATGACACGAATGCACGTTACATCACATTAACACACCAAAACAAAGGGATCCACTCCACAATGGTTTGGGGGAGAATACAAAAATAATGTTAATTGGAGCTCACTTGAAAGTCCTCCACCACCACCACCACACTACTTGTGTAGAGTCCCTTCCACGGAACAGTTCATGCTTCATTTACAGTTCGTCGCCCGACATTATATGACGTGTTTTCAGCCCTTGTTTCCAGTTGAAAAGATGTCATTTTCGTCTAGCACGGCTAAGTATAACTTATAAATGAGCTGCTGGGTTTCAGCAAATAGCCCGAGCCCTCTCCCTCTACGTGTGTATGTGGGCCAAATGTTTCGTTTCATTGCCTAGCAGCCAGTTGTTTCCCAGTAGGCTAACAGATAGCACAGTAACATCTCCATTGACTGTACCTGTGGAGCATCCTTATCGCGGTGGAACATTACAAACACCAACATTACACAAACAACAGTAACGTTATACTAATCAGGCGGAGTTGGTCAACGTTTGCTAACCTGTTTGCTATCTGTGCCAGTTTCAAAGTTGTATGGCTGGCTGGCTAACATGAATGTAGACACTCCATTGTTGCGATCTGGCTGCACTAATCATGATATAATACACATCATATTTACTGATCATTGTGTGCAACAGTCGCGTCTCTCTGGTCGCTGAGCAAGGAATGCCTCAGTTTCTAAACAACGGGTTAGCAAAGACAGCTAACGTTAGCTGATTTAAGAGCACGCAATTGCTTTGTGCTCAAGCTTGAGTTAACAAAAGCTAACGTTAGCATCTCTCCAATGTACCACGTCTGATTGTGTTTGGCCAACAGTTTCCAAATGATGGTTTAAGTGCTATGTTATTAAAGGGACAGTCCTTGTAGGTTGCAATTGAGGTTCAATCGGTTGTCCTATTGCATTTAAATTTAAAGGCCTCACTACTACGTTTAGTTATCCAAAGACCAATGTGAGATATTGTATTGTGCTTGTTGGGATGGTAACCAATTCATAAACTGATATTGTTTTTAACGTTTAGGCCTGTTGCTGGCCCATTCAAACGCAGTTGTACCAGAGGTGCACAATTGAGTTCTTTGAAGTTACACCACACCACTGTTTGTGTTTAACCTGTGAAATGGTCAGCTCTTGTTTAACCACTCAAACCCTATTGGTTGACCAGAGTCCCTCAGGGCTCTATACTAGTCACTCACTGTTGACTTTCCTGTTTTCGCTCTACACTAAATATCTTTCCTGAAAATAGCCAATCTACAAGCTCACAATGCGTTGCGTATTGTGAGCTTGTAGATCTGCTATTTTCTGCAAAGTTTCCCCCACAATACGGATGCTGGGGTAAGTGGTTAGGTTAACCCATCCTTCCTGAAAGCATAAAGTGAGCATCACAAAACAACCACACACACCACACACAATGCCATCTGATGAACTGGGCAGAGATCACACTCCTGAGATTGATTCAGAATGCATTGATCAGTGTAAACATTTATGGTTTAGGTCTAAATATAAGCCACGTCAACCTCTAATAGTTTTTTAACCATAGGCAAGCATGTTTTAAATATGTAGTAGGATACCCCAAATGATGCATTCGGTCCATGTACTACAATTCAACATTGTGCTGACATATTAAGCAACTTAACCCATTAAGACCTGAGGCGATTCTTAAAAATGTTTTCTAAATCCTAACAATTTTTTGAAAAAAAAAACAAAACTTTTTTTTCAAGATTTTTCAAAAATAGCAGATCAACAAGCTCATAGCGCGGCACTCGGTGCCGTGCTATGAGCTTGTATATCTGCTATTTTTGAATAGCCAAAGAAATCTAAAGGGACACAGATGCATTCCTGGTCTGAAAGGGTTAAAGAGCAATTGAAGTGCTGTCATTCATGTTGAACAAATGACATTTTGCTCCACTGGTGATTGTCAAACCAAAACCATTAATGTGAATGTGAGACCTAAGTAAAATTGTGTGATGCAGGCATGTGAGCCACTTTCAAAATGCTGTCTGCTAAAAAGTTTTATTCTACTTAATTTCCACCAAAAGTGAGTAAGTGACCTTAAATGGAGGGTGAGGGGTAGCAGGTTTCATGAGAGGAAGGCAAACGGTGTCCTGTGGCTAAAGTGAACAAAGGTGCACACCATGGACTTGTGTTGGTTTGGGTTACAATTAGGCTTACAGCCTTTGTTGTATGTCATCCCTACACTCTTTTCAAAAAAAAAATTCTCCTACACTACATTTTTAACAAAACCGCACTATGTACAGAGAGGGATAACTGAAAGAACATTTGGCCCGATAGAGCTATACTATTAAAGACTGGATACCTCTTAAAATAAATAAGGTTAACTGATAATGATTCCTCTATGTAATGCCATTTTGTAAGCTGGTAACATCAAGTTTTATATTTGGACATAAAAACGTTGAACACCAGCCCAAATTATGAACAACAAACTATAGGTTACGAACGTAATCCTGGTTATTTGAATAATACGAGCTATATGTCTCGCTTATGGGAGAGCGCCCCCCTGATCGCAGAAGCATAATTTTATACACTTCCAGGCAATTTATTGGCTGGACCTGACGTCGTACTGATCACATGAGCAGGTGGGCTCCACCCCTTTTCACAAAAAGCTCCTGGCTCTGATCTGTACAGGTTATTCAACATAGGTCAGTTCCCTTCTCGGTAAGCATGCAAGAAGGGTGTTTTGACGAGACATCTCGCTCATATTATTCAAATAACCAGGGTTACGTTTGTAACCTATAGTTATTTAATCATGATACTCACTCAATGTCACTCAATGTCTCGGTTAAGGGAGTTATAAACTCCCATATTGCAGACTTATCTTGAAGTCCTAATCAGTCAGCCTATGGGGTTAACCCCTGCTGGAACTTACACTGAGGCATGCACCAGAGGCGGTGCAATCACATCCAGTCTGTAGAACCTGTAGCGAAGGTCAAAGGTGAAGACCAACTCGCCGCAGCACAGACATCATGGATAGAGATCCCTTTTGAAAAAGGGCCCAGGATGCAGACATCCCTCTAGTAGAATGTGCTTGAAGACCCTTACTAGAGTAGGACAATTGTATGGCGTCCACAATCCAGTGAGAGAGCCTCTGCTCAGTCTACTCCTCCTTCTATGGAGGGTAGGCGGTACAACCCATTGTCATCCATCTCAGCGCAGTCAAAACTCGTGTAAACTGGGAATGGGAGTTGTGAGGGGTTTATTTCTGCTGGTGCACAGTTCTGCGTAACATTTGGGGGGGGGGGGGGGGGGCAGCAGCAGCTTCTTGACCGTCTGGTCAGAGCGAGACCCTCTCGCCCGTCATACACATGCAGGTCTGGGCGTCTGGCCCACTTGGGGCCATGCGATTTTATAGGAATAGCCCCAGCCTAAACAGGTTGAACAGGTCTGCTGTATTGATCTGGAGATGCGGTCGCGAGCGCGAATTTCACGGGACTGCGCCCGCCTGCCTCACCGCCCCTCAACTTCTCCGCGCGTCCCAAATAATCGCCCGCCTCTCATTGAAAGTGAATTACATAGGCTCGTTGGATTTTGGAGAGGTCGAGCCACCCAGCTCTCTCCTAGGCAACATGTATAGCCATGGCGCGCCCCGCGGCTTGGATTGTGGTGTTAACGCGCACCAGGATTTCATCTGAGATTTGGCGGAGCTCCGCCATTGTCTCCTGTGTCGGAGTGTCCCTTGCCGTCCTGTAGAGCTCCGTGCCGCGCTCAGTGCTCTGGCGTTTTGCGGCCGCAGCCCTGTAGTCCATTTTGGTCAAGGAGGAGAAGAAAATGTTGTCGCCCCGAAGGCTGGCTCCGACGTCAGAGAGGAGGCAGCTGCGGGGAGCAATTGGTAGGCTACTCCTCCCTCTATGGAGGGTAGGCGGTACAACCCATTCTCAACCATCTCAGCGCAGTCAAATGTCCCATGCACGTTCGGGGAGGCAGTAGCTTGTTCAGCTCGCCGTCCGTCCCCGTTCTACTCTCGGCCTTTATGCCAGGACATTTTGCACATGAGGATGATTCAGCAGACCACTGAGCATGCCGAAATACAACACACAATGCATGAGTCGCCGTGAGCAGGGCTCAGACCTGTGCAGGGAGTCCACATTGGATTTCAAGTCCAACGTCCAACGCCACTCTGCCATCACAGCTGTGGGCCCAGAGAGTAATAATGTCCCGCTGTTGTGGTTTCAGCATATGTAGCCGCGGGGAGAGAACTTATGCAGTCTACTTGGATATAATGGCTTCAAAACGGCTTTCAGGAAGGCGCGTAATGGTGCCAGGATAAATCTTACGCAGCATAAGGCAGGGAGACCTACGATGTCTCACCCCTATAAAATATCATCAAACCTTCAAAACGTCTTTTCGAGAGCCCGAAATGTCGCTGAAATCAAGCTCACGCAGTTCAAAGAGTTAAAGAAACCGCCACAACGTATTCAAAATTACTTGAAAACACGGAACGTCGTTAAAAACCGGCTTGAGTTGAGACTAAGAACCGAAATCAAAGATGTACTTTATAGTGTCGAACTACAAAGTAAGTTTTAAAAGCCTTCGGTAGCGTCCAGTGGTCCAAGATGTGTTCTCGTCCTAGTTGGACAATTAAGCCACACGATAGCTGACGGACTGAGCGTAATGCTCTGATATAATCAACCCGAGAAGGGAATTATGAATAACCTGTTCAGATCAGAGAGAGATGGGAGCTTTTCGTGAAAAGGGGCGGAGCCCACCTGCTCATGTTATCAGTACAACGTCAGTGTATAAATGCTCCTGTGATCACGCCAGAAGGGCGCTCTCCCATAAGCGAGAGACATCGAGTTAGTATTATGATTAAATAACAGCTGCGTTTTCTTTTTTTAAACCCAGGGAAGGTTGCTGAGCATAAATGCTCTAAACCTGGGAGCTGCCCAATACAACCACAGTACTGACAGCCCCCAGTTGTAGGGTTCAGTGCCTTGCTCAAAGGGGGAGGGGTAAATTGTGGCCATTCACTTCCCCACCCAGTTTTTTTCTGCTGTTCCGTGGGATTGAACTGGGAACCTTTTAGGTCTTTCTAATGTTTTGTGAATATGCCGGCACTGGAATTAACACATTCGGTGCCAGAATTATATAATAACAGATTACGTTCGGTGCCCGAAATCTCACCGTTGAGCTGCACGGTGTTGTTTAAGCTGTAGACTCCACGACGAGCAATCCATGTGAAACAAAGCATGCGTGCATTTTGCACGATGGTCCTGGCTAACGCCTGGAACGATAACATCTTTACCGCAAGTCACAATGGCGGAGCGATGGCGCATACAAAATGAGTCATTTTCCCCAACGTAAAAAGTTTCGGAGTTATAAGGGTTTTACAGAAGGAGATAGAACGGAAGCGGATGGGGAGCCATGTTTTTGGCACGGTGATCTATAAGGCCCTTCCTTCTCAGATTCACTGTGGGTGATTCCAGAGCTGCTCCAGCCCCTCCCGGGTGGAAAAAAACAAAAAGACTGAAAACACTGTTCAGACCGCGTTCGGCACCGAAGCGCTACTCTGTGAAAACACGGTTCAGACCGTGTTTGGCACCCGATGTGTTAAGTGTCGCACACATGCACGCACACACCCGCCTCACTACAAACAATGTGTTTATCCCTGACATATAAGGCACGTAAAAGTGCGAAAATATGCTGTTCAAATTCTGCACTCAATTAGAAAAAAGTTGATCAGAGATGAGGCAATATTTGATTGTTCCAACTTCCAGAACTGGTTTCTTTTGGCTGCCATTTGAACAGGGCATGATTGTGTGTGTGTGTATCTCCTCTCGTCTTGTTCAGAATGTCATCAGAGGATAAGACTGTGGAGCCCTCTGACCATGGACCCTCACCGCCCTCCAGCAGTGCAGGGGGCACGTCCACAGGAAGCCCTGCCCACGCAGACAAGCGACCTCGTGGAAGGCCACGCAAGGATGCTGCCACTCTCCCACCCCAGGCGTCATCCTCATCCACATCCAAAACCAGGAAGAAGTATGTTTACATGTCGTCCATTCGTGCAATAATGCATAAATTATCATGTCAGTTTGTCATGTGAACACACAGGAAATCATTTGATTTAAAGTCTGGTGCTTGGATCTTTGTGATCACATATTGTGATGACCAAAAAAAGTTACAGTTTCTGACTCATTGTTCTCCATTTTTTATATAGTTCTCAATTTTTTTATAGGAATAGCCAGTCAAAATGAAATAATGTTGCTGAGCAGGGACACTGTGAATAATCTCCTGGACATATTTAAATCTTAATTTTCCCAATTGACTGATATGAAAGTTTAAATAGAAAGTCCAGGTACATTGCAGTGGAGCCCTAGGCATCAGCTATATCTTCTGCCATGTTTTTGCATGGATATTTGGCTGTGTAAACAATAGACATTATTGTGGTTGTTAGCATCTCACTCATGCTCTAAGTCTTATGTCATCCCCTCCCTCCCATCTTTGTCATCTGTATCTGTAGATATATTAGGCGGTGCCTATATTGTTAACCCCCCTTTCAATGACACATGTGATTTACACTAATTACATGTCTCCAATGAGCTCTTGGCCATTAAGACAAACACAAAACCAATAGGTTGATAGATACTTCATTAATCCCAGGTGGGTCTTTTGAGTCTTTTGCAGCTTGATATAACCAAAGTTAATAAAGATACATATGTTAATAAAATTAAGAAGAAATAAAATGTTCTAACTTTATATGGCTGAACAATTAATTGAACAATAATACATTTTGCAGTTTCAACTTAACTACTACAATTTCCAAATTAAGTTTTACCTTAAAGAGAAGGGGCTCCAAGATGGACTTTTAAACAACGTATTCTTAGTACATTTGGTAATATATGGTCCATACAAGTACAATTTTAATTTCATGCTTAAATGTATACTACAAGGACTATGTTTTTGCATGTTTAGATCACTCGCTAGAAGTCATATACTGTATACTTTACATTACTGCTGACAATTTTCTATTTTCCTGGCCTTCCAGCCATTGGTTTCCATTCATTTCAGTATGATAGGTGCACTTTGTCTCCTTTATTTTTGGTCAAAGTTAGGTTATTGTGTTTTAACACAGTTGAAGTGGTGAACCTGGATTGATTGAAAAGTTGAAAATAGTCCCTGAGGAAATGCTTGTTTTAGAAATACAATTGGGATGTCCATGATTAATCATGTGATATGTCTATAGCCTGTAGAAGCAGAACATTTAGGGGTTAAGTGCCAAGCTCAGAGACACTTCGACACATTGCCGGGGGCTGGGAATCGAACCTGGGACCTCCTGCTTCCCAGATGGGCTATTTTTTTGTTTTTAAATGCAAATTTCATCTTCCTGTTGATTTTACAAAATTGAAGATCTGGATCCGTTGATCCAATTTCTTTTCCCTAATTAAAATAACCAAATGAACGGGAAGTTGACATATTTATTAAAAATAAAATGCAGAACCGGGTTTTGTGACGTTATCTAGGCAGAATCAGCTTTGTGTTCATTTACGTGCTAGAGTGGGGAGTGACGACTAGAATTGTGAAATGCAGCTGAACAGAGGATGAATTGGCACAGAAAGAATCCATAGGTTAGCAATTACCGTATGATGCAGTGGCGGGTTTGTTGCATATTCATCACTATTACGTTTAGAACTTTGTAGCATGTATAATATGCTACAAAATACTCCAATTATATAATTACATTCTTTCATATTAGCTTGATGCAACTAATATTACACTGTCCAGAAAGCCTAATTTGTCTATACTAGAGGCTACGCGGCCCTCACAACGCACCACCAACCGAGCCGACCGCTATGCCCATATATGGATGTATCCTTTTACCTGTCAGTCCCTTTTATGCCTATATTTGGAGATCCCTGATGTTATCAGTATATGCTCATATATGGGCATGCTCCCTTTTGTACCCATATATGGAGCTGACTGGTTTGTTTGCGCCTGATGCCATGATGCCACATTGAGGTTAGACAACACACCCCATATTTGGGCGTAGCTGCATTGGGAACTCCTTATATGGTTATGTCTGAGTTATAGTGACATGAGCATGATGAGGTGGTCCCCCCCTCCCACCATCCCATCCTCCCATTAGCTATATATATATATATATATGTGTACCGGTGTATATATATTTTTTCTTTTTTCCTTTCTTTCTCTTATATAATATCCAGCTGTTTCACCAGTAGACATAATGCACAACTCCACGGCGGGTGTGGCAAACAAGGTAGACCTGCATGGTGAATGAGGTTAACTGCAGTTCTGAGACAACCTTGTGTTCATAGAAACTTAGCAGTCATGATATCCATTGATTACATTTTTCAATCTGATCAAAAGTTGGTGGCTCGGTCAGAGTGAGTCCCTGGTCAGCCGAGCTCGAGAACCCAAATAGCTACCTTTTTGCTGTGGTTGGGGGTTATTCCAGTTATAATCTTATTTAGAAGACTTATTTTACCCAGGGGTGTGTGCTAATAATCATGATTTGGCTAAACAGCCCCATGAATTCAGGTAACACCAGCACAAAACCTTCCCAATCTTTTATTGTACAAAGTGCATGGCTTCTTTGTTATTTCCATAGCAACACATAATGCAGCTTAGAGCTGCTGTGTAATATAATGCCTGCATGGTTCTTAACTCTCTCCCTACTCTGTCTCCTCAATCAGTCTTAATACCCAACTCCCAATGGATCATTTAATCTCTAAGCATCCAGATGATGTGTTAATGCCACAGTCTTAGGATGACCTGGGACAAACTTGGTATATGTTATTACTAGGGCTGGGCAATATGGACAAATATCACAATATTTTGTTTAACCAAATACTATCGATAATGTGCAGATAATATCATATTGTGCCGATTAATATAATTTTTTCTTTAATTAAAAGAAAAAACTAGTAATAAAAAAAGGTTTATGTTATTAAAACCAGGAAAAGACGACGCTTATGTCATATCATGATATTAAGATATCCAAAATCCATATCCAATCATATACGTATATAAATATATTGCGCAGCCATAGTTGATGCTGGTGATGACTGGTTGTGCCAGTGTTGGTATTGACACTGATCATAGTAAATCATAGGCTGTCTCAATGCTGAAACTTGATGCTTTTGATGGTGTACTGTGTAGCAGCCCATGTGATAATACGTCACCATGCATGCACACAATATTGTGTACAGTGCACTCTAACAAATCCACAAACAAATGCAAAATTATTATATTTGCTTTATTCATATAAGCATACTGTTACTTGAGCTGTGCCTTTTTGCATAATTATGGCTTCCTCAGGCTGAGTGAGGTTTGCTACATTTGCTGTTCATATTGTAAAGATTGAATGATGTACAAGTCATGTATTAGTATGTCAAGATGGTGAAGTTGAAATTGGACCTTTTCCTTAAGAAATGGAGCTAATAAATAAAAAAATGAAAAGAGGCTGTGGCCGGGCGGCCGCTGTTCTAAATGATTAGTGACATGTTTTTAGTTGTTATAATAGTGAAACAAACTGACATACACTGTCATGCACAAGTTCATTCAACTCTTGCATAGCCTTTGATAAACTCTGATCATCCCTGACATTTCTACTCGAATTAATGTAAATTGGTAGTAATGCACATAATACATTTCTCCTGTTTAAGCAGCACCTTTAGGCCAAAGCTCTTGTGTACCCTGTTGCAGTTCAATTGGTTCGCCAATACTCAGTCTCTTGTCCATTCCACTCCTGCTCGATCCATGTCTGTTTTTCCAGTCTGCTTTTTTAGAGCTGGGACTACTTACCACAGCATTATTTTCACCCTCTTTCTTTTTTTTCTCTCTCTCTCTCTCCCGTTAGTGGGATTGTGGGGGATAAGTTGCGCAGGGTATGGGGGTTGGACGCTAGTCTTGAGGTTTGTCACCGAAATAAAAGGCTGTCTCAATGCTGAAACTTGATGCTTTTGATGGTGTACTGTGTAGCAGCCCATGTGAATACGTCACCATGCACACAATATTGCACTCTTGGATGAAAATGTCATACAGGCGTGATGTCTGCATTTATGTGTGCCTTTGAATATGATTTGTTACAAAAGAAAAGTGCCTGCAATTTAAATAGTAGCATAGGCGCTGTCATCTAGGTCTATATTCACAATACTGGACATCTCCTTTCCTCCCAACACATTTATAGAGTTTGACATCGAAGTTGCATTTTTAACCTAGATGTCTACACATCTCCCACAGTTGTCATAGGGCATATATATACCAGTGCTGTGAGGATGCGTGACTCAGTTCCTAAGCATAGGCCAGAACTCTCTGTCTATATGGTGTTTTTTTTAAAACAAAGATTGAACTGTTAACAAGTTGTTACAAAGGAGTGATGTATTTATTTTTATTATTATCCAGAACCTTTTATTTACATGTCTAACTCAGCCACAGATTATTGCAAAAATATTTTTTCTGTTCATGTTTGAAGTGCACATCTAGGCTTTGTCTTTCATCTCTGTGGCTGTCAGAATGATTCGAGGCTACTGCCAAGTCCTCATACTTCATTCATGGTGTTGAGTTTGTTTATTTGAAAAAAATAAACAAAAATTGTGCCCGTGCAGAGTTCTTTGCTATCATTTTAGGTTTTTAGGGTTGTTCCTTATCTAGACATGGAAGTCATTTGGAGGGAGGGGTTGATTTGGCTTCCAGCCGATAGTGATTTCTCTCTCCAGTGGCACCGAAAATTACCCCCCTGTGCTTCCCACCCCCTGCATCCTCCGCTGCACCCCTGAGACACGCTGCTCTCATTTGGGCTCTGTCTCTCTCCTCACTTAGCACACTCGCGATGGATGTTGCTGTTTAATTTGTAGCCATGACAATTATCCCCTCCACATGGCGCTTCCAAGATTGGGTTAACCGAGCTCCTATTGGAGGGTGCCGACAGTGACAGATCTTTGTGTGTGTGTGTGCGTGTGCGTGCAAGCGCATGCTAGTCTTTGCACATGCGCACACACCCATTTGCCTGTGTGCATACAGGCGTATGGGTGCATATATTGATGCATGTTTACTCTGCTGACTGGGCAGTTTCCATGAGATTTGACAAGGGTTACACTGCCTTGGTGGTAATAACTTACTTTTTTGTGCAATTTATAGTGTGCAATATATAGTGCCTATCTTCAAAGGGATGCAGAAAGGGGGAAGTGAAGAGAAGGCCATTGTTGCTTGGGGTTTTGTGATGGCACTGCTAGGGGGGAAAAAAAATAGCATTGATGAGGTGTTTTTGGGGACTACTCATCAGGAGGGAGACAATGGTGATTTGGATCCATGATAAGGTGATCAGAAAATACAGTATCTCTCTGCTGTTTTATTTCTGCCTCCAACAGCTAGGAATAGAGAAGGCATACGGGCTGCACTGTATGTCTTAAATGAGTGGCTGTAGGAGCCCAATGTTTTAGAGTTGAAAGAATGATAAAACATTGCTAACCTGTTGTCAAGAAAATTATACCATAAACTATTTTGGACTGGTGGGTGATACTGCAGTAGAATGTTAATTGTCTGAATTGAAACATTGCGTGTATATAAACATGGACATCACAATTTGTTGGTTGTATTGTCTGGTCACAGACACACGAAGACCGGCTATAAACAATTTGGCACATTGATACTACTCGCTAACTCCAGCTTGCTTGTACTGTCTGTAAACCAGCTTGCACATTCCATAGTGATTTTGTTAGCAAGATAATACGAGATAATGGGATATTCATTTGTCCTCACAACTTTGCAACGTCCCAGTGATGACCACAACAAAGCAGCATTAAAATAAATACATTTACATACCGAAATGACTGGAGAGAAGGCAATTCTCATCAATCAGTTTACTGAAGTTATAATCACTTAAAAAACCCATAAACATGTCCACTTGGCAAGCATCGGTACATACATAGACAGCATTGCACTGAAATTGGTGACCTATTGCATTCTTTGACTCCACAGATTGCCATGGCAACTAGAAATCCAAAAACCTGCCAATGGACCGATGAGACATTGTTAGCAGAAGATGTGACAACATTATCTCTGAGTTAAATGAACAGTGAAGATTTTATTGTGCATGTTCTTGGAAGACTTAAATGTCACAGGCTTTCACACTTCTGACAATTTAAAGGGGAATTCCACTAATTTTCAACATGAAATGATGTCATTAACACATGTACTGGCCAGGGGCTTTCTACTATTGGCAGGTAGCTTCTGCCAGCATTTTTAAGCATTCTGACTAATCTTTCAAGAACCACAGAATATTTATCTCCAGTATGATCGATCCCCTGATGGTTGCTAATCACGGAGGGTTTCACTGTGCTTAAGTGAAAAAATAAAATGTCATCGTGACCTCCAGTTCTCTTGTTTTACCCAGTTAAAAATAGCATGTTTGGCCAAAAATACATAGTAAAACACAGGAGCCGAGATACAGAATTTTAAAGTAATAAGTTAACCAGGAAGTGAATGGAGCAGTAAATCTTCTGATCACGTTATCTTGAGTTCTTTTTTTTTTCTTTTTATGACGGACATATCCGTCAATGGCGGTGAACGGGTGGATTTTAAATGACGGAGATGTCCCGTCAATGGCAGTGAATGTGTTATACCTTAGAGCTGATTTGTGTGTGAGTGTTTTTTGGGGGGGGTCATGTGATCAGTGATGTACGGTGGATGTACTCTTTGGCCCACCCTCTAGGCAGCCTCGCAGTCTAGAATGGGGAATTTAGTCTCCAACTGACACAGTGCGGCTTGAATATAAAATGAAGAGTTGTTTCAGCCTTTTCAGCCAATTCAGGTCATTTGGGTACATGTGCTATGTCTTGTGAAACAGAATATATAACCATGTCCCATTATAAACTACTAAGAATATTCATTTCTTCGCACGGAGATAAGAAAGTAAGAAACCCCTCCGTGACAGTAACGGGATGACCTTTCTAAATGAACGGCCAGAGCCTTCCAATGAGGTGCCAGAACGTCATCACGTTATCACGTTCGCTTAGAAACATCATCACGTTACTAGTCCAAATAAGGGTATTTATTTCACAGACGATTTCCCTACTTTGGTATGTCCACGCAAAGGAATGAATATTCGCTGTCAAAGTAAACGTCATCACGCTCATGTCTCAGCCATAACCATGTAAAGGAGGTCATGGCATCAGGCGCAAACAAATCAGTCGGCTCCATATATGGGCACAAAAGGGGGCATTTCCATATATGGGTAGATACTGATGACATCAGGGATCTCCATATATGGGGATTTAAGGGACAAGGACTGACCGATACAGAGATCTCCATATATGGGCATATAATAGGATCAGCAGTGCGACATAGGTGTGAGGGCCTCATAGTGGCCCGAACTCTAGATGTGAGCCTCTAGTATAAAAGAAAATCCAGTGAAATAATTTTTTTTTTTTTTAAGAGAACCAACATTTCCAAAAATTAATTCATGCAAAATAGCAGATTTATATTTGGAACCCAGCTGTCTTCTTTTTATATGATGCACAGGGAAAGACAACCTGGAAGCCAGACTGATCTTGCTATGTTCATCCTTTGGAAGAAAAAAGAAACCCAGAAAATGAACGTAGGATTGCTACATTTGGATTCCAGGCTATGGAAAGGGGTGTTGAATGGTCTTAACTTGTAACAATATAGCATTAAAAAAACTGTGCATCCCCTGGATGCATCGATAGTGAGTTTAATGTGTTATTTCAGATTTGAATGTGTCAGAGATGCAGGACGCATACCTAACAACATCACTGAACTCTAGTTGCAATACCCAAATGTATTCAAAATATGAACTGCACGCACATGCAAATTGAGCCAATGTGAAGTAAAATTATTAAAGTAATACTATTACAACATTGAAACGCAATAATTTATTTATATTGTTATAATTATATAATTTTGTACGTATTTGTATTGTTATAATTGTTGATATTCCTGTAATTGGATGAGATGTGTAGCATAACAATGCAAGGTTTAGTCATTGCCAGATACCAAGAAAGTATTACTCATTCATATTCATGATTAGATGTTTGTTTATGATGACTTAAATTACGTTTTTGGTGTCACCTAATAGGCTTGGCCTGTATTCTAGCTTGAAAATCAACTAGCACATGTTTAGCACTTGCACTTCAATTAGACAGTAATGAGTTGTCCTCCCACGGGGGTTGGAGGCTGGAAATGATGAGACTTGCTTGGCATTGGTTTTTTCTCTAAAAATAAACACATGTAACTCAAATTTGATGTGTGAGCAAGAATTAGTTATGTATTGGTAGAGAAAACTTACCAATGAAGACATGTAGCACACCGGTTACAAGATCGGTCTATATAAAATGTGAAATTCAAGTGCCCCCATCCCTCTTGGGAAACATCTGGTCGAATTCCCAATCTTTAAAGCTCACCCATCAAAGTAGAGAAAGCTCCGTCCCTGGAGTCCAGCGCATGCCTGCCTGCCACTACTGGTCCCAGCATTATACACCCCCATCTTTAGACTCTACCACCACCACCCTCCTCCACGCTGTCGCCTTGCCCAGCGGCCTGAGTGCCTCCATTAAAAATCAGTGGCAGCTGTGACTATATTTAACTTATTCATGAATACCCCCTCCCTCTCCCCCTCTATTGCTATCTCTCTCGCGCTCTCTCTCTCTTGTTTCTTGCTGCCTCTTTCACTGTCTCTCCATCTACCTCTCTTTCTGTGTTTCTCCTCTCCCTCAGGGGTCGCACCAGAGGGAGGCTTGTTGTGGATGAGGAGGACAGCATGGACGGGACTGAGATAACAGAGTCCGTAGGCCCTCAGGACACAGGTGAGTAGCCACTGCTGCCGCACAGCGCTACTTTCCATCCACCATGCACCACGGGGTGAACGCTGGCGGGAGAGTGAACTAAAAGTTGAACCTGCTGCACATTCAGGCAGCCTCACACAGGGAGCGCCTCAGAGGATATTTTCAGGAATAGGCAGAGGAGAGACTCCCCTCTCCTGGAGAGGGATGGATGAGAGCTTTTTCTTGGCACCCCATGCTTCTACTTCTGGGCTGTAATTGAAAGGGTTTAGCTTGAGCTGTGAAGCTGCAGAGGGGTGTATTTTTCTCCCCCTTCTTCTTTCGCTCTCTCTCTCTCTCTGCCTCCCTCTCTCCTCCTCCTCCGGCACTGAGATTGGCATTGAGGTGCAACAGGAAAGAGCCCAAGGCTAATGCCCTCTAAAAGCTTTTTAAAATCCCGTCACTCTCCCCAGACCCATTTATGTGCTTTTTTATGTGTACATCGTGTCACGTGACTGCACCTCCCATTCCCATAGATCTCAGTGCTGTCATGGTGCAGTGGTGGGGATATTGTTTGTGTGTGTGTGTGTGTGTGTGGGGGGGGGGGGGGGGGGGGTTCACCAGTGGGCAGCTTTTGTTTTTCTAAGCTCCAGTTTACCTTAGAGCAACATCGGGCAGCTTCTTTTTGAGGGATAAAAGAATCCAACAATAGATATGATTTTTTTCCTTTTTTTCCACAGTGGTTGGGTCTTGAATGGAACCCATAATGAATACAGAACTGAATACAGTCTTGCTCCCACTTTGCTGCATGTGCAGCCCAGGACAATAATAGAGGACCTGCTTATGAAGGCCACTGCAAGGATTTCCTCAAATACTGGAACGACTTTGTCACATGATTGTAAAATGTACCCCTAATATTCTCAGTATGGTGGTGTTAGTATTAAATGTTCATAAACACCAAAAAACATTTTTTAATCTAACTCAGCCACAGATATGCCATAATCCAGGCTGCAGATGGCCAACTATCAGCTTGAAAGCACTGCGTTTGAGTACCGTGTAACAGCATTTATTGACTCTTTGCGTTGTTGGCCAGGATGCATAGGGTCCATTAATTACTTATAGGAATCAGGACAAAGGAATCAGGACAAATGTTATACCATAACCAAATTATTTTGAGCATTTCAATTCCTTATTTTCAATCACTGCACGTGCTCACTATAGCCTACTATGAGCTGTTATTCCTGTCTGCCAGACAGTGCCCACACACGCATATTCCCCATGCTGTGGCGATAGCTTGAGCTGCCGAGCTGACAAGAATGCTGAAAGCGAGTTCTAAATTTGGGTGTATTTTACTCAAGAAAAAGATGATGGCAGCATCGAACACACTAGAAGACTTTTAAAATCCAACTGACTGTGAAATAACTTGGAAGTGCACATAAGACTGACTTTCCTAGATTACAGTCATTATTGCTGGACTCCATTCACTTTTCCGTCGTTAACCAACTGAAACTACAGGATCACAGATTTATCCAAACTCCAGTTGTAAAAATCAAACATATTTAATTTTGCACGGCTTACATGGTCGGTTTTAGCACAGCTCTTGTAACACTTTAATTCTACCAGTCCATAGCTTTCAATAGACCGTAGTGATTGTGATATAAGCATAATAAAGTTCAGTTCACAACATCACAATAAATTCAACATCACTTTAAAGAGCACACATCTTTCTTTCTCCTGCTGTTATTATTTGATAAACAATTAATAATTCTTTGGAACAATTCCAAAGAATCTGCAAATTTCACACGACGATACCCACCCCTAGTTGTTGGCCCAATTTCAGCTCAGTGTATAAAGAGTGAATGGAACCTCTCATGGGAACTTAAAGAATATATAAATAAATAACATCATAACCAAATATCTATTCAACCAAAGACCACAGGTAGGGTTTAAAAATATATAAAATGGATAACATATTCCCCACTTCCCCCAATTTTATTCTGTTGAGTATTTTGCACAATGCGTTGCACAATGTAAGACTGGCTCCTTATTACGTGCATCGTGATGTTTTTTTCTGCCTCCATTGTTATTGCTGTTATGTGCCTCTGGGTCCCCTGTGGGTTTACTGTAATCAGTGCTTGCGCATATGGTCCCCATATTTTTTACCATCCATCTCGCTAACAAAGGCTGTGTTTTTGACCTGGAGCAAACCGGAACTAACACTGGGCAGTATGTCTTAAAAGTCATATTACAAATATATTAAAGGATTCTTTTCTTATCTTATATTGATCATCATCAATGTTCGGCGTCTAAAAATGTTAATTGCAAATATTAATAGTACATGATGAGATAGAGGCAATGCTGAAACTTTTTGTCCTGAAAGAAACTTGGAAGATATTCACCTCTGATACAACACAGTGAAAAGCACGTACACACTGCACATGTGTACACTAGAGGTCTTCACGGGTCCAATATGACGGACCTAGACAACATTCTTTTATTTCAAGAACCCTATAACTTTGAGAGTGTACAAATGGAACCCCCAAGGAGTCCTTGTCTAAGGACCCCACTTTGAGAACTAGAATGAGTGGGTGCAGCGTTGATCTGAATGAAAGAGTGTACAGTTTGATGTCTTGCCGTCTCAGAGAGCACAACAGATCAGCCAGCGCTAGCAACATTTGCATCTCGCGAGTCGCTAGCACCTTCAGTAGAGCCAGCGACAGGGAAATTCACTCATCAGAGGCAGCACAGCAGTTAGAATACAGATACGGAGTAAAAGAAGTACTGCAAGAGTAGCAACGCAATAGCTAGGAGTGAAAAAAAGAAGAAACAAACACACTATCAGCAACGTACGACAGTATAAAGTAGGGGTGTGCCGATTTCACGATACGATACGGTACATGATATTGGGCTCACAATATCGATACGATATTATTATTTATTTATCTTTTCAATTATTATCAACATTGGCCATCATCTTCAGTTTAAAATGTCTTTATTTATAAAACACATAAAAAGTGGATACAAAAATAAATACAATTATACAAGCTTAAGGAACAAGTCGCGGGACGATATATCGGCACACCCCTAGTATAGACCCTATACAGTATCCTGCACTATGCAGAAAGAAATATACACAATCACAGTGTCATTACAGTATCAGGCGCTATGATAAGCAAATACTGTACAACTACAGTGTCTTTATGGTATCAACAGAAACTTGAAATATAATTCATGTAAATTCTTATCAGCAATTAATATTTCCTCAATTCTTAACAATCCTGTTCTGAACAATGGAGGTAAAAGGGGGGGGGGGGGTGATTATTTATTGTGATTAACTATTTTCATTGACTTGATCTTGTTTTTTCCCCCCGACTATCAGAGACACCAACCCAACCAGTGGAGATGGTAGAGTTGGGAAACCGTGAGGAACCAGAAGAGGACAAGCCCTCTTCCCCTCTGGTCCAGAGCCCTCCAGCCGTGGAATCGGCAGGACCATCTGTCCAAGCGAGTAGAGAAGTCAAAAGCAGGTTAGAGACATACTGAACCTAGCCTGAACCAGATCTGGTGGAGCAGTGTGAATAGATGAAGTCAAGTTGATGAAGCTGCGTTTTACATGGACATACGAATAAGCACATTAGTATGCTTATTTGTGTTTCCATGTCTTGGGGTGTTAGAAGCCTAGCTTGCTTTTTTCATGCACATGCATGATGCAGCCTGTTTGTGTCAACAAAATGGAGTCATCAGCTGGTAGCAGTAGCGCACACTTCCCAGGTGCCACTCTGTTAAAGGTTGTAATCAATCTCCCGTCCTGACTTGCGCTATCGACGGTGGTGATGGAGGGCAGGCCGGCAGCATCTCCAGGGATCTTATTAACAGGGCCATCTCCTCCCTTAGAAACCTGATAAATATTTACTGCCTGCTTTATTTCTCTCAACTTTCCAGCGTCTCATGCCGTCTTTGCTCTCATTCACTGGTCCACTCCATAGCAAGCGCCATTGGGCTAGTTTGAATGGGTGCAGATTGATGGATTGATTCATTGATTCATTGAAGTATGTGCCCAGGCCGCTTTGCCTTGTTTACCGTTAGTATTTTGGCAGGTGGTTGTTGATGGCTGCAGAGTAGCGAAATGGCATTTTGTATGCGTATGTGGTAACAGTTTTGTATATTTAAGACACAAATGAAAGCATTATGCCCGTATGTATGGTCCCAATGCAATGGCACGTTGGCCTTAATTACAATATGTAGAACATGTATTTATTAACATAAACTATGTGTATTCATTTTACAATATGAGTAATAATAATGAGCACAATATGTACATTGCAAAGACTAGTTGTATAAAAAAATGTAATACTCCATTAACCTATTTATTAGAAACTTCTCTGCCAGTGAGCTATACACAACAGTGGTAGAGAATCACACTCATAGCATGCACCAATGTCAGATGCACCCCTTATTGGTTAACCAATCAGAAGTCAAGTTGTTAATTAGAGGCACTTTCAAATGGGCAGAGTGAATTGAAAACTGTTGGGGGGGGGGGTGTTTACAGTGAATGAGGATGATTTGGTCCCTAAGAAAATAATTATGCATGAAAAAGTTCTGCACAGTTTTTTCGATAAAACTGATGCAACACAACAAACTTGTTGCAACACCTCCTGCAATGCTACAAAGAACGGAATGAGGAATGTATAGAAACTAAAATGGATATAACTCCCATATTCAGTCAGTAAAGTATCAGTCAGTGATTCAAGAAGCTACTGCTCGTGTGACAGCTCTGTTTTAATCAGTTGAGTGCTTCAGCCATAAACATTTTACCCTCGGCGCTGGCCAGCAAGCCACCATAGGCATACAATCACAACACTGCTGCGCTGAGGGCTTCAATGTATTCGTTCTTGTTTGCCTTGTGGCAAGGAAAACCTGAAAAAAGTGTTTTGTGTAGATGTATAATGTGTATGTCTGTGTATACAGTATATGTGCACACACACACACACACACACACACACACACACACACACACACACACACACACACACACACACACACACACACACAGTACAGCACAAAAAGTTCCGAAATTTGTGTTTGGTCGATTATTTCTATGTTACAACAATGTTTCTTGGAAATAACTTTTATACTGTTGGAAAACCTGTTTATTGCCCTTTTTAAATGGTGGTCCATTTGTAAGGAACATGCATTTGTGGGATGAGCAGCACAGCTGAGTATGTCGGTTGCACCCATGACAAATGTGACAAATCTCTGCCAGCTTATTCTGCTGTCGCTATTGTTTTGAGCTTCCCACTTCATGTACCCCCAGGTACATGGGGTAACTGGGGGGCTCCATGTCTCCCCATAGGATTCCACTCTATCAGACCTCTAGGTCAGTAAGGGGCCGTTCCGCTAATATTATTCGAGGGACAGGCCTTCATTTTCCCATATACCTGCTGGTCCACAGAGTCCCCCTGTTTTTATCAAAGTATTCCCCAGAGAGGTCTCCCCATAGGATGCCACTTTAACAGACCTCTGTTAGAGTGGGATCCTATAGGGAGACACTTATTCTATGGGGGGACACGGAGCCATCAGGTACCCTGGGGGCACCTGGGGTAGGAAGCTCAAAACAAGACTCGATAGCAACAGCAGAATAAACAGTTTGGCATTGGCAGAGAAGATATGTCACATTTTTCATGGGTGCAACCCACACACTCTGCTGCACTGCTCATCACACAAATGCATGCTCCCTACAAATGAGGCACAATTTAAATGGCAAACTAGAAAAACGTGCTCCTCGGAGCACAAGTCTCCGCCAGGGCAGGTAGCTTATTGTTGGCCAGCAATGTTTCGTGGCAATCGGACGCTGCGTTCATGATTTGCGGCATGAAAGCAATTTTTTTCCCAATAAACATGACTATAGAGATTATGTGTACCCATTGGTGTGACAATATCTGTATGTGTAATATTTAAAAAATGGCCGTCTGGTGGTGCTATAACAGGCCGGTGTGAAACATTTGGGGCAGGTTCTTCCTTGGCCTAAAGGGAGTGTGCATGCAAAGTTTCACGCTGATTGGTCCAGCGGTGCCGGAGATTAGCTCCTCACAGAAATCTGCCTGTTATAGTGCCACCATATGGCCGATTTGGAAAGATGTAGGGTGGCATTCCTTCCTTGGCCTAGTGGGAATGTTTGTGCAAAGTTTCACAGCAATGGGACGCTGCGTTCATGATTTGAGGCATTTTGTTCAAAACAGGCCACTCCTGAAAACTTTGGAAGCCAATATTAGCCAATCAGGATGGAATATGAAAAGTCGGACAGATCCGTCTTGATCACATGACTGTAGAGGTAATGTGTACTGATTAGCGTGATGTTTGGACATAATCTGCTGGAGTACGGCGATATAATGGGCCGATGTGAGAAATTTGGGGCAGAGGTTTTTACTTGACCTGCCACGAGTATGCGTGCACAGTTTCACACGATCAGTTTTCACACGATCGAACGGTGCCGGAGATTAGCTGCTCACGGATGGACACACACACACACACACACACACACACACACACACACACACACACACACACACACACACACACACACACACACTGACACACGGACGGACAGTGTGTGCCTTCGGCCTGGTGGTGACGATACACAGGCGTTTCAACGGTATAAAGGTTATTGCCACGAAGCATTCTTACAATAGAGAAATAATCGACGAAACGCAAGTTTACCGAACTCTTTGTGCTATGTTAATATACTGTATATACTGTAAATCACAGTTTAAATTGTAATCGCAATATTAACTAGAGAATATCACTTTGTTTTTCTTTTTTTCCTATCGTGCAGCCCTAGACATAATTCACTGTGACATGCATGGCACTGTAACAAGTCACAGTAGGTATAGTATGTATAATTAAAGATCCCTCCCTCGCTCTGTTTCAGCGAGCGTCTGTGTGCCTTCTGTTACTGTGGTGGCCGCAGCCTGCTGGGTCAGGGGGATCTGCAAGCGTTCGACATCAGGCCCGAGCTTGGCCCTCTCCTCAGCCACAAGAGCAAAGGAGATTCAACGAGCAACAGCAAGGCCACCGAGAACAGCAGCAGCGGTGACGAAACCACTCAGCCAAATGTGGCCGAAGAGGCCACCTCAGGACAGAGGGGCAAGCTAAAGTAAGTGGGGCTGGCTGATCAGTGATGCTACCTTCACAGCGGGTGGAGTGTAGCCGTCAGTGATGGCCTGGATCAGTAAAATCATCTGCGATAGCCTGTGTGGTCAGTTAATAAGCTGGATGAAATGAGCTTGCTCAGCGGCACTGCTTTGATGTCATTGGCTTAATGCTTCTTGCATTATTCTGCGTCCTCATAGGCAGGGCATAAGATAATATACGGTAAGATAAACCTTAATTGATCCCCATGGGGAAATTCAGGTGTCAAGTGTACATGGGGGGGGGGAATTAACAATGTGATCCTGCAATATAAATGGAAGGGGAAGCGTTATACTGGTTTTAATTTTGAAAATACTCTACAGTGTTCTGCACGCTGTAGAGTGTTCGATGAATGCACGTTATGCTTGTATCACTTAAAATTCGGAATTGAATGCAAGCATATTTTATTTTCATGACGATTTTGTTCAGTATACAGGGTTTGAATTGATACTTTGTTTTTCTGAAGCATTAAAGAATCGAGGGGCCTGAAATCAGTGTTGGATGTATTATTCATTCTTAGACCACAAAAAGGCAAACAAAATGCCAAAAATAATTACTTTCCTTTCTTTGAGTAACCTACAATCATGCTTTTTTTCTTCAAAAAGATTTGAAATGCAGCCCATTGACAAATCATGTGTAACAGACACATTTTCAATAATTGTCAACCTTACCAAGTAAAATCATTTTTAACCTGTGCTTTAACACAAGGATGTGCCTTCACTTAAAACTCTTTCATTCATTACTTTAAAAAAACATCCGTAATAGATGATATTCCAGTTCCAGTAACCATTTACCAGGTTCTTTTCTTAGCCAATTTGCACCCTCATTTCAACTCTCAGTTCATTTTACATTGTGCTAATGTGTGATTTTTTTTTCTGAGAGCTTCATAGATTAATTATTTTCTCTCGAGGGCTAAATTTATCACTATTTTCGTTGCCGGTTGAATTAACGCCCACACACAAATTCACAGGCCGGCGTTTCCACTCTGCACTGGCTAAATGGCTGCTCGGACATAACGGGCCACATTAGCAATCTACACTTGGAGGCTAAATTAGCACTTGGCCTTAGTAGCCTTATGCCTGCTGTGGTCCCCAGGCCCAGGAAAGCCACATAGGGCAGAGGGTACACGTGAGGCTTGCTTGTGTGTGTGCACCGTGCCAACAAAAGGACCCTCCCTAGACTCCTTTTGGACAGCAGCCTAATTTGTTTCAGTTCTTTGGAGCCAATAGAGCATCTCCCTGGGGTTCCAGTGACGTAACGTGCAGTGACAGCAGTACAGGTCTGGCAGCGTGCCAAGCCAACCAGTCATTGTTGTGTTGGAACTTTGTGATTGGTCATTGAGACCGGCCCTTGACTGTGCCATACAGAGAAATAGAAAGTATTTATGTGGGGGGCTGGGGGGGTATCGATTTGGTCCAGAAGTAGAGAGATGATTACAGGAGGGCTCAGGAAGAGACGGAAGTGGAGAAGTAAGGGGGTGGGCGTGATGATTACATAATATTGCTGTTAAAACTAATATAGCTGTTTTAAAAAGGCTGCAATTGACAGCCATGACGAGGCCATATGTCACCACGACACCGTCGTGGTCCCAGGAACTGGTCTCTTAGTTTTGGCCATTGGTTTGTTTACTGGAAGCAGGGTCCTTTTTAAATGCTAATTTTTCCCCTCCACATTTTCCGCATTGCTCTGCAGCTCAGCAGCGCAAGCCAGAGCCTCAGAGAAACACTTCCTTTTCAGCAGAGTTTATGAGACAGAACAGCCAGCCTCTTGTGTGTATGCCAAATAAGATGGCCTTCCTCCTCCTCCAATCATCTTTCTTTACGCTCTACCATTCTCCCCACCCGCCCCGCTCACTCTGTTATCATCCCTCATCATTGTAAAATGACATGAGCGCATCAATTCATGGTTCTCTCATTTACTTTCATCCTGTCATGTTTTCTTGGCCCTTCTGCACCTGGTTTCCATTGATGACCTCTTTTTCTTGATTCTTCTGTCTTTGTTCCAGTGGGTCTGAGAGCCATGGGGAAGAGCCAGACCCAACCAGTCGGTTCTGGGATGAGCTTTCTCATGTCGGCCTCCCTCAAGACCTTGACGTCCAGTCTCTCTTTGAGTCAGGTAAGAGCTGCAGCTTTGTCAAATTTCACAGTTTTGAGGAAGCTTGGCTCCTTCCATGGAATTTTTGTGAATGTGTGTTGGCTGTGAAAGCTTCGTATAAGTATGTGTCTGTGTTGATACATGGTGACAAATTTGTCTGATGTTTGATTCCAGTTCTTGGCCATGACCACTTCTGTTTGTCTTGTAATTGCAGGGCAATGCTGGGCGCATCAGAGTTGCGCGTTGTGGTCTGAGGGTGTGTGTGAGGGCGAGGGACAATCGTTGCTTAATGTGGACAGAGCCATTGACTCAGGGAGCACAAAGGTGAGTCAAGGGAGCACATCCACAGGCTAATAGGAGTTAACATGGTCTGTAATGTTTTGGGGCAGCAGGGAGGGTCTGCTTCAGCGATGCAGAGAAAAGCTGATGGATCAGGCTAGCTGGTAAAGGTCGGCCCTGGCAGCGTGGATCTCTCAGCTGTGAAATGGAAAAGGTCACGCCACTCAACGGGGGCTGTGCTCTCATGGAAGCTTAGCTCCTAGTGTTAACAGCGGCACAGCTCACAGCTCCCTGATTGTGTTTGCACCCCCTGGTCTGCAAAACCATCAGCAAGTCTTCTACTTAATCTCCAGAGTGGCTATTAGAGTGCGCTTGTAGAACTGAGCAAGTTTGAAGGCAAAGATGCCCTCATGAGGGTCTAGAGAGCATTACCTTCAGTAGGCTCCAATGTAGTGTAATAATAATAATTCAAATAGAAGTTTTGATCAAGAACTGAGAGTGTGAGCCTGAGTCAAGCATACAGGCAATGACTGATTTCACGTGAACAGTGCTCTGGCTTTTGAACTGATGAAACAATAAAAGATTCAAAACAGAATGCTTCATTTAATTTCAAATCTCTTTCACTTTGTCTCTATAGCACTGTGCATACTGTAAGCGCCTTGGAGCATCCATTAAGTGCTGTGCTGACGGATGTACTCAACTCTACCATTACCCCTGTGCGGGGGCAGCGGGGACTTTTCAGGATGTCAGGAGTGTCTCCCTCCTCTGTCCGGAACACATTGAATTGGCCATTCACAGATGTAAGTCCACTAGAATGGAGTACACTTCATTACTTTTGAATACTACACAAATAAATGGATAATGTAGTAATCATTATAAATTGAAAGCAGCGAGGCTGTGTTATATTATCTTAACAGCATGATGACCAAATGTTGCCAATTGAGTTTTTCATGGTAAAAAATTACAAAATTTGTTCCGAGACCCGATTGGTTCAGAGATTTGGACCCGGCATTTCTTTTAAAGACGGATCCGGAGTACGGATCTTCTCGGATCCACTCGGGTACTGTCTGGTACTTTCAATTCGGGTGGACCCGTGAAGATCTCTGGTTGCCATGTCTTATTTTAAACTATTCTCCCTCTTTTCAGTTGCAGATGATGTTAACTGCGCGCTGTGTGATAGCCCGGGTGACATCATGGACCAGCTATTCTGCACCAGTTGTGGTCAGCATTACCATGGGATGTGCCTGGATATGGCCGTGACCCCTCTAAGAAGGGCAGGGTGGCAGTGCCCTGAGTGCAAAATCTGCCTGACGTGCAAGTGAGTCACCTGGCCTCACCCGGCCCACTCAATCTGCCCTAATCCTAATCCCCAACACTGAAAGTTGTTGTCCGCTCATAGGTTGTCTATTACCTTCACTCTTCTTCCTACTTCTTCCTCTGCGGCCGCCAGGCATGGTGCAGACTTGTCAGTTTGTTTACCTCCTCTGTGGTTTGTGGAGAGCTAACCGGATGTTATGCCCTGAAGCTCAGCTCTCTAACCCTCTGACCCTCTATAAACAACACGGCTGCTACAGCTATACCAGCCTGGAGACATCCACTATAGCCTGCCCCCCCACTACAAGGCCAAACAGGCCTAGCAAGTGCTCATTATTCAATTCGCACATTTTCCCCTGCATAACATTATTTTGTTGTTTTGTGTCGATAATAAGAAAAGCATATACTGTATATTCTGAGCTGCTCGTCATTCGGATGTGGCTGAAAAACATTGCCAACGCCCCCACATGTTTGTCGTCCCTGTCACTGCCAACCCCTACTTGTTGGTCTTGGGGAGGGTGTAGACAACCAACGTCTCCTCAAATATACATGCAGTCACCGGCAGCTTTTTTTTCACCTGACAGTGAGGAGTTTCACCGGGAGGAAGTGGCACACATACTATCCCCCTAAGTTCTCTCTTCTGAACAGGCACCCCGAACCAACCTGCAGGAGTCACTAGTGCAGTGTCAGAAATCACACTTCCCGTCCGCGAACACAGCCAGTTGTTTGTGCTGGAGGCTCCATGGAGGAATTGATTCCCCAGTCTCATCGGTGGTGGGCAGGAACATTTCAATGAGGCCGATTCTAAAAATGTTTTCTAAATCCAAAACGTTTTTTGAAAAAAATATATAAAAAATATTTTTTCACGATTTTTCAAAAATAGCAGATATACAAGCTCATAGCGTGGCACTCGGTGCCGCGCTATGAGCTTGTATATCTGCTATTTTTGAATAGCCAAAGAAATCTTAAAATGACACAGACGTGTCCCCGGTCTTAATGGGTTAAGAAAATGTATTGAAATTACAAAGTTACAAGTTTTTGGCAATTAGATTCCATTAACACGTAGATAAGATGATGATATGCCTATCGTAGGAGAGAGAAGTCAAGACGCCGTTGGTGGTGCAGATGAAATCTCCTTCCTGCTGAACTCCGTGACAATGGAGACCATTGCAAGGCGGAGCTGGGGTAGGAGGCGGGCTGCTCAACACTCGTTCTGAGAAGAGAGAAGTGGGTTGAGAGGCAGTGGTATTTGTATTAAAAAAAAGGAGTCCATCGCCTGATTGGCTGACTGCAAATTGAAAGAATCGGAGTCACTAGTAGAGCTCATGTTTACAATTGTGAATGAAAGGCTTTGACAACATAGGAAAAAGGAAGTGACGTGGTTGAAATTCCCAGAAAATGAAGTGAGAAAAAAAGATCTTCTTTAATTGAATTTTCACCTAAGCTTCACACAGACGCATCGAAAGGAGTTCCTAATCCTAACGTCATCAAAGTTATTTTGCCACTCCAGATATTCCTATTATGTAACAACCAGACTGTTTTTGAGGAAAAACTGCCAAAGGGTTTGGGGTGTGTAAAGGTCTACAGGGCGACCATAGCTGAATGGGTTGAGATGCTGTCCGGTAATCAGAAGGTGCCTGGTTCACCCAACCGGTCGGCCCAGTCTATGTGCCGAAGTGTCTCTGAGCAAGGACATTTAACTCATTCACTGCCACTGACGTAATAAACGTAATTATTCCCGTTTACCAATGCTGCCACTGACGTAAAAAACGTAATTTTATTTTTTTCAAATTTGACTCAAAGACCAAGGAGATATGATTTTTCGAAGATCTAGATCTCCCATCCACTTCCTTGTTAACTTAAAACTTAAAAATTCTGTATCTCGGCTCCTGAGTACTTTTTGTTTTTCAATGAAAAATCTCTGGCAGTGGGCAAACGCGGCCAGCAATAATTGTGGCAGTGAATGAGTTAAACTAGGGCTGTCAAGCGATTACATTATTTTATAAAAATCTGATGAATATCAGATAAATCATGAATTAATCATGATTTATCATCATTCATAACTATGCCCAAAATATATCTGTATGTTTTTGTGGGAACGGAAAGATATATGACTCTCTCACTCGCTCTCACCCCTTGGTGCTATGTGATTTGAGCTGCTGCCCACGTATATTGCGCAGCCTTTTCTGGCAATAACCAAATTGTGTTTTTTCCTCATCCAGATAGGGCCAAGCACAGGTTCTCTTTCCATCTTGTTTGGATCATTGTTTGGATCTATCAGTAATCAGATAACAGAGCGACAACTAGTGCAGCTAGTGATAAGAGTCATAAGAGTCTAGCAGCTAGTGATAAGAGTCATTTATCTTTCCGTTCCCACAAAAATATTCAGAGAAAATTAGCATATTTTGGGCATAGTTACACATCATGGGGATTAATCATGATACATTATTAATCTGATTAAAATGTTAAATCGTTTGACAGCCCTGACATCGTTTGACGGATCCTCAAAACTATCCTTAAAATAAAATCACGTTCACAAAAACAACGAATCCTTGAACGGTGATCAGTTTTTGACTACTTGCCAGCCTTGACACCATTTATTGCCATTGCCCTTGTCAGTCTCATCCACTTCCAGCTGTCACAATCCTTTTAGTTTAGTTGAACTTGAATCGTCTCCAAGTAGTTGAGCCTGACAGGCAGAGGTTTGGAGGAAAAATGTTGATTCAATGTTTTGTGTTTGACCAAGGGGAACCAATTGAAGGCTCCCTGTGCGGCTTAGTCCAGTGGATCTCACACTTTTTCATGTCAAGGACCCCCAAATTGATCCCCTGACAGGGACCCACAGAAGAGAAGATTTGTGTTAAAATAAGCAAAACTATTCAACACTTTTGAGATATAGTATAGTTTCTCAAAAACAGCAGATGTACAAGCTTGCAGCTTGTAGATCTGCTATTTTTCAATTGCCAATGGATAAAGTACTCACAGTGATTGTGATGCTGTATTAACACATTTAGCTGAAGACCACCTGGAAATCCCCCAAGGACCCCTGGGGGTCCCCGGACCCCACTTTGATAACCACTGGTCTAGACACTAAACACTAAAGCTACACCTTTTTCATTGCAAGACAAAACTGCTATGCTGTCTCTGACTGTGGTGCCCTTTGAATGCAGAATATGAAACTCCTTCCTCGCTTCAGTGTATGCATTTTACCACATGTAATTTGTCTCCGTTTTGCTTTCCCCGGTATGCAGGAACCCAGGAGAGGACACCAAGATGTTGGTGTGTGACATGTGCGACAAAGGCTACCATACCTTTTGCTTACAACCTGCCATGGACTCTCTCCCCACCAACGGCTGGAGATGCAAGGTGGGACAAAATGTCAAATGCCACAAAGTTGGCTTCTACCTAGTAATGGCAGGCGGTGTTTCTCGTGTGGTGGGTCAGGGCCCAAAAGTGGGTCGCATGGCAATCTGATAGGTTTGCAACAAAGAACAAGATAAGGTAATAGATATTGGGTTGCAGCTACGCTTCAAGCCTATAGTATGTACCACCTAGACTTAGAGCATGTGATGTTTTGGTATCGGTGTTAATGGTAATTTGGATGGATAACTGCAGCACAAAATTCTTGATGCACCATGTAAGATTTTCCTTGGTGGCAATACCCATAGTATGGTGTTGTCCTACTGGGGCTGCTTTATTATTGTGGCTAAAATTACAAGCCTGGTGACTATTTTTCTTAATTGATGATGTAGATTTTTGGTTAAAAAATAAAGAAAAAACGCTCTTAATGCCTGTGTTAATTATTGTGCTTATCTGTACTAGGGCTGCACAATTAATCCGATTTTAATCTCGATCACAATTCTGGCTTCCCACAATTAAATGAACATGATCGACCATTATTGACATTTAGAATGTGTGCTCTGACCATGGAACGATTAAATGATTCCTGCTAATTTAGCACTTGTAATGTGGCAGATTCCCACACACTTTAACAGCGATGTTAACAATATAATCAGCAACATGAATGCGGAAGGACTGGATTGGAAGTGCTGTCTTCAGCCTTAAGTGCACTGTCTCTCCTTCCCTCTACAAGGCTATGAGCCCCCCTCCCCCAACTATTGCTTATTTATACTTTGTCGTATGATGGTATTGCACACCAGAGGCGTACCCACTGTAGAGGCAGGACAGGCGGTCGCCTGCCCAACTAAGATCTCGCCTACCCTAGAAAACCCAAATAACCCGAAAAGGTGTCATTGCGTGCTTAATGTCCTCAAAGTCACGCATCCAACAAGCTTTGAACTGAGCAGATTGGACCTTCCGTTCCAAAGATAATGGCCAAAACATCTTGAAAACGGCCACTTTCGCCGGTTTTCGATCGCCGATTTTCGATTGAGTTGAAATATTTTTTTGGGAGGTAATAGAGGAGGGGGGGGGGGGTGCCCTAAATGTAATTCCTGGGGACGCCACTGTTGCACACCGAAAACATCAGATCTACAAGCTTGTGATGCCTTGTGAGCTTGTAGATCGGCCACCCCCAGTGTGCAACACCGGTGCTCAAAGAAGCACATGAGTTAAATTGTTTGGAGCTGTGCCTTTACCAGCCAATGTTACGAAACGTCAACTTGTTAGGTTCAAGAGTTTTATGCACATCCATCATGCAGGTACAATGAACGGAGTGAAAGACTTCATATTTTGCTTCTAGGAGATAACCTGAGGTGAATAAATACCTTTAGGTCTGCAAAGATGTGTAAATTAGCAGGAATGTGGCACAATGTAAAAGTGAAAGTAGTGTCCTGTAATTAAGTAAGTTTTGGTAAAAATGTAGCACAACATGGATGTAGCTGTGTTATAGGCTTTTCACACAGAAAGTGACTTACGCACCTAGTAATTAATTTTGAATGAGAGATGAGCATTCAGGTGGTGAGGCATGGGCGGTCTGACAGGCAGAGCGACAAGTGGGGACGATCCCGTGAAATTGTAATGTTCGTGCTGGTCTCACGCACACACCCACCCGCTGCCATAGTTGAAATGTAGCCTGGGATCCAGACTGAGTGCTTGCTAGGTTCTGCGTTTTTTTCTCTCACTTCATTTCACAGTCTGGAAAGCCTTCTATCTCCGTGCACAAACGGTAGAAAAATAACTGCGGCTTCTGATTGGTCTGTGGGGGAGGGGGATGGTAGCCTGGTAAACCCTCCCTCCGGAAATCTCAATTCCATTTCATTTCAGGAGTGAGTCTGGCCTGATCCGCCTGTCTGCAATATTGGCTGTGCTGGAGTTGGGCGGGAGTAATACCGTTGACTGACAACCCCTTCAGCCAATGATAATTTTTCCCCTTCAGCCAATCAGCAGTTCACCAGTCTTAATGTGACGCGACGGGACTTTTGAGACAGCCATACCCAAAATGGGTTGCCTTTTTCGGGTACAATGGTGTCACTGCCCGCCCCTACCGGTTCTCTAATTATTATTTTTTAAATAGGCTTTGTCATGATTAATTGACCACATATATGAAGTTAAACAACTACATTCTATCCAAACGATATCTTATAAGTAAATTCCGTGCCTCAAAATAGAAGTTAGAGAGCTTTTTGAAGTAAAAAAATAGCGGAGAAAACTGCCCACAGAAAAAGATGGCTGCCGTTCGTGTTTTGGGCTCACTCGAACTCGCCACCTGATTGGCCAACTGTCGCTGTCAATCACAGAACGATGTGCGACGACGCTGATAGGCGCGGCCGTTTGGTATAAACACAGCCAATATTGCAGAGAGGCGGTTCATGCCAGACTCACTCCAGGAATCAAATAGAATTGAGATTTCCGGAGGGAGGGTTTACCAGGCTAGGGGGATGGGACCAGTGTTGTCCAATGTAAAACTCAAGTCACTTCCTGACTTGCCTACCTAATAGAAATACGAGTCAAATAGGACCCTGGCCAGACTGAGTAGCGAAGTGAGAAGGAGACTAACGTAGTGAATCAGTCTGGATTCCAGGCTAGTTGAAATATGCTTAACTTTCTTCTACACATTGTGTCTCTTCACTTGAGTTGCGCAGTGGATCCTTGCAGATCCAAGCGAGTCACTTCCCAATCCATATGAAAAGCCCACTGCAATACAAAAATATTGTCACAAAAAATCTATGAATAATCTCAATATTGATCAAAATAATCGTGATAATCATTTTGGCCATAATTGTGCAGTCCTAATTGGTGTGATAGCTTCGGTCAAATGGCATATAATGAACCTGTGTTATTTTAATGTGCCTTGTGAGTGTTGAAATGGGTTTTGCAGTGTTTGGTTATTAACCCTTGTCTGATGTGAGGAGACAATTACATAATTTAATAATACGAAATCATGATCTTTGATTACTTTCTTTTAATTGTGCAGCACTATGTCCTACCCAATTAACTACTCAGGCTACATATTTTTTTCTGAACATTAGCTGTTGTCCTACTGCATAGATTAGAAAAGTGTCCACCACACAAGAGAATAATGACCTTTTTTTGGTGGTTTGCGTCTGTGCTTCCTGTGGTTAAGAAATGACTCATGCTGGCTGATCTTTTGAATGCTGCAGTTAAACCTCAGCTCCGCAAGATAACTCTGTGTGGTTCTTTCTGTGCATGCACATGCGTGCGTGTGCGGCTGCATACACATGGGACTAACGGATATGTGTGAGTGCATGCACACTCACACGCGTGTGCAACGGAAGTACATGCCTCCCACCATTGCAGGCCACGGCCACCCCAGGCTTCTGGCAGTGCAGGTGGCCTGCCTGTCACCCAGGCAGCTGGCTAGCACATTGCCCAATCAGCTGCGGCGGTCAGGCCAAGGTGCGCATAGACAACCACAGCAGTAGAGGAGGCACCAGCTGGTGGAACATCTCCACACTTAACATCTCTGTCTGACTCAGCACGGCAGCACGGAACGCAGTCTTACAGACCCCCCCCGCCCCCCCCCCGCCCCACCCCCCAGCACACTCTGGTGCTTGCTTTCCATTCACCCCTCCCTCCACCCGCACCCCCAAGGCAGTTTTGTTCTGAGTGCAGCCATGTGCATCTCCATGTCTTGGAAATGAATGAAAAATGAATCATTGCTCCAGTTTCAGCTCTCTGGCGTGTTCCTCCAGCCAGCTGGATTGTCTGAGCCTCATCCCTCGTAGACTTTTCGGTGTTTGTTTACCGTGTCTGTGGGTGGAGTCTGACAAGCACTTAGTTGCGGAGCTGTCCTTTATCTACCACTCAAACTTTCTTTATTAGACAGTCACTCTAGGAAATTAAGGAAATATGTCAACAACTCTGTGACACATGAGGAATATTACCCTAACTCGTAAGGTTGGACATATAGCACCTGAGCAAGGTAGGAGAATTAGGAAAAATAATTGATCATACTGATGGATTTGATTGCTTCTCAAGTTTCTCATGGGCTCATTTTATAATTGTCTAGGTAGCATGAATTTATTTTATTCATGACACATAATGCTTTTATAAACGGTAGTACTGCGGATCTGTGATGTATTTTTCCTCATTTGTCTTTGGTGTCTGTCTAGGCAGCTAACTGTTAGAAAGCTACTGCTGTCAGCGCCTCTGCGCTTGTGCTGGCTGCTGGAATAGGCCACCACCCCCTCATAGTGGAAAGGGAGAGCAAGCAAGAGAAAGCCTGTTTATATTCTTCCACAACAGATTATCATATGTTCGAAAATGTGAGCGCTGGTGGTTGGTGTTTTTTTTTGTAGGTTCTCTTGCAGTAAGAAAAAGAAAAGAAAAAGGAAAAAGGCTGAAACTTTGTTGCAGAAAAACTATTCATGCCACATCATCACATCCACGGTGGTGAAACGTGGTCTGTGTCTCTTTCCCCACTGCTCTGTTTAATGCGATGCTGTGTATGTATGCTGAGGCTTTGTCAATCATCTTGCTAATGGGACCTCCATCCTTCCGTTTTCACAGAACTGCAGAGTATGCATCCAATGTGGGACAAGAACCGGCGGCCAGTGGCACCACACCAGCCTGCTGTGTGAGAACTGTGTCCAACATCAGGACCCCACTCTTTGCTGCCCTCTGTGTGCCTGCATCCTTGATCCTGAGCACCACAAAGACCTGCTCTCCTGCCACAGCTGCAAAAGGTAGAATATCATAATCCCCTTTATCAGGCTTATGACCTCTGAATGAGAATGTCTAGTCTACCCACCATTTACAGAGCCTTGCTTGGGGGAAAAAAGGAAGCTGCCTAATTCTTTCCTCTGGGGAAGTTGGTTGTCCCTTGCAAAATGTGTTGGATCTATTGATGTTCATGGGGGGGACCATGCAGGGAGACACAAAGGCAAAACACTGCACAGAAATCTCTTGTCGTGTCATCCGATAAATCCCTTTCTCTTTCGCTTGCTTTCAGATGGCTGCACCTGGAGTGCGAGCGTCAGAACTCAGGCCAAGCAGACATCCACCCCAGGGAGGACTATGTTTGCTCCAACTGCAGGTCTCCTGCTCCGGAGCAGGCCTCGCAGGCGGAGGAGGATATGGACACCGGGCCGGAGCTCAGCCCTCAGTCGGCCTCAATGCACACAGACTCGGAGGCCGGCCTACCGCTGGCTCGAACGCACACGGACTCAGAACCTGGCACTGAACCGCTTGCTGAAATGCACAATGACCCCGAACCGGAATTACTCACCGTTCCATTGCACTCGGACAGGGAGCCGGTCCAAGTCCAAGCCGCCGTTCAGGAGGAGATCCTAGCCACGTCGGCCCAGAAGCCTGGTGAGTCCTTTTTGTTCCAACTGTGCACTACACGGTATTCAGGAAGACTCTTTTGCCCCGGAAATGGCTCTGTGTTTTTCTCACTAATCTCTTTATTTCCCCTGCATGCCCAAGTGTCCCCACTGGACTTTCAGAGTCATCAGAGCGAGAGTGGATTGTTTGTCGACTGGGTTATTACCTCTCAGTATTACAAAAGTTCCACGAGGATCTTAAATCATACACAATAGGCTTTTGGGTGAAGTAGAGGAATTCCTGCAGATGCAGGTGTGGGTTTTTGGCTACATACTGTAGCTTCCGGTTGATTAGTATCTGTAGTTTAAAAATCCCCTGTTGTGGCAGATGAAAGCACTGGAGTTTGTATGAAGACCAGAGACGACCACACTCGCACTCTTAATTTGATGTAAAACCACGTTCTGTAATAGCTTTCCATGATGCCACCGATAAGCAGATATTGTCCTGTAACCGCAGTTAAGTTCTTCCATTGTGAAATTAAAAGCACTTTTGCTTCCCCCTGCTGTTTCTTGGAAGAAGAGCTTTGGATTCAGGGGTTGACACTTAAGGTCTCAAGACAGGTTATGTTCCACTTGCCCAAGAGTATGTTCACTTGCCTAAAAATGTAAATTAGCCCAAAAACTTGAATTAGTTTAAAATGGACTTAAAAATAGACACTGGTTTGATCATTCATGGTTGTCAACAGTGCAAACTGTGTTGTGTGTACATGCTAACGCACGCGTGCATATTTGTGCTGGTGTACTTTAGTGTTGTACAAGTGAGGCTCCCATCACCACTGCTAGTTTATGCTTTACTCTTACTGCAATGTTGAACTTTTATAGAACCCAATGTTGTATACAGTGTAGCTATCTTTATGTGGATTCTATTAACATAAAGAAAAGTAGTCAAACCACTTAATTTTGGGGGAAGTGAAATTGCTGTATTCATGTTATATTAGCTACCCTTGATGCAAGTTCCCTACCACAGTGGTTCTCAAAGTGGAGTGCGGGGAAGCGGTTCCGAACAAAACGTGGAAGAGTTCAATTTCACCTGAACTGAAAATACCCGACAGTACCTACCTGAGACCTGTACCGGTTCGGGTCCGTATTTTATCAAGGTCACTCAGGGTGGTCCAGGTTGCTTCACATTCTATTACCTCGGGTCCTGGCTCTGTTTATCCTTATTTGTGATACCTGAGTGGATCCGAGAATACCCGTACTCCGCACTGATCAGTAGAGAAAAGCATGAAGTACTGGATGATTTTTAGGCTGACCTGGGATCAGATTATTGCACCGCAAAATAAGCGGGCAAAAGTTAAACTGCACATGCGTGCCAGGCTGCCAGCTATCAGTAGAAAAAATAGGCAAGAAAAAAACAACATATATATATTAGGGCTGTACCCGACACTGTTTTGTTTACTTCTGACCAGCATCAAGATGGCTTCAGATAACTTTATTAACTGGGTATTTTTAGTCAAGTTAGAATTTGTAATATGTTTAGTCAACCCAGGTTATATGTTTAGTCAACCCAGGTTATATTTTGAAGTCTACCTACAGTACTTCAAACACTACTACTGTCAAGTAGGTTAAACTAACTTGAGAGAAGAAATCAACAGGGGGAAAAAGACTTGAATCAAGTAATCTTCGTACGACTCAGGGGCCTCTGACCGACTACTCGAATCGTCCATTTTCAAGGGTAGTCCTAATGTATGTGTCATCCATTGAAAATAACAGATCTCCAAACGTCTTGTCAATCTGCAATGTTCAGGCTATACTGTAGGTTTCAGATTAGATCATGAAGTCAGGTAAAACTATGCAACTTTCCTTTTTGTAGTCTTTTTGGCGACACCAGTGGTAGCTACATAGTCAATACAACAATCTGTTACAATTTTGATTCCCAGAAGTCTGTTCAAAATGAAATGGTCTCGCCGGAAGCATCGGGCCAAAAACAAATGTAACGTCTGTGGTTCGAGCTGTCATGTCCGTGAGTCCGCGTGCAGACTGCAGACGTGCAGCTCCACCAAATCAGAAACCTCTCTATCAGTAGGAGCACTGACACATAATCTAAATTGTACACCAGGGCTCGAAATTATCTTTTTTACTTGGTAGCACTGGTTTTCCTATTTAAAAATGTAGGAGCATCAGCTAAACTTTTTCACCACCCACCATAATTTAAGGAGCACATATATTTTTACTTAATAAAAACAATATAACGGTAAGCTTTTGTAAGGCCCTTAAAAAATACAATGTATTTTTTTAAAACTGCATAAAATGTCCACTAAGGCGTTTCGTATGACAAACAACACATTTTCAGTTGAAAGTATTTTGGATTTAATGGTCGGTTGAGTATAAATTTGCCTTTAGACGATGCATTACAGCTCTAGGCCACGCTGTAGCATCACTGTGCCCTGGTTTAGCCCCACTTTCCCAATAACTCCTCAGTGTTTCCAATGGCAACAGAACCTCCTTCCCGTCTTCCCTCGCTGACATACAAGCAGCATCAACATTGTGAATTGCGTGACACTGCCGCCAGAAACTTATGAAGCAAAGGACTCCATCTCCACTCTGATCTGTGGGAGTCGGCTGCCAGCAGTAGACCCCTGGAAGCAGGGAAATGAGCGGTGGGGCTGGGCATATTGGATCGAGCCACCCTGCCCACACTCTTGTCTAGACGGCCGACTCCACAGGCAGGAGAGAAATGGATTGGACTAGCATGATGGTGATGATGACAGATCCCCCTGCCTGCAACCTGCCTCGGAGCTAAGCAGGCTCATTCATGGCTGCTCACAGAGACCTGCTCGTACACACACACGCTCACAGTAGCAGCATTCACTCTCTCACTCCTCTGGCTCCACACTGCGGAGTGTGAGTCCCGTAATGATCAGTGGGTGTGTTGGGAGAAGTTGTTTTTCGTGCCAGCCAAGGCCACGAGGTGCTGCATCATAGATTTAACTGATAAGGTCGTGCCTCCCCCGCTGTGGTTGTAAATAACAGTTTAGCAGTGGCCTACCGACTCTGATCTGTGTATTGATTTGAGGGAAGCCATCAGAGGTTTATGCCCTGCTCTCCAGAATTGGATTGAGCCGAGCTTGCCATCGTGCCAATGCATGAATCATGATGCTCCTTCGTCTCTGCCCCCTCAAGTAGCGATAAGGATTTTGAATTGAATCCTCTCGAGTCTCAAGTAATCTTTTTTTCCTTGCCTTGCCTTGCCTTCAAACTTGGAGGAGGTAATGTATATTTAGAATGAACTGCCTGATAACCATGAGCCCTAATTGATATACAGTATATATATTGAACTTTCTTTCTGTCCGGTGCATGTAGTGGTTTTGGCTTCATGAGAACGTGAAACTGCCACCACTTACTGCCTGCCTGTGTAACATAATTACTGTCATTAAACAGAGCTGTCGTCACCTGCCAGGATCCTCCTCTGTTCGGGGCTTAACAGCAGGCTTATCATGATTCACCCGAGAGACGTTCGACTAACCTGGGAGCGCAAATCACACTCGACGTAGGACCTTACCTACATTAACCACTTAAGCCCTATTTTATACAAAGGTGTCATGCGGCGAAAATAGCAGATCGACAAGCTCGAGCTTGTAGATCTTTTTTTTTTGTGGCTATAATGACATGCCCAAAATAGGGATGCCAGGATGAATGCGGTTAATCGGAGCCTTGTGAGTTTATCTTTACCATCACCCCATTCAGCGCTCAAGATATAGGAAGTAGGTTTTTTATGTGAATGAGAACATGTGTTGGGCTTTGGTCAAATGGTTTTAAGCCTGCCTCCTAGTTGACTCTTCTGGCATCGCCACCGGATGTGCACCTGCAAGCTGCACAGTCATGAGCCCACAGAGCGCACAGAAACTGGGATGTTGGTTGTCATGGTTACTCCCTTCCCTGGCAGAGATGCTTAGCAGGTGCATGCGTGTGTCGGGAATAGGGTGACATGGGAACGTGTGGATTGAAATGGTGGGTGCCTCGTTAAGACTAGACTATCTGTACTGTCAGAGGCTGTCTGGCAGAATATTGGGTCGTTGTGAGGATGCCTGATAGCTAGGAATGACTAGTTCTATTCATACCGGACTGATGCCACGCAGAGATGGCTTTGATACGGCACAAAATGGAGTGCGAAAAGGCAGAAAAAAGGGCATTGGATTCATACCGAAATGTAACCTATATATGATTGGCTGGTCTACCTGTTATACAGTGTGACTGCATCCAATAGTTGATGACCACCAGGATCAGATTTTTTTTTAAAGCAAGTGTAAAGGCTCATCAATGTGGTGCAGTAACATTTTAGTTTATTTACCGGTAATAACATTCCTAGTCAGGTATGTTAAATAGTTGGTGTGACCCGTCTGACTTTAAGAACTTTGGAGTTGATTGGAATTAAAGAGTTAATAATAATCCCCCAGAGGGAAAAGGATTCAGATATGCTCAGATATGATTTCTCTGCTCTTGGTTTCTCAGCGTTGGATTTTTAGATAATGCAGGCACATTTTAAAACATTCCTCACTGTCAATTAATTTGACTGTTGGGCATACATTCTCTCAATATTTACTCTCTGCAATACACACATTTAGAAATATCCATATTTATGCAGATAATCATGCATTATTTGTTTTCCTCCTCAGAAGTCTCGGTGGAAAATGACATTGTTAAGCAGCAAGTTATTGACTCACCTGGCAACAAAAACCCGACAGAGGTCAAACAAGGTTTGTTCCCATGGCCTTCTAATTAACTCTAATCAACATCATGGCACCTCCTTTTCTTTTCCATGAACGTTACAGTCAATTTGAATGACTGTTATTTCACTTAAAATTTGCATCATCACAAGCAGTTATGCACTTAAACATTCATTCAATCTAATTTTGTTTTATCCTAATACTGTCCGACTCCAAATCTTTTCTAACTCTAGTTAGACCTCTGGAATTGTCAACAATATAGCTAAATGATTATGTTCCACCCCGTTTCAACAGTAGTGAAACCTATTAAGAGTAATGTTATGATTATGGGCAAAGCCACTGAGAAGAAACTACAATTTCTTCAGGTTCATTTAGTACTCAGAAGATCCTTTCACTCATGTTGCATTTACTTCACAAGTAAATGCAAAGGTCATGTAATCATTGGAGCCCACTTTTGGTCTCCAGTTAGATGCTGTCGGTTCATAAACACGTTAACATCTCTGCTCTTCCACTTGCAGAAATAAAACCAGCAGAGACCCCTGTGACCCAGATTACATCGACAGAGAGTCCCGAGTCTCCAAGGATTCCCCGGCAAGAGACAGAGTCCCTCCCAGTCCAGCTGTCTTTGGAGGCAGTACAGTCACCGGATATTACACTATCAACCAAGCCAGCAAAGTCGGAGGCCTGCCCTGAGAAGGACATGGTTGAACCCAGCACAAAGGATGTTAAGGCCATCATCTCACCCACCAAAGAACCAAGTACTGCATCAGTAACCATCAAGGAGGAACCCATTGAAGTCTTACCATCAGAGCCTTCGGGTGGGGATCAAATGGGTGCCGGTTCCCCTGAAACCGCCCCAAAAGAACTTAGCAAGGAGAGAGGAGAGGGTTCCATCCACTGGAAGCAGGAGGAGGCTGTCCACTCGGCAGCATCCTCCACCTCAGAGGAGATGGACACTACCCCTGAGAGCAAGCCCATTCTCACATTTTTTAGCCCGTCTACTGAGGATAAACCTCATACGGCGTCCTTAGACAGACTGGCTGAGATGGCTGCCTCCCCTACCCACTCCTCCCCTCTGGCAAGAGGCACGTCTCCCAGAGAGCCTCCCCAGTCCCACACTCTCCCCCTGGTGGGAGATCACACCAATATGGTGCCCGCTACCACACTCATACCACTCACCCCGAAGATTGGCATGGGAAAGCCAGCCATCTCCAAGAGGAAGTTCTCCCCCGGAAGGCCAAGAGTGAAACAGGTAGGGTGACTGTGAACGTTACATCACTGAAGAACTGTCATTTATTTTTCTCTTTTTTTTTCTTCAGGACATGCGGCCGGTTGTTTCCTTAAGTGTTAAATCCGTGGAGTGCAGGCTAATATTTGGTGATCATACAGTATGTGACATACTTTGATGTGAAAAATGGGTTGGTGACCTGTGGTCTCTGCTCAATGAAGGTGGATTGTGTTTCCCTGGTGCCGGTGGGTTGCTTTAAGCAGCTTGCAGGCTTCAGGATCTACTGCTTCCATAATTCAGTCATGTCGCAGCTTGCAGCAGCAGGCTGTATGGATATAATGGGAAAAGGCAGTGTGGAGATGGAGGCTGGCTCTCCCATTCCCCTCCCCCTCCGTTTGCGTTCCACGTGACTAGTTACTGGCACTAGATTCATAAAGAGCTCCACGGAAGTATGAATCATTTGCCTGTAGCAGTTCTATTTCTTTGAAGTAAAGACAGATTCCTTACCATTCCTCACCTCAGTGGCATTCGCCATATCATCAGTCAATGTTGATGCCATTGCCATGTCACAAACAACATCTTTCAAGCCTATACATTAGGAACATTCACCAATTCACTGTGTGTCCATGACTGGCCCAGTGGCCCTTCTGGTATTCTCCGTAATACCCCCATGAGCTGTACATGACTCTTTTTTTTTACCACAACAAAGTTATTATTCATCTCCTCGTTTCAGTGTCTCATTCCTGGCTTTACAGTAGGGACTATCATAGTCATACTATACTGTATGAGGCCTATTGCAGACAAATAAGAGGGAATTGAATCACACCCATGGCTATAATATATTATGAATGATGCTGCTGAGCATAGACTAATTTAGCGTGCAAACTGTTATTTCTTCCCTAGATATATCCTATTGCTTAAACAAACACTACTAGGTTCAGACTAATTTGTTAGACTAGGCCTGAGGAAATCTAGTTTCAGAGATTTGAATGTAGCTCCCATTTTGGTCCGGCACACTTTGTATAGTAGAGTCACGTGCTGTCGTGCTGACGCAATCCCCCTCCTTGTTTTGTCAACATGCCAGAGAGACACGCAGTTGCCATGACGAGAGGTTGCAGGGCCTCTCTCCTGCTGCATGGTGCTGTGATGCCTTGGCAAGCTCTGCAGTGTGAGATTGCTGTGCGACTAACACGATTCTGCTCTCCATTCTTGCCTGCGCCAAAGTATCTATCCATCTATCTAGTTAGTAGTTACATGTATGATGAACAAGCCTCAACTCATATGCATGGAAATTCTCAAACCTGTCCTGCTCGTATTATAGCGTATCAGATTCCTATGCTGTCACCTTAGGGTCTGTTGAACAGTTCCCAAGCAGCTACATTAGAAAACTCACTGCATCTCTCTAACATCTGTCTCTTATATGTTTTTGTTCCTTCGCTGGCTTTGTTTTTAAGTTGCTGCATTTTGTCACCCTTCCTTCCTCTCTCTCTCTCTCACTCGCCCCTCCTTACCTTAGGGCGCATGGAGCCCCCATAGCAGTGTGAGCTCCCCCTCATCCTGGTCCCCAGACCAGCCAGAGGGGTGGGACGTCCTAAAGACCAGGCAGCCCTCCGGCAGCCCCGGCTGGAGCATCAGAGTGGTAAATACCATGGCTCATCAGAGACGCCCAGGCAGCAGCTGCCCTCCGTTAGCCCTCTGTTTACCCTAGGCCTAGCAATATGCACTGGCAGGCTGTCGCTGAATGTCATTGTGATGAATGGTAGTCTGCACTCTCACGATTACTTATCTACATTAAAACACAAGCAGTACTACTCAGAGACCTGTGGTGTCACTGTAATGTGGTAACAGCCAGGGAAATGTGGTTCAGAAAGCCAAGTTTAGCTAACTTTAGCTATATTGTTTCATTAGTGTAAAAAGAAAAGAGGAAATCAAGCTGTGGGCGTAGTACGGTAATACCGCATCCCACAGTGCCCACAAGTCATTGACTAATAATCAACACTAACGAATGAACGTGTTGTGGTCTATGTGCTCGTTTGTAGCCCGGCGCTGTTGGTTTGTTTGTTTGTTTGTTTGTCCTGCGCTTTAATTTAACCAAAGTGTCTGTTTACTCTTCGACTTGATTTGTTATTCTTGTATTGTTTTCATATTTTTCCTGAGTGGGTGGAGGGTTGAGTGCGTGAGAGAAGCAGCAAAATGCGGGCACTTAGTGAAATAAATGTATGCCGCAATCTGTTGCCATGGTGACATTGTCGTCGCACTCAGCAGAGCTGAGTGAGGGTTAATTGGCTCGTTGTGGCAGGAGGCCAATCCAGGTTAAACGGCGTCATACTGTACAGTATGTCAGTTATGAGGTTCACAGAGGGGAGGAGATGTTGGGACCAGAGCCAAATGCTGCGTAAATGGGAAGGGATTTGGGGGCACGGCCCGGGGTTTCTTGGAAGTAGACTGCCATTTGACAGTCGCGATTAGACAGAGGCCTCTCACCGGAAATGTGCTGACAGCACAGTAGAGCCCGGCTCACAAGAAACAACAGCCGCTCAGAGGGCTTTTAGCAGCCTTCCGAGAGCCCCAGTGCTTGCTGTAAAGTCAGAAGGGCATTCTGGCAGAATTGGTGGGCTACCGCTAAAATTACTAGTTCTTACAAAGAGGGATCAAAATGTCAGGAAGTTCAGAAATTAATAAATTTGTATTCAATAAATCTTGTGAGTGTATATTCCTTCACAAGTTTCAAATCAAGTACTGTCAATTAAATAGTAGACAATGTTTGATATAGGATTAATTTAGAGATACATTTTTTGAGGGGAGGTCATTGTCAAATGCCGGCGGGTCAACTACTTGTATTGTTATTGTAGTAAATAAAATAAAACACAAAACATTCAATGCATTTCTTAGTAGTTTAATAACCGTTATGTCTTTCCCCTAATATCTGTTTGTTGAAGAGGGAAAATGTTCCCAGCGGTGCAGACTCAAAAAATGTGTTTTGCCGTTCTCTGCACTAGGGCTGAGTGCCAAAATTTGATACCTTCATGACACCGACTGAACTACTTTGATACCAGAATATCGAAAAATTCTTTAACTACTAATTTATATTCTGTTGTATGACGTTGTCTCATGCCAAAAATAACAGATCTACAAGCTAACAATGTAGTGCAGCATCACTACGCGTTGTAAATCGCTTGTAAATCGGTTCTTTTCACAAGGCATACAGGAATAACACTTGGTTACGCCCAGAGGTGGAGCTCACATGTGTGTTGTTGTTGTTGTATTGAGAAGCTGGACTGTATGGCTCTATTTTATCAGGCTCGATGCCAATATTTTAAGATGCAATGTATAGCATGGAAAAAGCCATCGCAATCAAGACATGATGTATTTTATTAAACACTTGAACATAAGTTAAGAGCAGAACGTTGCTCCATGTTTGACTGACAAGAGGACAGCGTTGTACGCATCAACTTACCCCACAGATTGATAAATAAATACTTCCAGATCTGCATCATCATCATCTTCCCCCCTTTCATCCCTGACCAAACACAAAACACTCACAGCATTTGTCCCCATAAGACTTGTACTCAAATCTCATGGGGACAAATGCTCTGGGTGTTTTTCAAATCCACTGTGTTCACAAATGGAGAGCTGGGGAGCTCCGTGGCTGGGGTGTGCAGCGTTCTTTTATCCTTGGTGGTAGTTTAATTCTGTTCTTTTGTCTCAGACAAGACCACAGAATTGATCATTTCTACCGAACAGGGTAGTTATTTAAGTGTCAGCACACAAGTTCACAAATACTTGTGTCCAGCCCTGATGTGCAACCACAATAATAGTCATGCTTCAATGTTCCTAAACAATAATAGTTCCTCTTGTTGCAGTGTGGAGAGCAGTTTGAACATACTCTTCAGCACCCCTAGCGCCACTGCTAAGACACATTCCAAGGGGGCCGATTGAGTAGATTTAGTTTTGTTCCTGTTGGGCACCTGTACTCTGTACTATTTAGATAATGAGGATTACTTCAGCCTGAAGTAAGAAGTATGAAATATCCCAAGTTTACTTTTTACCCTATTTACTTTGCTCTTCAAAGCTATAGCAATGACGAGTTTTCCCTACTTCTATATATTATTTAATGTGTGATTGGAGTGTGTTGAGCAAATCACTTACTCATCATGCAGGCTTTGCTTGAAGTGACAACTCACTTCCATACAAACACTACCAGAGGGGAAGTGACATAACCTCTCTGGAAAGAGCTGAGAACTGCTGTTCCTTTTTGTGGTCTTATAAGGTGGACACCAGCCTCAATGCTCCACCATGGGCAGGTAGAAAGTTCACGTATGTTTTCTTCTATGAAACCTACTTTAGATTTTACTTTAGAACTTCAATTACTTAGTGTGTGCAATGCATATGTACTCGAGAGATTGTAAAGCTTATACCTGGTCATGTGCTTCTCGCATTCGATGATGAAAGCTTGGTGCGTGCGCGCACGAGGCTGAGGTACAGTGCCGTAATGTCTGATTTTGCTTCCTTCCCTCTGCAGGGTCGAGGCTCAGGCTTCCCAGGCAGGAGGAGGCCCAGAGGGGCGGGGCTGTCAGGTAGAGGGGGGCGTGGCCGAGCCAGGGGCAAGAATGGAGTGAGTCCGTCCATCAATCCTGGGGTATGTGTTACCGGCAAGATCATATGATCACATAATTACCACCAGATGCCCAATTAACTCAACTGACATACGACATTGTTTGTTTTCACTCAAAAGGCTTGAATTGACGCCTTGAAAGCAGTAATTATTAATTTTTTGTTGACTGTTTCAGTTGTTCTGGGGCTTAGTTCCTCAATAATTAAGAATGACTCAGCGATTGGGAAATGTAAAAATTATAATTGCTAATCCACGCCGTGATCCAACATCAGAATCGGTTGGCGGCTTATAGTGAAAGGGCCACGGTGTATTTCAGTACCGTATTTTGTAGGACAGTCGCTTTGGCATATGTTATCTCACAACATTGATTGTTTGTTTATTTATTATTTGTTTATTTTCCTAATATGCAGCTCATGGCAATAGAAACACAATACCCAATCAAGGAAGAGGAGGACAATGCCATGCATAACACAGTGGTCATATTCTCCAGCATGGACAGTTTCACATTGAAGCAGGTATGTTTTACTTTACAATATACAATATAGCTATAGGGGTATGTGTAAATTATTTTTAGAGACCCTCTGCCTTTCGTGTTAACACCCTGAGAAGATAAATGGTGTGCTAAAAGACCCAGTCTCACCAGCACATTGATTCCATTGGGGGAAGAAAGTCTTCCAGCCTACCTTCAGCAGGACACTTCATTAATGTTTTATAAGACTGGGTCATGTTGGATATTTAACATTGGCCTTCTTATGTCTGTTCAATAGATAATGTAGCAGTGTCCTACTGTATTGTAGATGATGCATATTTTCCCCCCTAACAGAAGATATATGGGACGCATACGCTTCCCATTCTTTTTCTTTCTTTGGCTTTGAATTCAGTAAACAATCCAGCAATAGGCTGCATTAGTTGTTTCTTTTATGGAACAAATCAAAATTAATTAATGCTCTGTCTACTATAACTCTATTAGATGTATATACCCTGTATACCATGACCAATAGAGACTTGTCTGACAGCTGAAAGTCTATTATTGTATATTGTACTTAAAGTGACCGTGGGACTTATGGATTGTGGTTTTCAGAATGTATGTGCAGCATTGCACTTCCAAGGCTACTGTAATGAGGCATTTGTAATATACAGTAATCTATGCAGTGTTCTAACTAACACTGTGGCTTTTGGAGGAGCCCTATTTTTTGGGTGGTGGGAGGGTAGTGTGTGTGTGTGTGTGTGTGTGTGTATATATATATATATACACACACACACACACACACACACACACACACACACACACACACACACACACACACACACACACACACACACAGTATATGTGCCTGCCGACATGCTAAAATATACTATGAATGCATTTCAGTTCATAACGAGAATATTTAGCCTGGCACAACAAAGAAACAAAGAGAAACTATTACTTTGTTAAACAGACCAGACATACAGTAGGTTTGCTTCCCATCAGAGTTATGAACATGCCTACAGTGTCAAACACCAGAAGATGTTAAGTTGAAAGATAATGTACGGTGCTGAGTACGCTGTGCACACATGGATGGCCACAGGAGCAGTTGACAAAATTGTGTTTATTAGACACAAATTATCGGAAATTGCTATGCGTGAATAAGTGCGTTGACAAGTGTTTTTCTATTAGCCTGTTATTTATTTCAGGAACCTAGATATACATGATATACATTCTTGCAATTAGGACTAAGGAGCAATCACCAGAATTTAGGCTGGTGACAGGAGAAATTATTTTTTAGTCACAGTGTGTTCAAATGGCAAGCCAGCCACACAGTGAAGTAATTGCAATTTGCAGCACCAGCGGTGTAGCAGCAGCAGTAGCATGTGATTGACGAGTGGCTGTGCCAGAAAGTTAAGCAGCAGCCAACTATTCTCTCCTGACAGGCAGGAGCTAACGACAGCCAGCTTGTCTCAGATGCACAACTCAGCAAACGAAACTTCTTCTGGAATAAGTAGAACTGCTATAAATACGATTCTGTCGAGTTGGCGTTTGAGCAGCAGTGTTGGCTTTAGAATCTCAAGCATCTCAGCCGAACAGCCTCCATTGGACGAGACGCCTGATGTTGTTCTGCTTCCTTTCAGGACATGTGCGTGGTCTGTGGAAGTTTTGGGCAGGGCGCGGAAGGTCGCCTCCTGGCCTGTGCTCAGTGTGGACAGTGCTACCATCCCTTCTGTGTTGGTCTAAAGGTAAGCACGTTCTCACAATGAAAGTGAAATATGTGCTCACAGAATATTGGGACACATCCATGTTTGTTACATTTTAACTTGTCATTGACGTTGTCCCCAGATCACCAAGGTGGTGCTGAGTAAAGGTTGGCGGTGCCTGGAGTGCACAGTATGTGAGGCGTGTGGCCAGGCCACAGACCCCGGGCGATTGCTGCTGTGTGACGACTGTGACATCAGTTATCACACCTATTGCCTGGACCCTCCGCTGCAGAACGTACCCAAGGAAAGCTGGAAGTGCAAATGGTGAGCAACGACAATTTTCGTCTCAGTTTGAGACCTCACTTCCTATGTAACAGTACCATTCCCTCCAATAGATCCTCGTTTTAACTTTTTCCGTTCCCGAGGAGAGTGTTCTGTCGAGGTGTCACAAGTTCTGTATCGTTTAAATCGGCCCTGGTCTTGTCAGTGGACTGTGACCTCTGTCCTCTCTGTGTTCCCGCAGGTGTGTGGCCTGTACCCAGTGCGGTGCCACCTCCCCTGGCCTGAGGTGTGAGTGGCAGAATAATTACACTCAGTGTGCCCCCTGTGCCAGCCTGGCAACCTGCCCCATCTGTATGCTGGACTACTCTGAGGGCACTGTCATTGTTCAGTGTCGCCAATGCGACAGGTGTGCACCCGCTTCCAATGAGCCAAATATTTCAGCATGTCTCTTGTCAACCCAACAGACACACACACACACACACACACACACACACACACACACACACGCACCTACACATACACTGTGTGTGTGTGTGGGGATGTGTGTGTGTGTGTGTGTGTGTGTGTGTGTGTGTGTCTTCATAATTCAGTTCTAATTGCCAAGTAGCTAAACCTGCTCTCTTCTCTGTAGATGGCTCCATGCCTCCTGTCAGGGGCTCCATTCGGAGGAGGATGTCGAGAAAGCTGCAGATACCAGCTTTGACTGCACAATGTGTCGCGCTTTCAAGACCACTAGGGGTAGGGACTGCGGCATTCATTCACCAGACTTACCATCATAATTAACCCTTGTGTTTTCCTTTCTTTTTTCAATGCTTTTTACAATGTCTGCTGTAGAACAATTACAGTTGTCCCTACTGGTTTTTTTTCCTCGACCCGTATCTGTTATTTAATGCCTTTTGTGTCTCCTGTTTTGCTGCAGTAACGGCCAAGGCCAGAGACTCCATTGAGGCTCCAGTTATGACGCACATCGTCTCAAAGGCTAAAGAAATGGGTAAGGCTGCAGCTTTAACACATTCCATGCCAGAGGTTAATATCATAATGTACTCACCAGTGCCAGCGTTTTATTGTTGTTTTTTTGTTTTTTTCATGTCGCCACAGCTAAACACGTTAAAAGTGCGCGTTCATTTGGTTCTAAACACACAGGGGATCTGTGTGAAACGGCCAGCGAAAACCGTTTCGAAATCCAATCCGCCATCTTGAAGCTACAGCGGTGAACGCTAAACAGTGATCAGCGAGGAGAAAAACAACAACCGAGATAATCGACTTTTAGACAGGATCCCAGACAGGAAGCGGATACGATCGAAAAAAACGGAACCCGGATAATTCCGGTAGCACCACCGGAAACGGAAGTGGATCGAAAATTTCAGAAAGTGCACTTTTTGTTCATTTCGAGAAAGAAAAAAAACACACCGGTTCGCGTTGATCTACGCGATTGGCACGTGGCGGCTTTAAATAGGTTCGCGTAGATCTACGCGATTGGCAGTCAATGTGTTAACACTGAGACATAAATAACAACAGAAATGGCAAAATGTATATTTTCCAACCAGTGGCTTTTGGCTCCTAATTCATAATAAGCCTCTCCTATTTTTTCTTTGCCAAATTGTTATTAACCACTTTAACCCTGGCATCCCTATTGGGGGCATGGCATTATAGGTGAAAATTTGAAAATGGCAGATCTACAAACTCACAATGCGTCGCGACGCAAACATTTGGGAAAAACCTTTTGGGAAAATCTTTGGAAATTTGTCCTTTTAGTGGTCATAGCCCTCAACCCTTTTTTCTTCTTCTTTTTGTTACTATGTGTTTCAGACTTGGCGAGGACCTACACGCAGGACGGCGTGTGTCTGACAGAGTCCGGGCTGTGCCAGCTCCAGAGCTTGTCTGCCACCGCATCGCGGCGCAGGAAGCCCAAGCCCAAGCTGAAGCTGAAAATCATCAACCAGAACAGCGTGGCGGTGCTCCAGGCCCCCGTGGACCCGCTGTCAGAGCACTCCCGTGACGAAGACATGGAGGATAACAGAGGTACCCTGTCTTCCAAACAGTGCTTGGGGAAAAAAATACTCTTTATAATCACTACAGCTTTCATCGCATGATTGGCTAATCGAGGCCTTCAGAGTAATATTAATTAAGACCTGGAACGCATCTGAGTCACTTTTTGATTTGAGCTAAAAAGCATTATTTTACACTTTGGCTATTCAAAAATAGCAGATATACAAGCTCATAGCGCGGCACCAACTTCCGCGCTACAAGCTTGTAGATCTGCTATTTTTTTTAAATCGTGAAAATGTGTGCAAATCTTTGAATATAATATTGTTTTAAAGCAAACATTTTTTACTCAAATCTTTGCTTCTGGGGGTCCCTGGAACAAAACATTTTGAAATGGGGTTTGGCGGCCAAATACATATAATTTTGGGGGTCCTTGACATGAAAAAGTTTGAGCACCACTGATATAGAAACATACGTTTTTTCAGAATACTGTTGGGATTTAGAAGACATTTGTAGAAGCGGCTTCAGGTCTTAATGGGTTAATTAATATTGTTTCAGAGTAATATTTGTTAATATTGTCTGTTTGTCTGGCTGAGGGGGCGAAGCAATGAAGGCACAGAACCACAGCGAGTTGTTGAGGTTTTCTCAGGGATCTCCATATAAATGGTAGTGGCAAGTCAGTCTGATCAGCGGAACTCCCAAAAATATCAATAAATCAGCAAATCTCTGTATATGGAATACCCTGATGTCATCAATATGTCATCATAGTACTGACACCATAGAATGGCCTGAGCTCCATTTTTGGGCATGCCTCGACACTGGTAAACTGGTGCGGGTATTGCATAACCGGGTGGGGAATGCACTCCCAACTTGCATTGTTCCCGACATGCATCATTCCGACTTGCCCCACGCAAGCAAATTATGATACATAAATACACATACATTATTATATGATATGATATTATACATATAACGTGTGCATACACATATACACAAACAGGTCCAGATCGATCAAACTTTCTCACGGACACCCCCACTCACACACACACTGTACATGTACACCTACTGTACCCCAAGGCCATTTACGTGCACGGACAGTCCACAAGTAGATAACATACACTACATAACTGTGAATCCACTATACATGTACATTAGCCTATCATCAATTCTGCTTTACAATATTATACTTAATATCAACAGTTAACAGTTAATATCACCTGTTTTATGTTTAAATTCACCCCCCTCATCCCCCTCTCTGGTGAGTGATCTACTCTTTCCCATCACCCACTGGGTAGCCACCACCGCCTTCTGGCAAATGATTCAAGAGCTAGGAGAGTTTTTGACCAAGACTTTATGCTCTTTCCCTTGGTAAATGGGACCGTGCAACAGAGAACATTAATGTCAAAACATCTAACTATCCTATAATACAATTGGCAAAATTACGCATGCGTGACGTGCCTCGCCAGTTTGTCTCTGCCGTTCATCCGGGTCCTACGCTGTACTGTCGACTCGAGTTAAAAACGTGCCTCGTCAGCAAAGGAGGAGCCGCACAGGCCCAGGGTTGCCAGGTTTCCATGTCGCGCGACCAACATCAAGCACACACACACACACACACACACACACACACACACACACACACACACACACACACACACACACACACACACACACACACACACAATTCGTTTGCATCTTCCCCTTTCATTTTCACTCCATTAATCTCAGAGCTAGACCTACATTAGGTCTCCAGGGACCCCCAAGGCTCTCACACGAAAGTCACTTTGGCCACAAGCAAACAGCATGCATGCAAACAACCAATTACACGCTACTTCAAGAAGCAAACTTGAAGTAGCGTAGTAGTAACTTGAAAATAAGGCCAAAAACGCTTACAAAAATAAGCACACCTGGCAACGCAGCCTAAGCCAGTCATGTGCGAGAGATCTACAAGCTATGGGACAGGCAACACAGGCTAAGCCAGTCATGTGCGAGAGATCCACAAGCCATGGGCCAGACACGCTATGCACCAGACACCAGGATCTTAGGGGACAGTCAGTAAGAGCTGGATAAATGAGGTAACATGTGTCAAATGGAGTCTGTACGGCTGTCGATAAATGAACACATGACTTCGCTGGGAGAGGAGATATTGTGTGTTTTGGACAAACAGCAGTGTGGTGCTGATGTTTGTTGTGTCAAGCTTACTGTCAGAGTGTTTGTGTTGGAGTGCCTCAGTGCGGCTGGAGAGTTCATGTGCAACCTCTTGCATGCGTGGCTGTGGCTTTACAGTTTTCCGTTTTCCTTTGCCATGTCTTTGTCTGCCTGGGTGCGCAAGCAACATGTTCGCCGTTCGCCATGTGTTGTCTGCCTCAACCCAGGGTTGCCAGGTTTCGCGACCAACAAGCTTTCCCTTTTGTTTTTTCTCCCTTTGTACTCCATTAATCTCAGAGCTAGACCACACTAGGTCTCCAGGGACCCCCAAGGGGTCTGAGATGTTTCGCGCGACCCCCAAGGGGTCCGAGATGTTTTGCGGGGGTCCCAAGCCTCCAAGGGGGACCCCCTGTTTTTTTATTTTTTTCACAATTTCATAACCCCAAAATAAGCGAGCCCTCACTAGAGCCCTGTGCGCGGCTAGGGGGCAGGGCGCCCGTAGGGCGCCCGGACCTCTAGTAGGTTACAAACTTAACCCCGGTTATTTGAGTATTACGTGCGAGATGTCTCACTTATGGGAGAGCTAAAAGAAGAAGAGCTAAAATGCTGGATTTACACAATGCTGTGAAAATCCCAGAAAGCCGTTTGGTAGCATTCGGGGTCCAAGATGCGCTCCTGTCCTGTTGGTGAACTATTAGTAAACTACTCGACTGTTGCTCAGACTGAGAGATGCGTGCTCTGTGATATCTGCGAGAAGGAAAGTTTGAATAGTGTGACGGGTCACGGAGGTCCCTTATGTAGCACAAAGGGGGTTTGACGTGTTCTGGTGGGACTTTGATCCAGCCAATGAATTGTCTGGAAATGGATAATAAATGCTTCGGTGATCACGCCAGGGGGCGCTCTCCCATAAGCGAGACATTGAGGGAGTAATATGAAAAATAACTGCTGATAGCACCAATGGTTTAGTGAAAATGTGTATGGTGGTTCCACCGCACTTACATGATTTTCATTGTAGAATTTAAGTGAGAGTTTTTCATGCACAGAGACAGAAACCAGAGCGTTTTGGTTTAGAAGACACGCCAACGGCAAGGGTCAGCATGGAATATCCTCATGAACTCTTTTACTGCCATGAACGCGTTTTCGAGTCAATTGTTACTTGGTCCACATGGCCATGGACGAGTTAACGCGTCAATAAAAAAAAAAAGTTTATTTTTTCACACAGATAACGCGATCCAAAGATTTACTGCTCCATTCACTTCCTGGTTAACTTATTACTTTAAAATGCTGTATCTCGGCTCCTGTCTACTTTTTTTTTTTTACTATGTATTTTTGGTCAAGGCATGCTATTTTCAAAGGCAGACAACAAATGTCAACGAGGTCGCGATGACCTCGTTGAAACCCTCAGTGATTAGCAACCATCAGGGGATCGATCATACTGGAGATAAATATTCTGTGAATACTTGAAAAAGGTTATAAAACACAAAAATCGCTGGCAAGGGTGAGTTTATTAATGTGTATATACTCTGGCAGTTAAAGAGTTAAGAATGTTTGATAGAGATTCAGTTACTTGTTGTCTGAATTGCAATTGGTTTATAGGTGCAATATTTGGGAGTGCATTATTGTCTTGGTGTTAACGGTATAAGACAGTTACAGTTGATCCGAGTTCCATGGTTTCCCAAACGCCTTTTGTTCATATCCAAACACAAGATCAGTAGAAATTCGTTGACGTTGACTGAAAAAAAAATTGGGGGGAAAAAACTGAAATAAGTGTTGAGATATTTCTGAACTTAATTTCAGTCAGTGTAATGCACTAGTTCTCAACTTGAGTTCTGCCGAATCCTCAAGGGGGTTCTAGGGGGTCCCCAGCTAAATGAATGATAGTTGGGAACCAAATGGACACTTACGGGTCTGTAACTCCGGAACCATTTGTCCTTTCTGAGTTAGAGTAACACTGAGGATTTTACAGTGTAAATTGGTTGTCCCAGAGATAAAAAAAAAAATCATATCAAATGGGAGTGCATGGCATGGCCTAATGTGCCGTTTATCAAACTGGGGTTCCTGGTTTAATGCTCCACCGCTGAGCGGAGTTGAGATAGAATTGACCCAGGCTGTGTTTGTGTCGGGTGGGGGGGGGGGGTCCAGTGTGGTCTGTGCTGCAGGACTGTCTCATTGTACGCGTTCTGTCTCCCTGTCACAGAGGCAGAGCTCCTGGATTGCGAGGGGAAGTCTGATTCGAGCCTGGAGAGAGAGCCAGCAGAAGACGACTCCAAGGGGGCCGACGGCAGCAAGAAGAGGAAGAGGAAGCCGTACCGGCCGGGTAGGGCACCTGATTGAAGGAGACAGCTCCTGTGAAGCGTAAAATGGTGCAGTACGTGCCCAGTGCTCTCTCTAGCTGCAGCCAAGCACAGCACAGCCATTTCAGGGCCTCTGACGTGCAGAGTGCTCTATCTAGTGTATTCCAAGGGGCTATTTTCTTAACCATGTCTTCATCATGAAAGCAGTGGTCACTACACCGCTTCAGTCATATCATTGTTTAAGATGGTAATTCAATTAGTATATTTTAAGACATGGCCATGTTGAAGCTGCATCATGTGACATACAGTATAAATAAAATTCACAGCACAAAGCCTGAAAACAATATGTGCTGTGTAAGGTTTCGTTGGGACATAATGCTACGAACCAATATGAGCGGGCTGTCAATGTTATTTTCTCCTGCTTTCTAAAGCATGTCTTCAAAATCCAGGACATCTCTTAAGGTGGTAGTATACTCAGTAAGGAGGAGTACTTCTTGAGCACTGCAGTGCAAAAAGATGCAATGTTGTGCCTTCCCCCAGTGTAGTCTGAACAGACCGCCAGGTAGAACTTTATTCTTGTTCTCTCGCATGCCCCTCACAGCAATTGTTCCAAATCATATGGTTGATTGCGATTTGGGCAAGTACGGCAACCACATAGTCATTGTGACCTTTTAGTTGCTGTATATTTTTCTCTTTCTCCCAATGTAGTCATCATGCCATTTTCTGAATTCCCCATACACTTAGGCGTCTAAGGCGTGTTACTGCTATTGATCCCTAATGGCTCACCTGCCAGTGAGCAGCCCTCATACATATATGGCCCTCCCTGCCCGGGTTCCCTCCTATGAACATGGCCAGTTGTGTTTGTATTGATGCTCGGCCAAGCCAGAAGCACCGCAGAGGATTCTAATCCCTAGTCTCTGCGGTGGTGGACAGGAACTTAATAAGAATTGGAGTATGAGTGCATATACGTATAGAATTCTAATACAAGTCTATGATGTAATTCCAGAAGAATACTTTTGAGGGAAGAGTAGTTGAACTAGTTCAAGCCTGCAAGGATATCCTGATCCTCATGATAAATGATACAGATTTTATGGGCAAATAAATGTCCTAAAATTTCTGGCTGGAGATTTCCTTTCATTATGTACACTTAACACATTCGGTGCCAGAATTTAATAATAACAGATTACTTTCGGTGCCAGAAATCTCACCGTTGAGCTGCGCGGCGTTGTTTAAGCTGACTCCAAGACGAGCAATCCATGTGAAACAAAGCATGCGTGCATTTTGCACGATGGTCCTGGCTAACGCCTGGAACGATGACATCTTTCAGTTATAGGGAGTTACAGGGGTTTTAGAGAAGGAGCGGATGGGGAGCCATGTTTTTTGGCACGGTGATCTATAAGGCCCTTCCTTCTCAGATTCCAGAGCTGCTCCAGCCCCTCTCGTGTGAAAAAAAAGAAAAGTGACCGAAGCGCTACTCTGTGAAAACACGGTTCAGACCGCGTTTGGCACCCGATGTGTTAACTAACTAGCTTGGCTAAAACAAATCATGTAATCCCATTCCCTTCTAAGATATGCAGTTTAGAGTATTTTAGCAACTTTGCTGTTGGTTAATTTGTTGTTAGATCCTGGGAGCTACTGTAGCTCTCTGACTCTTAGCTGAGTGGGCATGGAGCGACATAAAAGATGTATGTGGATGTGTAGGATATTATTGAGTATACTGGCAATGGGGTTGTTCACCAGTGCTTCTCAACAGTGAAACTTCTAATGTCACTTTTATCTCCAGCTAACACTCCTTATTCCCTCTGGGCAGGCTTTAAAACCTGCCCATCCCTTTCTAGATGCGTGTTTACCATTTCTGCAGTTATGGCATATTTTCATGTGCAAGATGCCTTCTAACGGCACAATCTGTGATGCAAAAAAGTGTAAGCAATTTAATTGATAAATAAAATTGACATGACAGAGACTGAGCCTGTCGGTAGTGGACAAGTTGTTTGATTTATATTGCTTTGGATGCCGTAGATTGTTTTGGGTAGATGAAACTTTCTGATAGGGTGTCTGGGGGAGAGGAATCTTTCAGAAATGCAACTCAGAGTACGTGATTTTTGTGTCTTTTCAGAGCCTAAAATTAACCTTTTTTGAGTATTATTTGAAGATTTTAAATAAAAGAAATAACCTTCACTCAGGTATTGGAGGTTTCATGGTGCGCCAGAGGAGTCGTCCAGGACAGGGCCCCGGCAAGGCCAAGCGATCCCTCTGCAGGAAGGATTCTTCTGGCTCTGTATCAGAGAACCCTACAGGAAAGGAGGAGGGTCAGTGAACACCTCTACATATCACTCCATATAGTTACAGTTCTCTCTGTAAAACGGTTGACTTGACTTTAGATTAAGCTTTGTGAGCTTGAAGAAAGAGAGGATTTCTTCATATAAAAAAAATGTGTACTTTTTTATGTTTTCTTTGTATAAAGCATGGACAGAAGCACTGCCTGATACACCCGTCGATGAGATTCCTCCTGGACCAGAGGTCCCAGAGAAGATCAAGAAACGCTACCGGAAAAAGAAGACCAAATTAGAGGAGGCTTTTCCCGCATACTTGCAGGTCTGTCACCTGAACAGCAATAGCTGATACAGTACAAGTCTAGAAAAAAAAGATTCTGTGATATCTGACTTTCCTAATGACAGAAAACTGTCCACGGTGTTTGTGTTAGATGCACCCCTCCCGAAGTCTCGCAAGACGAGATTTCACCCGTGATTTCATCCAAGCCGCTTTTCCATTTGGGACAAAAACACTGTGGCCAGGTTTCTGTTATTATGAACGTCAGATAAAACCAAAAAAAATTAATGGGATGGAGTTATGAAAATGCTCTACTGTACCACTTGTCCTAGGACATAATAACATCATATAAAGGTAAGGCTAGTCCAGAATTATCCTTTAACTTAAAAGTCAGAACAGTCATTATTTCATTTTTATAATCATGTAAGCTACCCATCCATATACTCATTGTCTGGACATGTCATACACTATCTTCATAATCTGCCACGTAATCCCGCCCATGGCAAGGGGAGGTTCAGAATACGGAATACATTGCCTGGCAACCACTTAAAGATAGATCTTTGGTGCAGGGGAGCCCCTTCTGTATACTTAAAAAAATAAAAATAAGAGGGGAATGGCCTGAAGCTTCTGGAGATTTCCACTGAGAATACTCTGCACCGATCATCTTCTCCAAACGGCTCCTGTCTGGCTTGCCAATTGACGTACGAGAGCTAAACTGGAGATGACTTTGAGACTCCCTTTCTCCAAGTCAGCATCTCAATGTCACCTTCTTTTGGCTAAAACATGGAGATATGTGAGTTGCATTAAGACACTGGCAGCTGTCAGTGTTGGTCTGTATCCCACTGCGGTAGGGGGGGGGGCGGAGGAGGAAGGGTTTGTTCAGTCTAAACGAAAGGGTCCAAAGCAGAGAAGCGCAATTGATTAATTATTGAAACGGCGGCGCGTTAGGCTTTTAATGTCTCGGCACAGTGGGGAGCTGCAGTCACGTGCCTGGGTTGAGCAAGGTAGGCGACCGGTGGATACATGCAGTTGGGGGTGGGGAGGAGGTTGCTGAGACAAGTGGGGACAACAGTGACCGTAGCATGTGTGTTGGTCTCAATGCTTCTGCCTGTCACTTTGGTCGATTCTCCTGGGCCCTCGCCTTGTGTGTGTGTGAATAAAACCCTAGGCTTATACCAGACAGGAGTGGTGTGCTTTCCCAAGGAAAGTCTCATGGGGGAGTGTCAGGGATGACAGGTTGACAGCTCCTGTGGTAACGGTGTCAATCCAGGGAAGTGACCCGTGTTGTGTGTTGTCATGGACAGGAGGCGTTCTTCGGGAAGGACCTGTTGGACAAGAGCAAGCAGAGCAGGCAGCAGGGGGCAGATTCCAGCTTATTGGAGGAAGGACAGGGCCATGCAGACAGGAAGCACCCCACCACCCGCTTCCTGGACCCCTCGTCGGACCCCCTGCTCAGCGCCTCGGCCACTCCTCTCCCTACTAGACCTGTGGTAGCACGTACGTACACAAACATTGCTTAATTACTCCTGAAAACCATTAAAGTAAGAGACATGGTCCAGTGTCTGTCATGTTAAAGGACCATACCACCATCAATACATGTCATTGTCTGTTCACAGCTTCGGCTATACAGTACATCGTACATAGATATAGACTATTTCCCTGTTAATGGCTATATTGTTTAGAAATGAGCTGCGATCTGATTGGACTAAACCCCTTGTAAGCTTGTCTGAGGCTGGAGATACAGTACTGTCTGTCTCATGGTTTGAATGCTGTAACACTGCGACTGCTTTCTACTTAACATGGCAAAACTACGAAAAATGATTGTTCAAACTAATCTATGTTCACCTTCGGTTGTTCGAAGGCTATGATCCACATGCTCAAAACAGTTCGAGGTACAACTTAGTACTTATTAAACTACAGTAGAAATCTTTAGTAAGTAAAATATTTCCACACTGTTGATTGTAATCTACCAATTTAGAGAAATAACAGGGATTTCTCGGCCTTTGTCTCGTTTCTGCACGTCTGCTGTTTTAGCGCCCCTCACTGACTGCACAACGTCACGTATGACAACCATGATTTGTTTGAAAACATTTACCCATACTGTAGATGTATTACAACGCCTGCTGCTGTGGATATATTGTCACTGCTTTATAATAAATAAATAAAAAGTCTAGTACTGTAGTTTTTGAAACCCCTACTGTAGTCAATGGCCTAAACAAGCCAGACTGCCAGTATAGGAATCAACTCAAAGGTTAGCTTTGTCAACACACTCTATTTTATGGGCATCAAGGTGGCACAGAGTTAAAGTTCTTGACCACCACCATGGAGACTGGGGTTTTGGTGCCTCCGGTTTGGCCGTGCGCTCCAACAAACACAATTGGCCATGTTCACCGGTGTGGCGCCAACTGGGGAATGTGTTCTTTGTTGCTGCACTAGTGACTTCTACGGGTTGGTTGCGGAGACTGTTCAGTGAGGAGCTGGGAGGGATAGCGTGTTCCTCCACACACGTTACACTCTCCCGGCAAAAACTCCATGTGTATGGAGACATGTGGTTGTCTACAAGCCAAATGGGCAACACTGCAGGTTAGCAGCAATAGGGACAGTGTAGTATAGATCATTGTTCAAGGGAACTTGGCATAAAAGACAGTTCAACTCTGCTGCTTTCCTTGTAAACCAACTTAGTAACCAATAATGTCTTAATTTGCATAGACTTCCGGAGACTATTATTTCTGGAGGAGCTCTGCGTTCGCCTCACAGACTTTAGGAATGCTGAATTGCTACACTCAGCCCTACTACATGCAAACACACACTCTTACGTTGTTTTGCACTTTTGAATGAGTGGCGCCAACTCCTAACCTCATGTCCATTTATCATTTACCATTAATTATGATTTTTGATTGCTTCATTTTATCTTCTCCATCTACAGAGACTTCTGAGGAACCATTAGTTGATCTGTCTGACGTTCTGAACACTGACGCAGACATCTTGGGAATGCTGGGGAAGGCGAGCAGTGACTCTGGTGCGTCATATCCACATGAACTCTTGCGCCCCTATTCTGGGGGCGGATATTTGGTGAAAATAGCAGATCTAAAGCTTGTTGATTGGCTATTTTTGGCAAAAAGATTTTTTATAAAGGGAGAAAAGTAGGGTGTTTAGTATAGACCCCTGGGTGACACTGGTCAACAAACAAAGTGCATAGGGTTTAAGTGGTTAAATCTCACGGGCAGTCACAGTGGCAATAATGTATAGCTTCTACACCTCTAGCTCTAGCCTCTCAAAATGGTGGTGGGGGTTGCAAACGGGGCAAAAACTTCCTCAGACAGCTAATTATTTTTCTTTTCACCACATTTGTAGTTTTGAATGTCACATTCTTTTGACTGTGGGTTTTCCTTCTCGTTCACACTTGATTTATCTTTATTTTTGCATTGTCTGAAGCGTGATTTTTGCCTGTTCTGTCTCCACTCTTTTTTTCACTCATTTATATCTGGTTTTTGGGTTTTTGTAGGTCTTGATTTTTGCCCCTTCCAGGTTGACAGCTCACCTCCTCCTTTTGGTAAGGGTGCCATGGCCTACTCATCCCTTGCTTTACTGCATTCTTCCTCTCTTACTGTGTGTGTGTGTGTGTGTGTGTGTGTGTGTGTGTGTGTGTGTGTGTGTGTGTGTGTGTGTGTGTGTGTGTGTGTGTGTGTGTGTGTGTGTGTGTGTGTGTGTGTGTGTGTGTGCTGAGCCGCTTCCTACTAATCTTTGCACACAGGCAGTGTCTCCTTCCTAATACATTTCAGCATTGCAATGTATTAGGAAATTGTGCCCAAACCAGTGATTTTAGTACAAATTCATGTCTAGCCAACCAGAGATGCCTGAGAGATGTTTACAGAGACAGACCATCAAGGACACACTCCCATTCAAACTCAAAGAAATAAGCAATTTAGAAGTGAGCAATTTAGAGAACAAGAGGCCTAAGTAAACCTTCATTCGATTTTTCTAGACATTTTATTTATTTATTTTTTGCAATTTGGCAGAGAAAAGCTTTGCAATTCCACTGAGGCCAATATGTGTCCTTGGTTCTTTGTAACTAGTACTCTTTGTATAACTTAAATGTAGTCTAGGTTGATATGTTTTTGCCCCAATACAAGACTTGGGAACTAACAGCTGTCGTTGTCGTCGTTGCTCAGTGTTTGTGTTTTTGACGTGCAGGAGAGAATAAGAAGCTAGCCTCTGTGGCAAGAGTATCTAAATAGTTCTCCAGTGATAGGCATCTCGAAGAATTTTGCTAAGCTTGCTTCATTGTTCATCATCTTCATTTAATCTGCTGGCAGTGCAGTTATCCATCTTTTCAAATGGGTTTTTACTTCTTATTAGCTGAATTAATTATTATAAATTTGCTGAAGGTTGCATGTTTTAGTCCTCATTATAAGGAGTGTAACGGCTGTTGGTAGGAAAGAGCAGCGTAATTGAGGGGGCAGAACAGTGTTTTCCTGTACAAGCGTTCAAGTGTTTATGTATCTTTGCTCAGAATTAATATGACCTGTCTGCCTCTTCATTGCTCCCAGAGCACTCGTATTACATGATGCAGGGACCCCTTAGGAGCTGTGATTTAGAATGTGCTGTTATGATTGCATTCCACGGGCTGATTAGGCAATAAACATGTTCTCACTTTAGGCCTATTTTTACACGTCGTTGACCGGTGCCTCATATGTGCATGTGTTGTGATTTTTGTTTGTTTTTTTTCGTACGTCTGTGTGTTTGTTTCCACAGCTGGGCTGGACATTGGGCACATTTCAGACGGCTCCGCAGGGGTTCCCCATTCCCATTCTGGCCGACGAACACCTCGTGCCCTCTCAGAGGAACCTCTGGACGGCATCCTCAGCCCAGAGCTGGACAAGATGGTCACTGATGGTTAGTCTGGGACAAGGCACTTATAAAATCATCTTGAAGTGCCGAAAGTCCCATTGGCTTCCCCTTTGATGAGTTGCTATGAATTACATGATGATTACTTAATAATTATCTGTTCTCTCCCATTCCTTTCATTGCTTGTTTCAGAATCAATTCTCAGCAAACTCTACAAAATTCCAGGTTTGTGTTTAATGCTTTTCTATCAACATTTAGCATTTTCATCTGATCTTGTCAAACGCAAAGAGCATGTACTGCCCTTAAACCTTCTAGGGTTATGCAAAGTACAGAAACGGGTTGGGAGGGGGGGTTCGATTCAGTGTAAGAATGCGATTCTTTTGATATGATCTGTATCGATTCTTTGACTCCAAGAATAACTTATTTTATTTATTATTATTTGACATTTCTGTGAAATGTATTGATTTAATTCTTTTTTAATATGGCTAGTGTTTTTGAAAGAACACTTTATTTCAGTCAACACGTGATTTTTTTTAAATTAGATGTGAGGGCCACGTAATGTTATGACATCCCTCTTTCCTTGGTGCTGAACCAAACTGCAAAGTACAGAAGTTCAATTCAAAAGAAGGGCTTGCAACTCTTGTTGAATGCTCGAATGTAACGTTTTGATCCCTGTCGGATCTTTCTCAGGTTAAATCCTATCCAGCACCAATGACCGTAGCTCTGCATTGTTGCTAGCTCCTCTGTCACACCACAGTGTGTCTATGTAGGTGGTGCGCCTCTTTCACCTCCTACCTAAGCCTTAGGTTGGTTCCCACATTGTCAGTTTGCTCGTCACCAGTTCTGAGTGCCTGACGCAGTGTCCAGCCAGCCTCATCCTTGTCACCCTTGTCTTTACATGACCTTGTCTTTATCCCGCGGGAGGCCTCCGTAAAGGTCCAGGTTTCTGATATGTTCTGCCCATGTGACATCAAGTGCCAATCGTAGCTGGAAAAGGGCCTTTTCCTGCTGTACTGTGAGCATCCATGTCTCTGCCCCATACAGCATTACTGATTCCACTGTAGCCACAAACAGCCGCCTCATCCCAAACAGGGTAACCAGGAAAGTGCCCTCAGATCCGGTTCCGTCGAAGCAGTCCAGGGACCGAGATATTTGAAGTCCTCAACTACCTCGAGCTGGCAGTAGCAATCGTTCTGTCCTTTGTGTTAAATGCCATTACTGTTGTTTTCTTGGCGTTGAGCTTGAGGCCTATCTTCCTGCACTCCTTTCCTACTGCCAGTTCCCTCCCTTTCTCTGCTGTGTCCGAGACTAGGGCAATGTCATGTGCATAGTCGAGGTCGGTGATCGTGATGGAATGTCCTTGCTTAGTCTGCCTCGGGAACAGCATGAACCCCAGTGTCTCCTCCCAGCGACTGATTGCGAGTCTCAGGGCATGGTCCATTGCCACAATAAACAGAAAGTAGGACAACCGCAAGAATCTCAAAACCATCATGGGTCTGAATCTTGGCTCAAGTCTGACCACAGCTTGCCGCTATCATCTGCACCATCTTCTCAGGACCAGAGAATGTTCATGAGTTACCCCTGGTGTATGGTGTCAAGTTTTGGGAAGTCAATGAATGTGATCACCGCAGTATCCGCCTCAGAGCCACTATCTGCCCGACTGTTGCGCGTTCAGGGTGAAAGCCATTCAGTCAGTTTTTCAGCAGAGGAGTCTAAGTCGAAGACGGTTGAGGATCATCCGGTTAGCTGTCTTGGTGACTAGTGAGCTCAAGCTGGTCCATCTTGGTGTGGTCACCTGACTTTGGTACCGAAACAATGATCAGAAATGTATAAACATTTTAATGAATCGCAACATGATCACAAATAATCGTGATCTTATTGAATTGTGGCCCAAGAATTGTGATCAAATTTGTATTATTATTTTCATTCAAATTGAATCATGTGGTCCCTGGTGATTCCCACCCATAGTAAAGCATGTTCTATTGTTCAGCGTTTGATTACAAATTCAAGTCCATAAGGCAAAAAAAATCAAATCGCTTCTACATAGGTAGAAGTTCTACATGAAATTCATGACCTCTTGTTTTTTTTTACCCTATATAAAATTAACCCATTTCACTTTTTTTTTGTCCTGCACTATTAGCCTGCAATTACAGATAAATCATTTGTACTTGCCATCTGTATAGTTATGCCCTAGATGTCAGGCAAAGTACAAATCAAATCGGTCGATATTCGAATTATACATAATAATCAATATTATGTAGTGCTGACTTAATTGATACTCTTTTGCAGAGCTGGAGGGTAAGGATGTAGAAGATCTCTTCACAGCAGTCCTGAGCCCCAGCAACAACCAACCACCACCACAGGTGCCTCATCCCCAGGGCCCAGGACCCCTCCCTGCAACACCAGGCACCAGCATGCCCCACCCTAGCACAGGTAAACTGTCCATCAGTGCCGTGTAGGGCTGCACAATTAACTCATTCAGTGCCACTGACGTCATGGCCTCTGAGCGCCCTGAGCGCCACGTGACATCTAAGACGTCATGAAAGATTTTGTTTGTTTTTTTTTGAAAAAAATGTTCAGAACCCAAGATATGATGATTTGAAGATTTGCTGCTCCATTCACTTCTTGTTTAACTTCTTACTGAAAAAGGCTGTATCTCGGCTCCTAAGCACTTTTTTTTTACAATGAATTTTGGCTTTGGCACTCAGAACCAAACTGCCATAAATAAGAATGGCACTGAATGAGTTAATCATATTATCACAAGTCTTAATTAAAACTTGATCGGTTTTAATATTGATGCTATTGACGCTTTGGGTAAATCAGATCAAGCGCTCCCTATTCACAGATTAAAGGTACTGTAAGTCAGTGGTTCTCAAAGTGGGGTCCGGGGACCTCCAGGGGGTCCCCAACTAAATGAGTTAATATATAGCGCCGAAGTCTGACGTCTGGCTAGAGGGCGCTGTTTCGCTGGTTTGTGGCTTTATTTTTTGTGTTGAAATCCCCATTGGGGAATCTTAGATCAAGTCGTATAAGAACTGTGTTCCAAACATAAACACACCACCCCGGCGATTCTGTCAGGGGGGTGGCTCTGCATCGTTTATGGTATTCATTCATATTTGATACAGCCTGTTTCTGGCGAAAATGGAATGAATTCTCCCCTAAAAGTCTTAAGAACTACACTTCCGGGTCTGAAATCACCGTCTCCTACAGCAGCCGTGTTCATGGGAAATGTAGTCTTTGGAGTTGTTTGACTAGTTTCTAGCGTTTATTGTGTTACTCTTCGGGTAAATGTGTACATTTCCACCTTCAGTCGATGCTTCATATCCATATGAGTAAAATCGCCGGGGTGATATAGACCAATTATTTGTTAACAAACATTGAGACTGTACGCACAGTCAATTAATCAATTCCCAACAGATCCCCAAACCTGCTGTTTTGGGGTGCGCTGGTTTCAGTTCATTCAACCCCCTCTTGTGTGTTGGCTAGTGGGGTGCGCCCTAGCGAGACATATACTTATACGCAACGGTATTGCACGCCGAGAACAGCTGACATACAAGCTCACAACCGCGTCACGGATGTGACCGCTGTGAGCTTGGAGGTCTGCTATTCTCGGCCGTTCTCTGCGAGCGACACCTTCGCGGGCGGAGCATAAATTAGCCTTGATGGGCTGCAGCTGTGCGAGCAAGAGCAGGTTCTGGTGCCATGATCATAGAGCGCTCCCTCCGTTCTTATGACAGCCACTGGAGGTGGGGTTTGGAGGACAACTGCTTTGAATTGTTATTATTGTTTACACACAACAGGGGGTTGGGGGATCATATATACCAAGATTATATATACCAAGGATTATATATTTCAAAAAATGGGTTCTTATCAGTGTGACGTTGTCTGTTAAGGCGTCTATAGCATCAGAATTAGTTGAACTACTTTAACCCTGTTTTATACTAAAAAAAACTGCTCATCTAAAAGCACACAATGAGCTTGTATATCTATGCATATTTGGCACAACACGGCACACAGATTAGCCCACACACACACACACACACACAGACACACAGACACACAGACAGCGCAACAGGGAGGACTTTATAAAAACTGTGGGGGGAAGGGAATCGTAATCGTGCCAGCTTCAAAATAAATTAGTAGCCTATAATAATACTATTACAATTGTTGTGTTAAGTAATGCTACATGAAATGACATACGCAACGCATATTTGCACAACAGCACATGCAACAGGTTGAAATACTTTACATTAGCGGATGTGTCTGGCAAGCGTTGAAGGACACAATGCTTGCGTCTTACACAAAGTAAAGTTATTTTTGTTCCTGCCATAACGTATGGCGTGAAAAGACTGTAGAATGTGTCCTGCTTGCTTCAAAACGTTTTGTTCTTCCTTGCTTAAAGGGCATGACCACTTTTGTAGAGGTTTGGGTTGTTACCTTGTTATGATTAAATAGGCTCTCATTGACTGCCATTGTAACTGGAAAGCAGCTCTCAAGGCTCACTCTAATTTGTTTCCTGCTTGTAATTGTTATATTTCATACATTCACGTGGCTGCTGCAGCTATTAATTATTTACTCTCACGATGATTCTATTGTTCTATCTATTTTTGATTAATAGAATAATCGAAGGGCATGATTTTTTTAAATAATTATTGTGTAACCCATTTAGAGCTGAGGTCTAAAAACACCTTGTAAATCCTGACCTTAGTTTTCTGGAAAAACTTCAAATATGTATTCATAAATTACAAAACATTTATGTTGCTATATACTGTAGATAGCAACAGGAACCCCACAAGGTGTTCCCGTCTTGAAAAGTATAGTTAAAAATAGGGGTCCCGCCCCAAAATGGGTTTAATACCGTATATTTCATTTCAATGAATTTACGCAAAGAAATTGTAATTGCTGCTTTTTTATATTCAACTAAATCTATTAGTCTGATTAGGCTTAACTTTTGCAGCCTTCACAGTCCATTTACTGTATGCTACTCTGTATGTGTACACTGTATTCTGTTTTAATTTAAAATTAGGTGTAGATATGTACTCCAGGCTTATTCACGCAATCTCACTGACTAACCGCCCTCCCAGATCCTTACCCTGACCTTAACCACACCAAACCCAACTAAACTTAACTCACAGTGGGCAAACACGGCCAGAAATAATTCAGGCAGTGAATGAGTTAACCACCTGTAACATAATGCCTAAAAAAAACTATTTACAGTTTACCTGAATTTACGTTGGCTCAGCTCAGCTCTGGCTGTTTGTGCAATGCATCTTGGGTATGATACTGCTGGTTTAGATGCCACTACCAAATCGATATCGCCTGGCACCCAAAACTGTCCAATATATCTGATCCAGTTCTCATGGTCTAAAGCATATCATTCAGCTCTCTAAATGCGTTTTCTTTCTTGCAGGGAATCCCATGTTTCCAAGGATGCCTAATGGCATGATGGGACCAAATCAACGTTTCCCTCCGAATCCAGGAGCAGGGCCCTGCATCCCCGAAAATTTCTCCCCCCTCCACCGTATGCCTTTCACTGACAATCCAAGGTAATTAAACGTCTGTGTTCTTGTGAATTCTTATATAATAATGTATGCTGCATTTTCCTCATATTTAGGTTTTGCTGAGCATAGTGATTTCAGCATAAGATAAAAGTTGGACTCATCTTTTGCAGGGACAGGAAGTTCAATCAGGCTGTAAGTCCATGGCCCTCTCCCACCCATGGCCAAGGCCCCACCCCTCCTGGTTCTCTGCCTGAGGGGGAGACCGAAGCCATGTCCAATGCCCAGAGGAGTACACTGAAATGGGAAAAGGAGGAAACTCTGGGAGAGCTCGCAACCGTAGCACCAGTCCTGTATACGAACGTCAACTTCCCCAATCTCAAGGAAGAATTCCCAGGTGAGTTAAAAGAAATTACCCAGCTAGGCCCCCCTAAAATCTAAATTTTCATTCCATGATCCAGATCATACTGTTTTTCCTTTTCTCATAGATGATTGATTACTTGTTGTGCCTGTGTAAATCATGCTTCAAGATATCTGAGTATTATTCCAAGCATATCTTCTGTGCTCAGTCAGTACACAAGATGAGACACTTCTCTTCATAAAGACTTCTCCATTGGCATGACAACCCTTCTTTTTTTATCAACAGACTGGTCTACAAGAGTGAAGCAAATTGCAAAACTATGGAGGAAAGCAAGTTCACAAGACAGGGCCCCATATGTGGTAAGATCATTAATATGTCTGAGATTGCTTGTCAATTCTCCAGTCATATCCAAGTCTGAATTAACTAGAAACATAACAAACCTCAAACTGTGACTGGTGTTTGTGCTGACGCTTTATTATTATGCAAAAGGCAGACTGGCCCCCTTGCCTCTTGCCAATGCAATCTGAAATCCGGCCTTTCACAGATGAACCAATTAACAGAGGAAGCAGCGCTCAGTGTTAGAGCTCACTGCGGTCTCTGTAATTAAGTTCACTAGAAGTAATTTTATCTGGCAGTAGCCATGTTTTAAAGACTTATTCTTGATTAAATCTACCCTGCTTTAGTTCTTCCTAAGGTGACTTTGGCCCCAACTGATCATTTCTTTTTTGTGTCTGCTTCCTCTGTTTCTGTGGCGTGCCTGTGTGTGCCTGTGTGTGTGCTTGGGATGCGTTTCTGTATTGCCTTTGTGTGCATCTATGATTTTGTTCTGCAGCAAAAGGCAAGGGATAACCGAGCTGCCCTGCGCATCAACAAAGTCCAGATGTCCAACGAGACGGTCAAGAGGCACCCACCACAGCAGCTGACCCCTGAGGTGTTTGACCCCAACATACCACTAGACACAGAACTGCTCTTTAAGGACCCTTTGAAACCCAAAGAGTCAGAGCATGAACAAGAGTGGAAGTTTAGACAGGTAAGAGAGTATGTAGTGAAGTCAGGGAATGCAGCGGCAGGTTTGCTAGTGTTAAGACGACAGAAAGGTGCTTCAGAAAGGCCCCCAGAGACAACTGCACCATCCCCTACATAGTCTGTCCAGTTTGTCTGGTTAGGATGTTGGACTGAAAGCATTGTATGCATTCCTTTGAAGTCTAATACCTACCTCCTTTTCATTGTGGTCCTTCACCAGCAAATGAGGCAGAAGAGCAAACAGCAAGCGAAGATTGAAGCCACACAGAAACTGGAGCAAGTAAAGAATGAGCAGCTCCTTGCTCAACAGCAAGGAGGCAGCCTGTCTGATGGAGACGGCAACAACAGTGGGAACCAGAGCCCCGCCTCGCAGCCTAGCAATGGCAGCATGTCCCCCATGCAGCTCAACTCTAAAGAGGGCTTCGGTAGGCCACATCATCCTGGGAAGGAGGATGTGTTTTTACGGCCCCCTCCTCCACCTCCATCAGGCGCCTCCTCCCAGCCCCAGTCCCCTCAAGTCTTCTCTCCAGGTTCCTCCGGCTCAAGACCCTCCTCACCATGGGACCCATATGCTAAGATGGTGGGCACACCAAGACCGCCTGCTCTAGCGCCGAATGCATGTCGCAGAATATCTATGGAGTCTGGCAAATCTCCCAACTCCATGATGGAGCAACAGGACCGAGGGAGGCCTTCTCCTGCTCATGAGTCCTTTGGCTCACCCACATCCATGAGCAGTGACCCTTATGCCAAGCCTCCTGACACCCCGAGACCAGCTGCTGAGATAGACCCTTTCTTGAAACCCATGGGTCCCCCCCGGTCCAGTCAAGCTGCCCAGGGGAGACCTCCAATGGGTTCCCCGAATAGAGACCCTTACTCTAGACCTATGATCAGAAACGAAGTCTATCAGCGCATGGCTCAGAACAGAATGATCCTGTCTGACCCTTACTCTCGGCCTTTACTAGCTCCTATCCCTGGTAGCAATGAGTCTGGCTCAGTCCCTCTTTTTAAAACTCCCATGCCCCCTCCCCAGGCTCAGGACCCCTTTAACCGACCAGGGCCGCATGACAGGTTCTCCCAGAGTCAGCAAAATGACCCCTACTCTCAGCAGCCTCACACCCCTAGACCATCTGGGAATGACAACTTCACCAGTCCTCCCAGAATGGGCCAGCATCACCCTCAGGGCAACCCATTTGCTCAGCCAGGACCCATGACACAAATGTCCAGAAATCCTTACGCTCACGCACCCTCTACCCCAAGACCTGACCACTATACCTATGACCCCTTCGCCCAACCTTCTGGACCCACCAAGCCTGCCACGGACCCCTATGCCCAACCTCCTGGTACCCCTCGACCCATGAACGAGCCCAGTGGCCAACCGCGGCCATTCTTTGAAACCTATGCCCGACCGCCTGGCACCCCGCGCCCACATGATAACTACGGACAGCCATTGAACGCCCCTAGTCCCTCTTCAGACCCTTACTCACAGGCCCCTTCGACTCCTCGCCCCGTCGGGATGAATCAGTTCAGTCATCCGTCTCATGGTGGTCAAAGGATGTCTCCATCCCACTCAGTGGACCCCTACGCCCAGCAACCTAATACTCCACGGCCAGCCGTCGGTGAAAGGTTTTCCAAGTCTCCGGGTAGCCAAAGGGTGCCCATGGACCCATATAGCAATGCTTCCGGGGCACCAAGGCCAGGGAGTGGTGACATGTTTCAGCCCGGGGTTCCCAGACCAATGCTCAATGATCCCTATGCCCAGCCGCCAGGGACCCCCAGGCCCGGTATGGGGCCTGATGGACTCAACAGACAAGGGCCGAGGCCAGGGCCAATGGGGAACCAGGATCCATTCTCTCCACCTCAAGTCAGGCTCCAAGAGCCCTTCCCTCATACCGGCTCACAAACACCGAAACACCCCGGCATGTCAGAAGATGGATTTACGCAGTCTCCTTCCAGGAGACCCAATCAGACGCCAGTCCATGACCCTTTTGAGCAGGGCCCCATGACACCTCGGCCGCAGGCGGCTGAGAAAATGGAGATGAAGGATCATTCAGGCATGGGAAACGGTGGCAATGCCCTGCAAGACCACCCTGGCCAGTTGTCAAACAACCCTTCGATGCCTGGCCCGTCCTCTGAGGTTCAGAGTGTTCCCTTGGCTGACAGCGAGGAAAGACTCAGACAGGTACATGCACATTGCATTTTGTGTTCAACTCGCTTGTTCACACTGCTCGCAGCAAGATCACAGATTAATTAATTGATTTTAAGTTTACATACAGTGTAATATATTGAGTCATCATACTGTAGTATTGTTTAGACCAGCAGTCAATTCTCCTGTCAATTTCCATGTCAGTTAAAGACCTGAGGCCGATTCTAAAGACGCCTTCTAAATCCTGACCTAAGTTTTCTGAAAAACTTCAGATTTGAATAAAAAAAATAATAATAATAATAATAATAATAATATATATATATATATATATATATATATATATATATATATATATATATATATATATATATATATATATATATATATATATATATATATATATATATATATATATATATATATATATATATATATATATATATATATATATATATATATATATATATATATAGATAGATAGATAGATAGCAACAGCTAATGTTACACAAAGGTGTTCCCGGATTGAAAGGTATAACGTATAGGTTTTCCAGGTCTAAATGGGTAAAAAAACAAAAAAAAGCTAAAGCATTAATCAAGTTGTAAGACATTCTTTATAAAAAGGTTTTATTGTAGGGAATAATAATATTATTGTAGTATTTCAACAAGCTTTCAATAAATTGCACACTTACACATCTTGCTTTGTATTCTGTAGCGGCAACGAATTCGAGAGCTGCTCCTGAAGCAGCAACAACAGAGGAGTGCCATCCGCCAGGAAAGACTCCCCCAGGATCCTGCCAGTGGCATGCCCCCTGGAACACCTCGACCCTGGCCCCAGGAGGGTCCTGGGCAGCAGAGTGAGATGTACAATAGGCCCCCTCCACCCTATCCTGGACAAGGACCCATGAGAGGGCCCATGAGATTCCCTGGGCCTTTCCCTGGTGATCAACGTGGCCCTTTCCCTATTGAGGGGCCTAATGCCAGGGTTCCACATCCTGGAGACCCTGCACTGAGACATCAGGGGCCAAGGTTGGTCATTTTATTCTCATATTGCTCTTATTTTATAACACTATTATGAATGAGCTACTATTTTTATAATGGAGAATAGGGCTGGGTAAAAGAATAAACGTTCTAATTAATTGCGATTTCTACTTGTAAAGATTGATTTTCAATTTCTGATTGATCAAATACTAAAGATCGATCTTTGTATAATCATGTTTCGTTGTACAAAGGAGGTGTGTTTTTTGGCTGTATTGCAGGGGCCAACCCTATAAACGTGAAAGTCTGTTGACTTACTCAGTACCTGGCCTGATGAAGTTACGCCATTGGTCAGCCGGCTAAGTGTTGGCGTTTCCCCATTGGCCATTGCTATTTCTAAATTATTCAGCGCCCACAGTTTTCAATTACATCATCAGGGGCCATTTGCAGTGGCTCCTCAGCCTTCAGTAACGCCCGCGGGGGGGTCTTCAATTAACTTACCTCCTCTGCGTCAGAAGTTGTTTAAAACAGAAAGCCCTCTGGTGTTTCATACACAGTTCATTTTGACATAGTCTTGTATTGGTGCCATTTATGATGGACCTCCACTCCTGTAAGGTGTCTATATAGTTTTCTTTGTGCCTAGTAACATATCGAACAAACTCTAGTTGACCAAAAAAACTATTTACATTGACGGTACCATGGTACGTACTGTCCCCTCAAAGACAGCCGAATTAGAATATATGGTTGATTCTATGCCCAGGTTCATTTATGTTTCATGTATAATACTACATCATACTACATCATGCTATAAAGTAGCCGATCTACAAGCTTACAACGCGTCGCAATGCATGTTGTAGACCCACATGTGTGCAGTTTGATTGCCATCAAACACAGCCTACAAAAGCCTCGCCTACTTTCTGTGCAGCCATTGGATAAAAGCCAGATTTTAGCGCTCGGGTGACGTCCTCCAGTTGGGCGCTCCTCACTGGCAGCCATGGCAGGTGAGCCAGTAGAATACAACAGCAGTGACAACACACAGAAATATGTGTGAGGAGGAATCAATTGGCATAATTTCTAAATTGGGAAGAAAAAGGAGTAAAAAGCTAAAAAAATATATAATTTAAAAGACAGATTTTAGGAAAGCATCTGTCCTGCAATGGTTTCACTTTTGAAAACTAGAGCCAATCAAAATGTGAGCCATTGTCTCAATATGTGGAACACAGGACAACAGATAAAAAAGAACAGTTCCACATGAAGCGGGGCAGCAGACAATTTGTTGTGAGTGGTTAGCGGATAAAAGGTAGGCATATGGAGAGTGGAGGTGCAGGGTGTCAGATCCATGGATTATGGATTTAAAATGCACTCATCGCTCATGCTGATTAAAGGAGTAGTTCAACCAAAAAAAATCTTTCCTATCATTTACTCACCCCGTGATAGTGTGAATACCAGGAGAATTTTAGTTTGTATAACATTCCTTTACCTTTACAATTCTTATCTCTGATCGCGTTCTTGGCTTATACGTACCGTATTTTCCGCACTATATGGCGCATCTGAGTATAAGGCGCACCTTCAATAAATGTATTATTTTCATATATAGGGCGCACCGCATTATAAGGCGCATCCGCACTATAAGGCGCACTGACGGTGCGGCTTATAGTGCGGAAACCAAGGGAACCAATATTGATACATATATAAGGCGCATCGGATTATAAGGCGCATCCGCACTATAAGGCGCACTGACGGTGCGCCTTATAGTGCGGAAAATACGGTACATCTATTTTCTTTGGCGAGCGACTACAGAGCATAAATTAGGCTTAACTTCATACTCTCTGTGTCGACTGCGTGCCACAAAACCACACCACTCCTTCTCAGATGGTCACAAATATCGCAGAAAATTATGGTTTTCAGAACTTTTTTTACCATGGATTCTTGGGGGGCGCTTGTCTATTGCAGTGTATACAGTATATTGAATCAAATCAAATCAGAAGATCTTTGTGAATACCCAGCCCTATTTCAGAAATAATAAAATGATAAGTCACAGCATTGTACTTAAAACATTATTAATTCACTTTCAGGTTTGCATTTCCACCTGGTGGTCCAGTACCACATGGTAGCCAGGAATTCTTTGCCCGAGGTCCTCATCCAATGCAAGATGTCCCCCTTCAAATGAGACGGTCTATATCTATGGACATGGCCAGGCCTATGGGAGGCCCCCCCGGCGGGCTGCCCCAGCACTACCCTCCACGTGGGATCCCCGTGCAGCAGCACAACATCATGGGCCAGCCTTTCATCGAGCTACGACACAGGGCTGCAGAGAACAGGCTTCGCATGCCCTTTGCCCCTGGTGGCATGCAAGGGAACAACATGGACCCCAACATGCTGGCACATAGACCCCCAGGCTTCATGGGTGGACCCGAGTTTAGGTTTCCTTCCAACCAAGGGCCCAGGATGATGGACCCAATGGGCAACCAGACTGGCCAGCTCCATCTGTCGGGCAGCATGGACAATTTAAACCATCAGCCCCAAATACCAGGGAGCAACATCATGTCTCCGCTGATGAGATCCATGAGTCAGCCAGCTTCAAGTGAGTCCCAGAATATGGCAGCATCAATGATGCTCTCTTCAGGGCAGTCTGAAGGCGTGGATGAGAAACTGGACACGGAGGAGTCTGCAGTCAAAGATCTTGAGGACGTGGAAGTGAAAGACTTGGTTGATGCTGACTTGGATAATCTTAATTTGGATGCAGAGGATGGCAAAGACTTAGACCTAGAAACGAACGACCTACACCTTGACGACTTCCTTACATCTGGCAAGTTTGACATCATTGCCTACACGGACCCTGACCTAGATGACATCAAGAAAGACCTGTTCAATGAGGAATTGGATCTGAGTGACCCAATGGATGATAACAATGACACCACAGACATCCAGAAGGCCCTGTCTGAAAAGAGAAACCCAAACTCCGGAGCAGCTGAGAACTCATCTACTTCCATGTCAGCAATGGCAAAGTCAGAGGCCTCAGATGAGCACTTTTCCGAAGTCAAACAGGAAAATAGCGGGAGTTATGGCTCTGCCCCTGTGATACCCAGGCTGGAGATCAAAATGGAGGTCAAAGATGGTCAGAGAGCTGCAGAGGTGACAGACCAGCAAGCGGCCGGAAGCAACATGACTGCAAACCAGCAGGGAGTGTTACCCGACTCCACCCCGGTCCTCTCTAGTTTACTCATTAAGCAGCAGCCGGAAGACCAGTCATTAAACCCAATGGTTGAATCCGTCAATCAAGGCAATAACCTCATGCCCCAGCAGAACCAGGGCATTGATACTCAGCATTCCTCTGGACTTGCGATGGACCCCACCGCCACCTCGGGGGAAGCTTCAATGGCCGGGTTTGTGTCGGAACATCAGCTGGGGCTGTCCCCCGGAGTGGACCAGGGCCCTCTGACCCAAGCACAGCAGGCCATGCTGAACTCGGCCATGCAGCAGGGCTCACTGCTGCACCGGCCACTGCTCCTGGAGGAGCAGCCGCTCCTCTTGCAGGATCTCCTGGACCAGGAGAGGCAGGAGCAGCAGCAGCAGAGACAAATGCAGGCCATGATACGACAGCGCTCCAGTGATTCCTTCTTCCCCAACATCGGTAAATGATGATGATACTCTCAAGTACAATGCAATACTGATTCTGATTATTTCAGAAATGTGAATATATTGACGGGCTTTCAGTTTTCCTCTATAATCCCATTCAAATTTCAATGCTTTATTATTTTTAATATTCAAATATTTTATATAATATATATGATTATATAAAATAATGTATAATTGTACAATAATAAACACCCACATGCACACATACAAATGCTATAATAACAGGCTAAACAAAATAGTGAAACCTACTATATAATTTAAAGGTTATGGCTTTAATTTAGGTTAATTTTCAGATTTTTGATAAGAGGAGAGTAATATATATTGGGGCTCTCTCTCGTCTGTGACCCATCACCGCTTTATGTCTGTGCGTTCCTGCCTAGTGCCTGTTTTTGCTTCGGTGTTCAACGGCGTCGCGCAGGGAACACAGCTGACCTCCAAGCCCACACCGGGTTGCATCAGCGACGCGTTGTGGGCTTGCAGATCGTCTGATCGACAGCTCAACTACATGTTGAAGGGATAGGACGGCTGTGCGACAGAAAGAGGCAGAGAAGAGCTCCTCTACATTACTGACGGACAGTGTTACATAAAAACTTTTGCTGTTGTCATAATTATTCAAGTTTCTTGAATGTAACTTTCAAGTGAAGTTTATGGGGGGAAACTTTAAGGGCTGAACCAACGTGGTGTGTCTCAGCGTGACCAGAGTCAGACACACACACACACACACACACAGTGACGACGACCTTAACTTTCTGTGTGCAGTGCATGTACTCAAACGTTATTGTTGATCGTGCGTGACATGATGAAAGCATCTGTTTTCGCATTGGTAGGTCAGGAAAATTAAAACCTTATTTAACTACATTCGAATGGCAATTTTAGCATTCAAATGTAATTAAAAAAATCACATTCGAATTATATTCGAATCATGAAATTTGTTCTGACAGCCCTAATATATTGGCCAGTCATAATATAGAATATGTTTCTGTTAAAATGTCAGAAGAGTTTGAAACACGGTTGTGCACCACCGAACAATTGGCATGTTATCAGTAAATCTCTCTGAAAAGCCACTATACCTTTTTTGTCAATTGCAGATTTTGATGCCATCACTGACCCGATTATGAAGGCTAAGATGGTAGCACTGAAAGGCATCAATAAAGTAATGGTTCAGAACAACATGGGAATGACACCAATGGTCATGAACAGGTAAAATACATTATTGGTGTTTGGTGTGTTAATGCTATAGCAGGGTATAAACTTGCAGGTTATAGCTGTAATATGTAATAATTAACAATATTGTCCACTGCATGGCCTGGTTTCATTTATAGCATTGTTTGGAAAGTTGAATGAGCTGTACAGTACAAAGAAATGCCCTTTTAAAGTGTGCTTTTGTGACTTTTCACAGGTTTCCTCCTGGTCCTGTAGCACCTTGTCCTGAAACTGCTCCCCAACCCCCACAAGTGGTTGGACAGGTAATTAAAACATTTGTCCACCTGCATGTTATGACATTTTCATATACACCAATTACAAGAAGAATGAATAGAGCATCTAACATCTTGTGTCCACTTTTAAACGCAGGATGGCAAACTGACACAAGTATCAAGGCCCAATCCCCCTAACTTTGGACCAGGTTTTGTCAGTAAGTTCTCCAATTATATGCCTCTCAGTTCTTTTTTTTTCTTCTCCTTTTTTATTTTTAAGTACCGTCAGCCCTGGTGATGTCTGAATGTTTTCTTCTTTTTTTTTTAATACCGTCAAGCTCAATAACAAAGGAACCTTTGTCTCTTTTAGACAACGCTCAGAGGGCTCAGTATGAGGAGTGGCTCCAGGAAACGCAGCAACTACTTCAGATGCAGCAGAAGTTTCTGGAAGAGAAGATCGGCGCTCACAGGAAATCTAAGAAGGCCCTGTCAGCCAAGCAGAGAACGGCGAAGAAGGCAGGACGGGAGTTCCCAGAGGAGGATGCTGAGCAGCTCAAGCATGTCACAGACCAGCAGGGTGTAGTGCAGAAACAACTGGAGCAGGTAAATGTTCAGCCTGTCAAAACTCAACTCTCTGAAGCTTGGCTGCCCCCGAGCTAGGACAAAGTCCTCTCACCTTAGCTTTAGCTTCGAACAAAATGGCTTCATTTAATGTGTCTCAGAAGTCATCTTTTATACGTCTTCCCCTGTGAAGTACCGGTAGGTGTATTTTCATACAATTTAGGCATTTTGTAGAGTGCGAGATTAGAGTAAGCATGAACCTTGGTAATCAAACAGGGTGAATGGTCCCATAAATAGAGTGCAGAGAGAGCAATGTAGTGCTTCAAAGAAATTAGGATACCAGGTAAACATCGAACCTAGCATCGTAATTCTGTTTATTTGATTTAACCCATTAAAGAAAGAAAACAGTTTGACTATACAGCAGCTCCTAGGCTCTGCAATCAAGTGCGCTGAATTACATCGTAATTATATGTTTTGTCTCTGTGGTGCTTAGATCCGTAAACAGCAGAAGGAGCATGCTGAGCTGATTGAGGAGTACAGAGTCAAACAGCAGCAAAACAACATGCCACCCATGATGCCCGGGATGCCACCTATGCCACCTATGCCACCTATGTCACCTATGCAAGGTCCTGCTGGCATGGTCCCAGGTGGACGACCAATGGTCCAACCCTCTATGAACCCCATGATGCAAATGCAACTTCACCCAGGGCAGTCAAATGCCCCTCCGCGCATGCCCAATCCACCACCAGGCTGGCACCCCGGAGCTCCCATGCCCATGGCCGGCCCCGGCATGCCCATGCCCAGTCCTGTCATGCCACCCATCATGCCACCCCAGGTGCCATTGGGGAATCCAGGCCAGCCGCATCAGATGCCAATGGGAAACCTACCTCCGCACCCCCAGATGCCAGTGGAACCCCAGCCACCACAGGCTCCACCAGGCGGAGGTGGAAAACCTGCGCAGTTTGACGACAATAACCCATTCAGCGAGGGTTTCCAGGAACGCGAGAGGCGGGAGAGGCTGAGGGAGCAGCAGGAGAGGCAGCGGGTGCAGCTGATGCAAGAGGTGGAGCGACAGAAGGCACTCAAACAGCGCATGGAGATGGAGCAGCAAGGCATGGTGGGGCCGGACGGGAACATCGCGCCACTCGCTCAGATGCCATTTTTTAATGCCGATCTGCCTCAGGACTTCATGCAGCCCCAGCGGCCTCCACCACCACAACAACAACTTGGTCCAATGTTTCCCCAGCAGCAGGGCATGGGCTCTCCCCCAGGAACATTCATGCAAGGTGACAGGAGGGCCATGATGGGCAATGGGATGATGCCCCAGAACATGGGGCCTGGTTTTGGGCCTGATAATCTTGCCCTGCAAGCAGCTAACTTTCCACAGGGTCAACCGAGGCCTCGTCGGTTCAGCGGACCAGGTATGATGCCTCAGATGCCAGGTGAAGGTCCTCCATTCGGGGGTGAGACACCTCTACCCTCCAACTACCCCGGATCGGGACAATCCCTAATTCAGCTCTACTCCAACATAATCCCAGACGAGAAAGGGAAAAAGAAGCGAAATCGCAAAAAGAAGAAAGACGATGACGCAGATTCTGTTAAGACACCCTCTACCCCGCATTCTGATCTCACAGCTCCTCTCACGCCGTGCGTGTCGGACACGTCCTCCACACCGACCAGGAACACCCATCTCTTCGGAGACCAGGACCTCTCCAGATCCCCGCTCCTGGGCTCTTCAACTCCCAGCCACTCGGAGCTGGAGAGGCAGCTGTCTGGCGGGCTAGGGCTACAGCCAGGTCTCCCTTCAGACACGGCGAGGGCCCAGGCACTGGAACAAGAGCGGATCCTCAGCAACATCAAGCTGGAGCAGATCGAGGCCAGCGAGTGCCACGGGCCCAGGGATAGCCATGTGAGCTCTGAAATTGGCTCTGTGAAAGAAGAGGGCAGCAAAGGGGGCATGTCCCCTTTCCCCACAGGGCAGAGTCCCCCCAACAAGGGTGAGGCCAGCAACGAACTGCTGAAACACCTCCTGAAGAACAAGAGCACGCCTCCACTGGGGCTGCCTCACCAGAGGTCAGACGAGAGTATGCGCTCCGAGGAGGAAGAGGCAACAGACTGCAAGGCCCTTCTGCGGCAGTGCTCCATGGACAGCAATGGGGTGAGTCTGTAGCTCTAGAGATGAAAGTGATCGACAGCATGGGCCAAAGACACACCAAAGTGACTCAAATGGGATGTACATCGCAGGGTTACACTGCTATGAGTCATAGCTGAGTCACTCCAATAGCTTTCAAAATGTGGCTTCTCTGATAATAATGCAATGTTACTGCTCAAAAACAACTACGTTTTTAGGATATGCTCTACTTTTTTGTAACCATTTGCTTGAGCAGACTTAGAATAGGAAGGTGACATCTTCCCTCTCACCCACAGGCGTACTCTGATGGCATGGCCGACTTCCCCGGACCTCTGCTCCCTGAACAGGAAAAGAAGAAAGGGAGGAACAAGAGAGCACCCAAAGGTGGGGAGAAGCCAGCCTCCAGGTATAAGAAGAGGAAAAAGGAAGGGGATGAGAAGTCGCTGATGCACTCTGGCACCGATACCATAATGACCCAGATTAAACAGGTAGGTAAAATGCGACGCTATGATCTTATCCTCATTGACAGTGGAAGGGAGACACACCACCCTATAAGTTTTGGCACCTAAAAAAGAAGCTGGGGACATCCTTCATTATAGGAGAGCCTTGCATGAAATCATCACGCCGCCTTCATTCGATTGCAGTACTAATTAGAGCTGAATTAGAACACTGTTTCCACTGGGCGTGAAGGCACCATTTCGTGTATCATAAGCATATTACTGTAATTATGTACTTGAAAATGATATTGCTTGGTGACACTTAAACACCCAAGCATTAGTAGCGGTTATTATTCAGGAGAATGGAAGGAGAATTATGATTATGCTAACCCTCCTCTGGGCTCGTTATTGATTTAAGCTCCCCCTCCCCCCCTTTTTTTGAACAGCATCTCTTTTCCTCTGAGGTGTACTGTAATAGAATGTACATCACATCTAACACAGTTTGATTAAAAAGACATTTCTTAATTGAATCGTTTTATGTATGCTGTACTACTGGGTTCTCCAGCTGAGGTTCCCGTTTTTTTTCCCTTTCTTTCTTTCTTTTCTTTTTTTCTTACAATTATTTCGGTGGTGTCATACCCAAGATAAGCTTGATAAAATGTTTTTATTAAAAATGAATCATCACTTAAATGGAAGACTAAGTATTTGTATAATTCAAGATGATATTGTTACATCCCATGTACAGGTATACGAGAGTAGCAACAAGACAATTTAAAAGTGTAGCTATAAAGTATCAAGATAATAACTAAATGTATACAGTAAGCATAGCAGACTGTGAGATACCTTTAGTACTGTAGGTCAGGGCTTCTCAAAGTGGGTGCCGTGACCCCCAGGGGTCCTTGAAGGGGATCTTGGGGGTCCTCAGAAAAATGTGCTAATTTAGCGTCACAGGCAGTTAACTTGAACCCCATTTTATACTACGGCTATTCAGAAAAAGCTGATCTACAAGCTTGCAACGTGTCGCGATGTAATGCGTTGTGAGCTTGTAGATTGGCTATTTTTGAAAGATTTTTTGTTGAATAATGTTTTACACAAATCTTCTGTTATGGAGGTGCCTGCCTGCCTGGCACCATTTTTTTCTCCACCCAGGTTGCCATGACAATGTTTGAGAACCACTGATTCAGACAGTTGAAGCTTGAACATTCCCTAACACTTTAATTGGGCTTTTACTTTGCAGTCTTTCATCGCTGACACTATATGACACTATCTCTCTCTCTCGCTCTCTTTCTCTACACTACAGCAGCTCTCCCTGCTTCCCCTAATGGAGCCACTCATCGGGGTCAACTTTGCCCATTTCGCTCCCTACGGCAGTGGCCAGCTGAACGGAGAGAACCTTCTGTCTGGGAACTTTGGCAGCGCGTCGCTGGACGGAGTCTCTGACTATTATTCCCAGCTGGCCTACAAGGTGAGTCCCGTTCATACCTTGTTTGGATCTTGACTCCCAAGGGAAGCAAGAGTAGCAGAGTGAGTGATGCGATGTGTCAGTATGGCTGCAGCATGGTGTGATGACATCATTTTGTGTCTGGCCTCTCACAGCAGAGTAATCTGAGCAACCCGCCCACGCCACCGGCATCTCTCCCTCCCACACCGCCACCTGTGAACCGACAGAAGATGATCAACGGTTTTGCCACAACAGAAGAGCTGGCAAGCAAAGCCGCTGTCATAGGTGAGCATTCGGGAAGAGAGAGAGAGGAGTTAGTGACAGATGAAAAAAAAAAGTTTTGTGTTTTTAAAATTCCTATTTCCCAAATAGTAAACCCCTGACATTTTAACGAGTGAGGGGAAAATCCTGACACTTCGATCCTCAAAAAAATGTCTAGAAGTTTGCAGAGGAAGCAGTTGATTTCATAAAGTTGGTACTGTGCCGTTTAAGGCATGTTATAATTCACTGTGCAATGCCAATGTCATGTTTTAATGTGCTCCTCTTCCATACCAGTCTCCAAAGGCCTTGTTCCGAAGCCGCTCCATGTCCCATTCAGGACAGAAGAAGACCTGCTGGCCCGAGCTATCGCCCAGGGACCCAAAACGGTGGACGTTCCAGCCTCGCTCCCCACCCCGCCTCACAACAACCAGGAAGAGCTCAGGTAACGGTGCCAGACGCTGCCAGATGCTAGTGAACAGTGAACAGTATTTTTACAGATGGCTGTCACAACGTCGCTCAACCAAATGAACCCCTAGCATCCCTATTCTGGGCATGTCATAATAGGCAAACGTTCTCTGATAATAGCTGAACATTTGGCAAAAATAGACAGTCTACTGAGCAAATACCGTGAACGCGCTATGGCACATTGTGAGCTTGTAAAACGCTATTTTCAAATACAATTTCACAGTCACCACTGAGGCTAAATCAACAAATGGAACTCTCCAACAAATACTGTGTATATATATATAGAGATAATGTTGAAAATCATCCATATGGTCCCTATACTATTACGCTAATCGGATATTGTCTCTCTTGGCTTGGCTTTAACAGTAACAGGGGGCAGGAGCCTTGCAAAGATAGGGAAACGCCAGACAGCTTTGTTCCATCCTCGTCTCCCGAAAGTGTGGTCGGCATGGAGATAAGTCGTTACCCAGACCTGTCGCGGGTGAAGGAGGAGCCTCGCTCCCCCTGCCTGTCTCCCATCCTCCCCATGCTCCCTGCACCTGGTGGGAAAGGTAAATACACACTATGCGATCATTGACAATATTCACACAGCAGCCCTTTTTTCTCTTCTGTCGTACTTGGCACAGTATGACACAAGATAAAAATGGCCACCATATGAATATGGCCAATTATTAATCCTATTCAGTACCCTTATTTATTATACTAATACTATACTAATGTCCCTACCACTGCAGGGTCAGAGATCAAGTTGCAGGATGTCAAGACGGAGCCTTCTGGAATGTTCTTCGGCTCTCCCTTCAGTTCTATGTCTAATGATTCCAAACAGGGCCTGGTGTCAGTGGCCATCACTCTGAGACCACAAGCAGCTGAGGTGAGAAAACACAAATTCATTACACTTTTACAGTAAACCAATGTTGTCAAAATAGTCTGTTGTCCTATGCCACAAAAGAAAATGTAATCTAGGGCTGGGCCTGTTATTTCGTTTTAGTGTGATTGACAGTCATCAAAACGCAAAACATCTGTCATCTGTTAATGTTTTTCTAAAATGTATACTTTTTCAAAGTAATCTACCGTTCCTATAAATATCTAAGGCATCCTTGATGTCCTGACATGCTCTGAACTGTCAGTTCTCTGTCTCTGGGAACCTTGCACGTACAGTAGCCACCCTTCATGGCGTTAGCCTACCGGTTTGTTATAGGCTACCAGCTAGCCTCACTTGGCTAGCGGGGCTAGGCTTCAGTTATTCCATGTCTGAACCTCCTTCAGCTGCATTTGCCCAACATTTAAGGATATATTTCTGTCATCAAATAACATGGGCTTATGCGTCGACTCTGCCCCAATATGTCCACAGAGGCAGCCGACATAAGAGTTTGTTTACTCTGAGAATTCCATCCCCTCTCTATGGTCCAATGGGTGACCAGTTACAACGGCACAACATCATTAAAATAAGCAGCACATGCTGATACTGGGACTGATTTTAATTTGACTGACACAAAATTAAAAGCACATTTTACCCACCCCCACAAGACGATGTGATTATCCCGATCGATTTCAATTACCTAGTGACGATCGACCAGCTAAAATTCTATGACCGTCATAACCCTGTTGTTGAGGTATATGTTTTCTAATAAGGACGTGTGAGACTGAGACTGTTCATGTGGCTTGGTTTCAGAACATCACAGGTGTGGTGGCAGCCATTTCCGACCTCCTCTGTGTGAAGATCCCTAGCAGCTATGAGGTCAGCAGCACCCCAGACAGGGGCCCCCTGGCCATGCTCAGCGGGCTGAGGGTGGGCCCACATGGCCTGGAGCATCGGTCCCCAATGCTCTTCCAGGGACGCGGTGACAGCGGACCTCCACATGGGGGCCATGGCCAGCTGATGAGGTCCAGCGGAGCACAGAGCGTTATGCAGCAGCATCACCAGCAGCCTCTCCGTTTCCAACCTGAGGGCCCAGGTGAGATAATATTATATAACCTGAATAAAAATAGATCTTTAAAAAAAAGTGCTGAATGCTTGAATACTCTGTCAATCCTTAACGACATCCTCAAAACAATAACACAAAACACTAGGCCAGTCTCAATGTGCAATGGTGTCCCCCCCAACCTCCTTAGAATTAATTAGCTCTTTTAACTATGTTTACAAATGGCCGTTTTGTCTCGCACATCATTATCCGTCTGGGGCTAAAGGCAGTGTCTGGCCCAGGTGCTGACAGGCATCCTTATTGATTTCAGACAGCGACCCTCTCAGCTAATGAAACCGAGTAATGATCCTTGGAGCACATTTGGCGTGCAAACTGTCAACCCATCAGGCACGAGTCTAATGGATGTGGGCAGTTGGCATGTAAACCTTTTTAGATGAGAAAGTGGACACCTCATCATGACTGTACGGATGTAGGCATTTGTCTCCATTATCTAGCATAATTACTTTTAGATCTTTAATTAGGTGCTCATCTTCCTAATGTTTGTTTGATTTTACTATTGAACATCATACTGTGAGAAATATCATTGTGAGAGGGCATGTTGTGAAACACTGTCCCCTATCTTCCTCTGTCAGTCTTTGCTGAAGTCATGCCTTAGGAGAAAAACACATAGGATGATCCTAGTGCAGGGGTTCCCAAAGTTGGGGTCGCGACCCCACTTGGGGTCGCGGGAGACTGACGGTGGGGTCACGAATTTATTTTGGGTCATCATTTTTTTTTTAACGTTTTTTATTCTTTTTTTTATTCAAAACAATGGATGAAATACAATCTAAAAATGATTACAAATAGTACATTTTACCATTTTAATACATTACAAATGCGCACCGAACGTGCAAGTTTATGTGCATAAATGACCTCCAGGTTTAGGTGGGGCCGCGAGTCAATTTCCGCATTATTTTGGGGTCGTGGGCTGAAAAGTTTGGGAACCCATGTCCTAGTGGGCTTGCTTCTAGGGCATACATGAGTGGTAGTTGTGTCTAATTGTAATTGTTCTAAATTGTGTCTCTGTTCCAGCCTCAGTTGCAGTCAGAGGATCTGATCAGAAACCCCCGGGCAGCCCTGGAACCAAGCCTCAGTGGTGCTGTCACTGCAAGGTAGTGGTTCTTGGAAACGGAGTGCAGAAATCCACCAAAGATATCCCTGCCCACAAACAGGTAGTGATCTCCAGATGCATAGTTTGGCATGTCTATCCATGGTTTCTCTTTCTTATGCCATCCTGGGAAGACTTGTCTTGATCACTTCAAGGCTTTGAAACATAACAGAGTTGCATTACAACATCAGGAGGAGCGTGGGACAAATACTGTAATTCAATTCCAAAATACGTGACTACACACAATATGTGCTGTAGTTGTAGTAGAGCCAGTTTCTGATTGATTGATTGATTGAAATTTGTATTAGGCAAAGGAATGTAAAACAACACATAACATTTATAATACTTTTTGTCTAAAAGGTCCGACCAAAAAAGTCCTTGCGGACTTGTTTCCGTTGGGGTCCTTGGTATTAATTTCATAGACATATATAGTAGCAACCAAACAGTTCAAATATCAACATAAAAATACCACTATGTACAAAAAAAAAACATGAAAAAAATATATATACAAAAATATATATATAAAAAGGGGAGTAATGTAATGTTTACCGTGAAGAATCTTTAGCAATGAAAAGACATGGCCAGGTGGGCAGTCATTTTTGTGTAACTACTGATAGTGTACGTGGTCTTGAACAGTCTTAATCCAGTCAAGATTATTTATTTTTTTTAACTGTCGATGCTTATGAAGTTGAAATGAGCAGTTATGTAAACACCGACATTTCTGTCCAGTACCTCCATATTACATAACCATACCGAACAGGTTAGTTGATGGTTAGGTCTAAATTATTAAATCTATATTGGCCCGTTGAAAGCTGTCTATGCCAGACAGGCATGCTTATAGGCCATGGCTTATAATAGTGGTAGCTATTCCCAGGAGGCACTGTATAGACGGGTCATGACCAGAGGCCCAGACCTCACTTCAAAGGTTACGTTAATCCACATTCAGCCTCGAGGCCCACACACATACACATCTATACTTTACGTCCACACTCAAACCACAGACACGCCCACATAAGCATAGTAACACATATCCACTGATTATGCAAATCCTCCCTGTTGAAGTGCAATCCAGCCCAGGGCAATTAGTGGGTTAAGCAGTGTGCCCCACTGACTGGGGATGCCTCAGTTATTTGAATACCGTAGCCTTTTGATGTTTATTTCATAACTACATTTTTATTCCAATTTAACTTCAGTGAGGCATGTTGATCAGGCTTTAATTCATCACTGAATCATTTATTAAATACTGTGACTCCCAACTTCTCTTCAGGAGGCTGAAGGTCAATTGAATTCCGAGGGGAACTTGGTCTTTTGCAGTCACAGCTGCTTCCTTCTCTATGCTTCTTCCCCGTCTTCATCCTCACAACCCGGATCAAACACAGAATCTAAGGTTTGTATGACAGCATACCTTGCATTAACATAACAATCTAAATAGGCAGAGAATATAATATGTTTTTTTTGTGCGTTGTACATCATGTTCTGATCCGGTCTTTCCAGGAAACGATGGCCCTTCTGCCAGACTCGGAGGAGAAGGAGAGCCTCTCCAAAGCCCAGCACCAGTACAGCAACAACATGTCCTCTCTGGACGTCCATTGCCTGGCCCAGCTCCAGCCCAAACAGTCTCCCCCCTCCACCCCTCCCATCCCCTTCCCCACGGCCAGCGTGACACCAAAGACAGAGACCAAATCTGACACCATCAAAGTCACAGTGAAGTTGAAGACCCGGCCGAGGGCCCACCATGATGGCTGGCACCAGGGGAAGAGACACAAGGGCCTGCGCTGGAGGAAGTGGACGATCCAGGTGGTGGTGCACAGAGGGAACTCCCTCCTCCCGGATGAGGATAAGATCGATGAGCTCCTGAAGAAGCTGGGGGCCTCCCTGCGCCCGGCCTCCTCGCTCCGCGACCAGAGGCGCTGCTGTTTCTGCCACCAGCTGGGAGATGGCATCACAGACGGCCCCGCCAGGCTCCTCAACCTTGATCTGGACGTGTGGGTCCACCTCAACTGTGCCCTGTGGTCCACCGAGGTGTACGAGACTCAGGCGGGCGCCCTCATCAACGTGGAGATGGCGCTGCGACGCGGGCAGTCAGTCCGCTGCGCCTTCTGCCAGCAGATGGGTGCCACCAGCGGCTGCCACCGCCTCCGGTGCACCAACGTCTACCACTTCACCTGTGCCCTGCAGGCTCACTGCACTTTCTTCAAGGACAAAACCATGTTGTGTCACGCCCACAGGCCCCGCGGCACCACTGGCCAGGCACTAGAGCACGAGCTGCGCTGCTTCGCTGTCTTTCGCCGCGTCTACGTCCAGAGGGACGAAGTGCGTCAGATGGCCGCTGCCATACGGCAGCCCGAGCTAGGCTACACCCTTCGCGTGGGCAGCCTGGTACTGCACGCCATTGGACAACTCACACCCCAGCAGATGGCTGCCTTCCACTCGGCCACTACCATCTTCCCAGTTGGCTACGAGGCTTGTCGAATCTACTGGAGCATGCGCCAAAGCAACCGGCGCTGCCGCTACGTGTGCTCTGTGGAGGAAAGAGATGATCAGCCAGAGTTCTGCATCCGGGTCATTGAACAGGGCTACCAAGAACTGCTTCTGGCTGACCATACTGCTAAAGGTATGCATCACTCTTGTCAGAGGATTCAATTCAATCATGTAAGTTGTCCATGTATCCCAGCCATGTAAACAGATGATATGGTTTATAACGTTCTTGCTTATTTTTATTGTCCCACTAGGAGTGTGGGATAAAGTTCTCGGTACAGTCGCTGAGAGAAGAGCTGAAACCGGCACTCTGCAACTTTTCCCTGTGTACCTAAAAGGAGAGGACCTTTTTGGGCTCACGGTCTCTGCTGTCACCAAAATCACTGAATCGGTTTGTATCTGCTTTTCTGTGATTTTATAGAAAACGTAAAAGTTGCTTTAACTAGTAAACAGTGTGCGTAATATGTTCAATGTATACTGTCAATACAGTAAACAGCGTGCGGTATCCAATTCAGTGCTGTCGGTAGACAATGACAGTCAACGGTGTATGAGATATCACAGAATAGAGATCGTGATATCATTACTTTCAAAAGCAGACTGTTAAGCTTAACTCATTCATTCAGGAGGCGTGATACAGTCGTTTTCCCAAATACGTTAACCAGGAAGTGAATGGTGGAGGAGATCTTGCGATCACGTGATCTCCTAGATCTTTGTGTGACTGAGACTGAAATGGTGTACCATATGTTAGCCAAGAGCGCCATCTTGCGTAAACACTGAAAATATGTGTTACACGTCTTTGGCACTCTGGGCTTTGGAAAAAATGGACGTGTTACACGTCATTGGCACTGAATGAGTTAATTTATACTCTATTGCACAAGGGTGTCCCTTGTGGAAAAAGTACAGATCTACTCTTGATTGATTGAATCCGTTATCAACGAGTAAAGCAAGTACAATTTCGCACGCAATGCTGAAAGGATAACACAAAAAATACAATACAAATCATCATCAATACAGGAGCAATAAAAGGTGTATTTACAGAAACAGCGTGGCGGGGAGGGGGGGGTACTCTGGTGGAAAGCTAGAAGACTTTCCCCCTGTTGTATATTTCAGACAGGTGCTCTTTTACGGGGGTTTTGAATGAGGATAGGGAGTCGCACCGTTTGATGGCTGGTGGAGAGTTCCACATTTTGGTGGCAGAATAGTAGAATGCCGTTTCTCACTCTAGTGAAGTATTTTGACAGATAACATGGGCACTGATCTTACAGACAAGGCCCATTGCAAGATGCTGTACTTTGTCCTCTACCCTGAGCCATCCCAGCCTAGTAAAGTGAGCTGGGGTTAGGTGAGTCCTGGGAGTGAGGTCTAGTAGTAGTTTGTTTTGAGAGGTCTGTAGTAATGTTTTAGTGACATAGGTGCTAGAGTACCATGAGGTGATGCATAGTCAAAATGACACTGTATAGGGGCGCCCGCTGGCCTAGCGGTCCAGGCGCATACCACATATGCTGGTAATCCAGTTTGACAGAGTATCGTGGGTTGGACTCCCGTTCCCGACGACCATTGCTGTGTGCCCCATCTCTCTGTCAGCCTACTTTCCTATCAATAAAGGCAGAAAAAGCCCCAGAAAATATATTTAAAAAAAGATTACACTGTATGAGTGCTCCAGCTAGGGTCCTCAGTTCTGTCTTATTGATAAACGAGGAGATCCTGCCATAACGGCTAATAAAGAGCTGCGAGGTGACACGCGTTGTTATCTTGTAGATGTGTTCTGTTTGGGCTGAGGACTGCAGTTTCAACAGAGCAAAGACACATGGCTATCCAGTGTCATGTCAGTTACAACTTTGTTTTACTTTGATATACAACACTGGCATGCATTTCACAGTGAAATGTCTATTGTCTACATGTTATCTTGTACTTCAGCTGCAGTACCTTGGTCTGACACCGGCACGACCTCGCAGCGTTGTAGCTAACACGGGTTCAACGGGTATTGTGTAACCACTGTAGGTGGAGCATGCATCCAACTTGCATTGTTTTGGACTTCTGTCGATCTCGAGTTGGGAACCGGTCTACTATAAATGAGGCTAAATCCTTCCTGCAGCTCGCCTGGGTTAGAATCCGACCCTGGGGCTCTTTGCTGCATCTCATCCCCCCTCTATCTCTCTCCTGCCTTTTCTATCTCTCTGCTCACTGTGTACGTCGAAATAAAGCAGAAATGCTGAAGACATAATCTAAAAAATAGAAATAAAACCAGTGGAATGAATCAGCTTGTTCTTATCAAGGCTGTAGAATATAACCCTGTCCCGTTCTGTTCCAGCTCCCTGGAGTAGTGGAAGCATGTGAGCAGTACTCCTTCCGCTATGGACGCAACCCTTTGATGGAGTTGCCACTCATGTTCAACCCTGCTGGCAGTGCCCGCTCCCAACCACGAATCAACCCCCTCTCCAAAACGCTGGTGATAAGGTAACTCTAAGATGACCCTCGTATACGTAACATTACCATTGCATTTGACTCAAGGATGGCTGATCACTCAAACATCTTCCTTGTTACACAGGCCACAGCCCCAGGCTGTTACCAACAACAGCGCCAGGTCCAACCAGAATGTGGCCCAAGGAGAAGGCGGAGCCCCTCCCAGCAAGCCGCCAGTAGTGCATCCCAGGTCCTCCCAGTATCGTTGGATGAAGAGCGAGTGGAGAGCCAATGTCTATCTTGGCCGCTCCCGTATCCAGGTCCGTTTTGTACTACATGTGACATACTTACCAGTTCTAATAAGGTTCCTGTAGACTGAATTAATCACTAAATGTTTTGTTTATTCACAGGGCCTGGGGCTGTTTTCCGCTAGGGACATTGAAAAACAAACCATGATGATTGAGTACAATGGAACTATCCTCCGCAATGAGGTTGCCATCAGTAAAGAAAAGCTCTATAGATCTCAGGTATGTTATGTTTTTTTTAATTATATATTGGTCTTTAGTAAAAAATTCTGCTTATTATTCATATTTATTCCCTCCCTTACAGAATCGAACTGTGTTCATGTTTCGGATTGACAGCGAACATGTCGTCGATGCCTCTCGAACAGGGGGGCTAGCAAGGTACAGTAGACATTTTGAAAAATGTCAGGCTATAAATAGACTGTGTCCCATTAATATGTATAATGTTATGAGTCTGATGAATCATATGAATGAAGTGTAACCATGCCCATGTCCTGATGTGGTTCCGTTACAAAGGTACATCAACCACTCTTGTGCCCCAAACTGTGTCGCTGAGGTGGTGACGTTCGAAAGGGGTTACAAAATCATCATCAGCTGCAATCGCAGGGTTGAGAAAGGAGAGGAGGTGGGTCGCTTGTCCATGAATCAAAATATCAATTTACTTCTGTACATGCGTTACATTCATGCTCACATTTGCCTCTTGCCCTGCTTTGCAGCTGTGCTTCGACTACCAGTTTGACACTGTGGATGGTCAGCACAAGATTGCCTGCCACTGTGGAGCTCCTGAATGCAGGAAGTGGATTAACTGAGCGAAACGAAAACATCAGAAAAAAACACAAATGCATTCTTGCCATACTGTGTGGATGCCCTGATCTCTGTACAGAGATGAGCATTTCACACTGAAGTCATTATATGAATGAGCAGAAGGCCTGATCCCCCTTAGACGGGTGAATGAAATCCCATGTTGGCTAGTAGAGAGAGGGATGGGTGGAGGAATAGATATACGCAGGGCAGTAGCAGGATGTGACTTGTGCCATATGTGAGAGGCTCTGTATTATTGGATGTCCTCTGTCTGTCTATATGTATCTGTGTGTTGTTGGGTATACATAAGGCGCAAAATCCACCAGCGAATGATGGGAGAGAGCACTGTGCAGTGTGCGGCCTTATTGCTTACTAAGGGCAGGCCCTTTTGTTTCATGCCGTCAATGTATACCGTATGACTCAATGTAGACATCACTGAATGGGGAATGTACAGCAATGAATACCGCGAAGGGAATATTAACTTGCACTAAAAAAGAAACAAACACACACAAAAAAAAACTTTTAAGATACTTGATTCCATGAGTCAGTTTTATCATAGGTTTCTGTCATGTGATTTGTGTGGAATTCGAGAGGACGTTTTGTATTTATTACTGAGTGAATGAATTTTATTCTCAAAATGATGAGACAGTTAAAGAAGGCTAGACTGCTATTGTTTTTGAAGATTGAAGACATGCTGTTACTTTTGTACAAAATGTACATACAGAAAATTATAGGAATAACCGACCAAATACTACCTTAACCTTCGTGATGTTTGGGTGTTTTTAAATTGTTTTTGTTTTTTGTTTCTGTTTGTTGTTGAAATTTATTTAAGATGGACATTATGATTTGAGTTTGAGAGTATATATTATGATTATTCTGTACAGAATTTGTAAAATAACCACAATAATTCACAAAGTATTTTTGTTGTATGAAAAGTAAGGTATTGTAGCGTAGTGTTTTGTGACTTACACGTACTTTGACCACTCAAAAAGAAATATTTTTGTTGACTAACGTGGTAACGAGTTATCGGTTACAGAATCAAACGAACTCTTCAGATGGTAGGAGATTACTCTGATCTGTTTTGCTGTTAATCAGGTTTGATTTAAAGAACTGTGAATTAGGTTTTAAGCCACCCAAAACTGCTTTTAACTTTTTAACACCAGTAGGCATAGGAACCACCACCATGTTTTCCATCCGTTTATGTTTGTGTTTGTTTTTACATTGGGGGAAAATAATAAAATGACAAATAGGTGCAAACGTCTAATGATTTGCCAGTTAGACGAAACTAATGTGCAAGAAGAATCACGTGGGAATTTGGAACAGTAGGTGGTGCTACCTTTTTAGATGGAGAATGGCATTGTACTTTATCAAACATGTTTCATATACTGACACTTCACAAGTCACATGCTTAGAAATGGAAGAGTTTTGCGTGCACAATTTCAAGTTGACTGTAAAATTTTGGAGACAGTCTTAGAACTTGTAATGTATATGGCATGTATTTTTTTAACTTTCTGAAGACTCAATTGTATATATTTTCTCAATGAATGGTTGTAACAAAATTGTTTCTTGGATATTTTTCTTCTCTTGTATGATAGTACATCATCCTGCCAGTGTGTTTGTGCTACATTTTTCTTGGTCCTGTAAAGTAGTCTGAAATGTTTTTTTGAAAAATGCCTTTTGAAGTGTACAGAGTAATATGAGGTTTGGAGTTTGTGGAATTGAATTTAGAAACATTTACAAAAATAAACTATTTTACATCTTATGCTGCGTGCAAGACATTATTAATTTCCAGTCTCTTATAGTTCAATATAAGTCATTTCTCCAAAGCTTAATTTATCAATACTGTCTAGAACTTGCCTTGTGAAGTAAAGAAAAGTCAAAAGGTAGTAGACCATTTCCTGAATTGTAATCAATGAAAATACACTGACATAAATTGGGACTTACATTCAAACTTGTTATGCTTAAGATTGCTGTCTGTAATTCTGTTTATATAACACAATCCATGATTTATATACAGTCAATGGTTCCAACAAGGTGAAGGATCAGCATCTCTAGTCTCTCTGCAATCGCTACCCACTGGTGACACCTACTGGACAAACTACAGTTATCCACAGTTCAATTAAGGTTATTGTACAGGTAATTAAAACATTTGTAGGTCTTTTCTTATAAAAGGTGGCATGACTTTGGTATAACTTGAAAAGCAGTTATTGAGATTTGATAATGCTATTTAATACAATCCTATATATAGTACATGATGGAAGTTACACATACCTGTACGAACCTGTTATAGACGTGAATGTAATATTGCCCAAATATTGTTATTGTTAATAAATAATAGGAAAGGATTTAATTCTATTTAGTACAATTTGCTTAAATGGCATTAATTACCACAATCACCAGTCACCACAATATTTCAGCAACTGCTTGGCCTATTTGAACAATATGTGATTTTGGGGGTTGTTGAGGATGCTGAATCCATCTCTGACATTTTCAAAATTCTAAATGGCAGTTAAACCGGAAATTAAGATGTTTCAGAGGACACTGAATCCATTGGATTAGTAGTACAATCATTACAGACAGTATTTACTTGAAATAACTCATTACATTCTGAATGAGTAGAATCATTGCATAATCCTGGTACAATGGCAGATAACTCCAGCCTCAGCAGAATATCAGCATGAGGTATAATACAAGTTAAAGAAAATGTAGAACAGTCCACTCAAGTATATTGAAACTATCAGCAAATATTTCTGTTCTAGTTCCACAGTACGTTACAACTGGAAATGGGCCTGCAGTGCAGACACACCCCATGGAGAGGATATGGTGATATAATGAAGGAAAGATGCTTTCCAGGGAAGGCATATTTTCGTTTTTGAACAGCAGCAGTTTATTACTTTAAGAGGTGATAAACACTATAAAGCTACCACCAGTCCGCAAGGTCTATCATATCAAAACTTAATCTAGGGATGTTTAGGAATAAAACAAAAACCACAACTAGAATTTACAACCCAGATGGTACCGATATGTAATTTGTGGTCTTGGGCCAAGGACTAATAGCGACATCTAGGGGTGCTGTTACGAGTAGCATTAGTTCTTACGCGCGTGTGTGTGTGTGTGTGTGTGTGTGTGTGTGTGTGTGTGTGTGTGTGTGTGTGTGTGTGTGTGTGTGTGTGTGTGTGTGTGTGTGTGTGTGTGTGTGTGTGTGTGTGTGTGTCTCAGTGGTGTAAAGTAACTAAGTGCATTTACTCAAGTACTGTACTTAAGTATAATGTTAAGGTATTGTTTTTACTTACTTGAGTTTTTCCAATTACTTCTACATCTCAGAGGCAAATATTGTACTTTTACTCCACTACAATTATTTGAAAACGTTAGATATTAGTACTTTAAATATATATATATATTACAAAACATACATTAGGCTACCCACCACTACAGCCTTGTATACCGGTACATTTCGGCCATTTGAAAATAGCAGATCTACAAGCTCACAAGCTTGTAGATTTGCCATTTTCAAAAGATTTGTATACATTTTGAACTTGTGAAATGGGGACATTCTGCATAATGAATACTTTCTAATTTTGGTACTTTAAAGGGATACTTCACTCTCCCGACGGGGACACATTTAAAAAAATTATTAAAAATAAATGAAAAAAGTTATGGAAAATTCATGGCCCCCTCACGCATTAGTAGGACACTCTAATGCGTGAGGGGGCCATGAATTTTCCATAACTTTTTTCATTTATTTTTAATATTTTTTTTAAATGTGTCCCCGGCCCGAGAGTGAAGTATCCCTTTAAGTACATTTTGATACCAATAACTGTTGTAATTGTACTCAAGTACATTTTGAATAACGGACTTTTACTTGAAACAGAGTATTTCAACATTGCAGTATTGATACTTTTACTCAAGTAAAACAATGTAGTACTTTTTGTGTGTGCGTGCGTGTGTGCGCGTGCGTGCGTGTGCGTGCGCGTGCGCGTGCGAGTGAGTGAGTGCGTGCGCGCGTGTAGATGTGCGTGTAAGTGTGTGCGCGTGTGCGTGCGTGTTTGTATGCGTGCTCGTGAATGTGCGCGTGCGCGCGTGTTGTGATGTTTGATGGGGTGTGTGCTCTCACCGTGGCCAAGCCTCTATACTTCCTGGTGGATCAGATCAGTGTCAGATTGAAGCTGAAACAGAGGAGCTGCTGCTGAACGGGATCTGGGTTCATTTATAAAGCTCAGCATTACTTCGCAAAGCGCGTTTTTGTCGCTCTTTTTTTTTGCAGCAAACTGGACCATCCAGGAATACAATGGGAAGCACGGTGATGGAGTCCAGCAAGAAGGACGGCGCGAAGAAAACACCGAAGAAAAAGAGAAGTCTGCGGATAAACATGCCCGTGAGTTGCTGGTGAAGTGTTTGACACGATTGTCATAAATCGCTGTATAACAACGCCTATGGTTTGAGTACATGCTGTATGTACAGAATAATAATGATAATATGTGCGTTAAGTAGGTTGCAGGAGGGCTTGTTGCAACTTTCAGGCTTATTATTATTTATTCCTCCACATCATGTTCTGTCACACGCACGCGCGACTAAACGCGAGCGTGCGTGAGTGACAGGCAGCCCCGTGTCTTTCAGGTCATGTCGTTTGCATTGATTGACATTGTGCCAAAGACATAATAATACTTGTAGTCCAATGATAATAATAAGAAAATGAACGTACAAGGCACAATTTGCAGTGCAGATTATGCCCGTTATACATTCATTTTCTTATTGTCATTATTATTATTAGCCTATTATTATTATTATTATTATTATTTGCATTGCATTGGTGCTTTAATATGGCCCTGTGCAGCCAGTGTCCATGATGATGCCCTCTAACATTGATGTGCATGGAACTTTATATAAGGCATCATCTGGCTGATCACCATGGCTAGGCTACTACAGCTTATTTACACTTAACACTACTTTTTTTCCACTACACTTTCCCGTTCTTCATCGCAAGACGTGGAAAACTTGAACCATATAAAGCTTAACATTTTTTTTAAAGGGAGGTTGTGAAGAAATGTAACATTGTTTATAAAATGTCGGTGGAAAACTGGAGAGGCATAATAGTCAGAAAAACATTTGGGAGGAACCGTACAGGGCTCCAAACCAATGAGTCATGATTCATTATGTGTAGTGGTTCTGGTTGTGGGGGGAAACTGCAAATTTCATTAGTCTGGCTTCTCTTACAATAACCTTGCCCTTGTCCGTGCACAAATCATCATTTGTAACATATGCAGACATCATGTATTTGCTTCTTTTTAAAGTCAAAGAGGCTGTGTACTTGCTGAACTAAATATTAATGTGCCCTCATGCTGCATTGAAGCTTGTATAGTTCAAAAGCATCCCTTGAGCTACAAGAGTGCCTACTTAACTGACAATGCATTTTGTTCAGTCTCCACTGCACATATTACATTCATGTAGCTTTAGCTCATGGGCATATTGTTTTGGATTGCATCCAAGAGATACAAAAAAAACATCTGCACAACCATATTAAAAAAATGGTACACAACAGCCTCACTGTGTTTCTGTTACTGTTATGTAATTACTGTCTCTGTAGGTGGAATTAATAACCTGTTTGGTATGAGGAAGGTAAAGCAAGGTCATGAGCTGCATCTTCTTTGGACATGCTTCAGATGTGGTTCAACATGTTTCTCTTCTTTCAAACACTGGAAACCTTGAGCAGGCTGTGTGGCTTTTCACCCAAATCAGCAAAATGGTGGGGCTGCCAGGCACGCTGGCAGCACACTTTTCCCTTTAGATTTATTTGACTCAAACACGCTTTTCTGCTGGGAATCTGGGATCCAGTTGGGCATTCATCCTGTCATTACATGCCTCTTTGTTATTTTCTGCAGTGTTTCTTGAGATTTAAGCCCCTGCATGTATACATGTGTGTGTATAGATGTACGTATATTATGCTCATGAATATGTTTGTATGTCAGCTTGCTCAAATAAACATATTTTTAAACTAATCCTGATCCTCTTCTATGTTCAGGACTTCAGTGCATTTACGTCCCCACAAGTGGACACTCAGACCAGTGGTTCAACCAAAGATGGCACTCGGAAGGTAAATATGTTTTAGGTCAAGTAATATATTTGTATTTTTCATATATAACATTTTCCAAATACTTGTTTTATTTGGGGGAGTTATACTTCTTTCATTACATAATACACATACACTAGTCTAGTGTCTCTGATTTGATTTTTTTTTACTGGTTCATATATGGTGTTCAGTAAGTGAAATATCAGACATGTCTGTTTTGTCTTCACGACCAACCCTGAAGAGCAGACAGCAGTGTTCTGCCTCTGTTTGTCCGGCACTTGGTCGGATCATGTACAGGAAATTGATCCATGCAAAGACAGCGAAAACAGCATCCTCCTTCTACTATTGCCTCTAATCTAATTTGACTTGGTTGCAAATGCCATAAATGAAGAGAGAGTTTTGTCTACAATAGAAATATTTACAGTATTTCAAGGTTGATGGCACATAGAAAGAGTGCCATGCATTGTCATGTGGCTCACTTGCCTTGACACGCTCTTGCACAATAGGAGGGAGAGGGAAGGACGAGTGTGTTGTTGGCAAATAGAGGAGATGGGCGTGTGCTCTCACTCCCACAGTTTTGCCATTGGATTGGCTCAAAAGAAATGTCTGCATGGCGTTGTGCCAGCCTTAAGAAAATACTGCCCTGAGCCGTTTGCAGAGGAGTCTAGATGAAAACATTTACTGTCTGTATCTCATTTTGGCTTGAGGACTACAGTGAAGCTTAGAGATGTAGCGTAGGCTACTTGTTGTTTGTTTTTCGTTTTGTTTTCTTCGAGAGCAGTAATGGTTGTCTTTGCCTCCCATGTCAGCATGTAGCTTTATCTCCTGTTTTGTACATATTGCTGATTATACAGGCTCTTATCCACATATTCTGTTATCAAAACACTCCAACTACATTTGACTGTGTTTTCTGTAAATGCTTTTTCTGTATACGGTGGATCACTGTATGCTGTGTTCCTTCACTCTCACATTACCTTCACGCACACAGTTAAAATGTTGGCGCTGTAAGTATTAGTCACTAGTTGGAGGAAGCTCATGTTGTCTCTAGCGAGATTGGCTGTCCTTGCTCATGTTTTGTTTTGGTTGCTGTACATGGAAAGAGTGGGAGGTTCTGAGTATTTTGATATGATACTGAGGAAGGTCAAGATCGTAAACATGATCTGCGTCACTATGTTGTATATTTTGCTAGTATCATTTAATTGGAGAAGTGCTGATTCATTGTCAGAGTAGATGGTCTACCCTCTCTTCTATTTATCATTCATATGATAAGGGAGTCCTGTGCTGTGGTTATTAACCTCTATCTGAGATGAGACCAGTCTGCATGCCCTTGAATCAAAAGGCATTCATTATTATACATGCTACACTCACTCTGTGCTGTAGACACATGGAGATACAGCTGAAATGATGCAGGTTTGTGTCTTCTGTTTAACGGCAACCACAAGATTCTAAACATCATCAGTTTGCCCTGTAGCAGGCAGCTGTGCATGTGATACTCATTTCGTAGTGCTGTTGTTGTTTGCATGAGGTCTCATGAACGAATGCGATGAGGCTTTCTAAACATGGTTTCATATCTCATTAAAGGAGAAGTGACCAAAATTGCAGAGAACATGCTGTCATTTAAAGATAAACCTCTCAGTGTTTGATAAGTCAGTGTCGGTTTTATGCTTGAATATTCCCTATATTTCCCAGCTTGTGTATTCAGCCTCTCTGTCTCATAGTACAACACTATAGGAACACTTAGGCTTTAGATTGAAATCATTTACAGGATTGCAATGAAATGAAACTGCCTCTTTCTTCTCTGTCAGGGAGAGCCCTGTGTCCGTTCCAGCAGCCCTACCAAAGCAGTTTTCACGAGGAGTCCTGCCAGCACAAGCCTGCCATCTTGTCCCATGTCTGCCCCAGTGCAGTCCAAGACCAGTCCAGGCTCAGCCAAAACCATCTTCCCATATCCCTCCCACCAGAACTCCCCACCCAAGTCCCCCCGCCGCTTAAGTTTCAGTGGTATCTTCCGCAATTCATCGAGCTCAGCGCCGGCTAGCATCAAGCTCTTTTCTAGAGCCCGGAAAGGTAAGCCCCTATTACACACACTGTTGATAATGTCTTGCACTCTGAAAATGTTGACATTGATGAACATTTTCAGGTGTGACAGATCACAATTGCATTTTAAAAATGTCAACAAAAATAAGGAAGACAGCACTAAGCAAGTGCTCAATGCACAAAATAGAAAAGTCAGTCAGCAGCCATTCTCATTAGCACTGTGTACATTTCCTATGAGCTAGTCATTGTTTGATGGTAGAACAAAACCCCTTTTTAGGACTTAAGTCAGGCTACAAACTATTTTATGTGGTAACCAAAGCAACGAGAAACCTTTTCCTAACAATGTGACTTGACATGTTCTTGGATGTGTTTTCGCAGGTTAGAGTGGCATGGCACCATTGATAAATCTCTGTCTCTGTGTGTCTCTCTAGCTTTCTCTCTGTCTCTCTCTCTGTCTCTGTCTCTGTCTCTGTCTCTGTCTCTGTCTCTCTCTCTCTCTCTCTCATATTTATTTATTTATTTATTCATTTATTTTTATAATGTTGCACCTTCAGCAAAACTAAAACAAAGCACAATATTGAGGAAGTCAGACACAGACGACAAAGCTGTTACCACCGAGTATCACACAGGAAACGATATTCAATCTGTGTAGTCATGACCAGATACTACATTATTGCAGGATTGTCTTAAAATTTGTCATGCAGCATACCCTCAATGGCTCATGGTATTATTTGCAGGGGAAATACAAGCCAGTTTTTATCTTGTGACATCTTACTGCCATTATACATGGGATTTATTAGCAGGGTGTGTTGTTAATAGGCTGAAATCACTCACTCACTTCTTTGTGTCAACAACTTCCTGTAGGAAGGGGAAAAAAGGTGTCATTGACTTAACAAAGAAGAGTTTGTTTAGTTCTTGATTTGTGGCTTTGGGTCGGGCACTGCAAAGTTACTTGCCCTGCCCTCCCAGAAGCACTGATCCTGCTATAACAGCTTTTCATAACAGCTTATAATTATGACCCAGAGATATCATAATGAGAATACCACTGAGCACAACTGCGCAGAAAATGGGAGAGAAAGTAAGCCCTCCTAATGAAAAGGTATTTAGCAAGAATAATGTTCTGTGTAATGGCAAAGAACAAACTAATGTCTATAATAGCTCTTATATAATGGGCCTTATACACTGCATGGAAACACTACTGTAGGAAGCAGATTGAGACACCAAAAAGGTGAGTCATATTCCTTAGCACACACACACACACACACACACACACACACACACACACACACACACACACACACACACACACACACACACACACACACACACACACACACACTTCTTTGCTTCCTCGCAGAGGGTCAGTTTGGCAGCAGAATGGTTATTGATGGTAACCATGCTAAAATGCACCAATCTACATTCACCCAGTTACCCAGGATTCCACTGAAATATAGGCTGATTTTAGGATCAGAGGGAATGGCAGATAGAGTTTTAAGTAATGCAACAAAACAATGTTATGGTTAAGGATACAGACCTTTCTGTGGTTTTTGTATCAGATCTTTGAATAAGCTTCAATTCAACTGTTTTTGTAGGCCTCCCGCTTTCACCACCAGGGTGTGCTAATTACCATGCTCTCTGTCTCAAAGCACTTGCAGTTCAAACCCCCCAAAAATAAGAAAAATAATAACTGACATCGCTGTTGATCAAAAGTACCTCTAAATCATTATTTTAGGGATATATTTATATTATAATGCTACATTAACTTATAACGGCATCAGGGCAAAATGTACACATACTGTTATCTGTATTTGCAAATATGATCAGACTGTCCTGCTTACAGCTATGCTAAATATGCATTTACCACATTGTCTGGATATTGTCAGTCTCTCACTGCTGTAGACCTCTGTAGCTCTTTCATGGCCTTATCTGGAAGTGACCAGACACACAAGCTCTTCACACAGTCATGCAGGCTCACTCGCTCCTTTCTTATCCTCTCTCTCTCTCTCGCTCTATTTTTCCGTGTTTCTCTGTTGCCACTGCATGTTGTCAGTAAATAAAAGAACTGGGCAGCTTTGATTTCCCCAGCTCAAAGAAAACAATCCTTAAAAGGGCAGAGTCATGTGCAGCGTAGACATGCGGATTGAGAATTTGCTTTTATGTACATCATAAATGTTCAAGTATGTTTTATTCCAACCTAAAAACACTAGCTTTGTAATGTCTGAATACCCCGCAGCTTAGCTGTCCTCAGAATTTGCACCTTCGGCGCTACAGAATTATGCAAATGTGTTTTACTAGGATGAGAGGGAAAACATTTGGACGGGGTGTTGGACATCTCACTGGTGGTGACTGACATCCTGTGCTGCTTAGGCTGAGTACAGTAGTTGCATAACATGTCAGGTGAGACCAGCACTGGACGTGCAGTCGATACTGCAAACTCTAAGTGGGTAATCTGTTGAGAAGGGGTAGTGGTATTGAATAATGGAAGCCTTCGGATCAGCTGACAGGATCTGGGATGCCCCCCTGCTGCCAGCCAAACTGGCCTGCTCTCAGCAATATTAAAGGTCAGGCTCTCAAAGTTACATGGAGATAGTCGACTCTTAAAACTGGCGAACATAAACGTGGCAACGCCATAATGTTCACGACTCTTCTGCCAGCACTTAAGAGTCGTTCGAGCTTTTAGGAGATTTGGATCTCAAGAGACATTTAGGATTTATGATCCCGAGTGTGTGTGTCACTTGCTGTGTTACTCTTTTGTGAAGACAAAATGAGACAGATGTGCCCTGTGCTGATTTTGCTCCGTCAGAGGAAGGGAGGGCAGTATGGGGGCTGGGACATGGCAGCGGCAGAGCCAATCGTTGGGCATCTGTCACAGGCTGGCCTCCTTTTACAGGCTGCTGACACGCGTGCTATATTAAAGAGACGCCACCCACAGCTGCACCTGACAATTTACAGCACTGACGCCACTGCTGCGTGAGCAACGCTCTCGGGGGGGGCAACCAGGCAGTGGGTGGGAGGTTCCCTGATCCATGGTGTTATTTGCATCACTGGAGAGAGGGACCTTTCACAGAGGACGTGTAGAATTTCCAGCTTCCCCGTAGCCTTCTCAATCGAGCTGCGTATGAGCTGCTACAGACATCGCACACTGCATGGTCCTCCTTGGCTCTGTAGGACTTTAGGATAAGTAAACTTGGCTTGCATTTTGTGACGTACTGTCATTTATCATTGTCTGTTCCAAACTAGGATTACCGGCTTGAAGAAAGACGTTATCTGAATCAATGTGCCTCTTCGTGGAAGATTGTTCAGATTGTTTTAGCTGCTAAAGACCTACGGTATATGAAGCCAGGAGAAAACTTCACACCGTCTTCTCTGTCCGTTGACTGAAGAGGACAGACGCCCGACAGGACCAGCTCTCTCCACAAAACCCAAACCAGAGACCAGCCAAAAACAATATTAAACAATTGAAATCTGTGTGCTCACCTTGGTTAGGATACAGCTGTCCACTAAGTTTCCCTGACTCGCCTTGTTGTTTAAACTTGGAACAGATGGAATGACTCTTGTTTGACTCTCTGTTTTGGGCCATCACTTTGAGCCCCTTTTGTGACCCGGGTGGTCATGGTCAAATTTAGTTTTGAATCTGCAAGCCGCTACTTTCCATGAAGAGGTTTGGCAGCCTGAGGAGGAGCAAGAAGCGCAAGGAGCAAGATGGGCTTGGAGGGAGACGTCAGTCTGAAACATCTTGTCTGTCGGGTAATGTCCTGCGCTCTTGATCACATGATCCCTGTGTGCACAGCAAAATCTAGAGTGTACATTAAATTCTGAGACTCTTAAGTTAGTTATATTAACATCCTGGATTTTACTGTGTTGCTTATTATCTACAGTATAAACGGTCCTCTGACTACTGCACAAGGTCCATGTGACTACATTCAGTGACCTATTTTCACATAATTCAGATCTCTAGAGTACACGACCATAAAACTCCCATAATATTATATCTGTTACCTGCAGCGAGGCTTTCTGAGGACACCCTCTGTTAGTGAATGGTCTGGGCATATTGAGATAATGGGCACAGATTGATTTAATGTAGCAGTCATTAGTGCAAGACACAAATTTTAAAATTGAGCCTCGCGGTGGGACCTTGTAGAAAGTGCAGATTTATCACCTACAGACCACACTCTTCCCTGTTAAGCTGGTGAAGAAAGGAAGCAGCTAAAACTAAAAGCAGAGTATACAGTATTTGTGGGTGCTGGAATGTGACGCCTGATTTATACTTGGTTGCGTGCCAGTGTCTTCCACCGAAAATAGCCGATCTACAATATCACAGCGTGTCGCAGCACGGCGCTTTGTGAGCTTGTAGATCGGCTAACCAAATATAAATCGGGCTTTACCAGTGGCCTGAGGTTCTCATAGTTCAGGTACTGGGCACTTGGTTGAACTGTCTCTTGTTTCACGAAATGCATGCAATGCATTCACGGTACATTTAAAGGACACAAGCCAAATTGGAAGAGCTGAGAGGCTTAGCTGTGGCCACTGGCCAGAGGTAGTAGATTTTCAAAATTAATCATATCTATATGACTCATACAGGACAGCACAGTGCTACATGCATTCTATTTAATTAATACTGTAGATTTAGAATGGAATATATCAGCAAAAGATATATACTGTATATATCTATAGGTGTTCTTCTAGTAATGCATTACTAGGTGTAAACCTAGTAATGTATAGCCACTCTGCACGGGATAAAGTGTTAATCCATTGTCATTATTTCTGGCCCACATCACTCAGTCCCTTTGGAATAGCTGCTCTATTTTGAAAACGTCAAACTTCATTAAAATAGACAGCAGACATCTGAGCCTCGCCAGGGCAATTCCGACATAACGCATAACTCTGTAGCAGTGGTCCTCAAACTTTTTCATACAGTATGTGTGTGTGAATGGGTGAATGTAATGCACTTTTGGTAAAGATGCTACTGTATATAAATGCACCATTTACCTTTTTTTGTTGTTTTGTTATTTCCACTATTCATCGGATGATGACGTATATAGATAGGGCTTAAGTGGTTAATCATGCTATTTTACCATTGCCGTTTATTTAGATCCCCATTAGCTGCCACACACGGCAACAGCTACTCTTCCTGGTGGTGTCCACAATATTAAAAAGCAAAAAATGTCAACATAAATGTAGAAATCCATTAAAACAAAATCCCCCTGATGTGAATTAGCAAGGCTATATGCATACTTGCCTATACAGTGACATCCCAAATCCCCACCATCCAACCCACTCCTTTCTCCCACCCTCTACACCAGTGATTTTCAACCCTTTTAATATCAAGGTCCATTATTTATTCAGCATTTGAGGCACGGACGTTTGATGAGATTCAGACCCAAGACTATTCTGTCATCATTGGATAAGATTTTGTCCACAAGTCCATGCTGTATTGATGTTGATACTATAGGAGAGACAACAGGCTAATGTTGATAAAAAATAACAATTCTTTAATTAAGTAATGCAGATGTTTTACAATAATTTAACTCCATTTGGTTTCATTTTACACACAAAAAAAGGGTAAAATGAAACCAAATGGACTCTTACAGGTCCATTTGGTTTCATTTTACACTCTCAAGAGTTAAAGATCTATAAGGGTCCATTTGGTTACCAACTCCATCATTTAGCTGGGGACCACCTTTAACCCCCTCAAGGGCCACTGGTGGTCCCCGGACCACTGGTTGAGAACCACTGCTCTACCCCATAACCTTTCACAGAAAAATCAATCAAATTCAGAGTTAAAGGTAACACCATTAATGTGACACCAATCAACTACTCAACTGAAAGCATGAACCTTGAACTTCACTGTTCCTGATTCAGACCTTGGCTGACTTCCAGTGAGCGGATGAGGGGCCAGAGAGCTGTCATAGTGATGTACGGCCATGTGGTATGTGGTGTTCATCATAAAGACGTAGGCATAGTGTATGTGATGACACCTTCAGCTCGCCCCACCAGTCCTTGAACCCTAATCGCCAAGATTACTCCATGACAGTTCCAGGCGTGGTGTTATAGGGCCTCCGTGATACATATCAAGAACATACATGGTCTTATATTACAGTACAGGCCAAGGAGAACACTGTCCATCTAGGAAGACGTATACTGTATTAGGACTGTCTGCAACTATTGATTATTTTCTTTGGGATTATTCTATTTATTACTTTTGCGATTAATTGAATTATCCCGAGCTGTGTTCTTTTTTATATATTTATTTTATATTTTATATATCAATAAACTTAGGTGAAAAGAATGTCTAATAGACTTCTTTGATAATCGACTAAATTGATTACATTAGATTAACCACTTAAGCCCTATTTAATACTTTGTCATACAACATTTTTGTACAAAAATACCAAGCTCACAACAAGGGACGGTAACGGGAAGAGTGGGCACCTCGATGTAAAATTGTCTATTTGGTCAAAAATGTTCAAATATATATTATATATATATGTATTTAAGTAATGTGACGTATACATGATTAGAACAGGATTGAACATTTGTCAATTAAGGTCCAATATTTGTACAATTGCTACAAAACCTGTATATCCAATCATTTGGAGTGTAAAGAAGTTGAAGGGTATGTGCAGGTGAGGCATCATTTAGCAGCGTATATCAGGCATGTCATTGTAAACATAGATGGCGGTTTGAATACAGTGGCAGCAGAGCACCTCTACAGTCTATACATACAGAGTGGGTGGTGGCCTATGTTGCCACGACCGCCTGGCAACAGGCGGCACAACATTCTGTTGCTAGCCAGGAGGAAGCGGTTCTGGTGGTACAGCTCCTGATACAACGGTAGAATAGATTGCGGCTGGGGTGGTCAGTGTCCTTAACGATTCACTGAGCCTTGATTACAAACCGCTTCTCATATCATTACTGGAGGGAGGGAAGCTCATCTCCCACGATGCACTGGGCCATCTGCCCCGCTCTCTGTAGGGCTTTCCGTTTGAGGCCGTTGCAGTTCCCATACCCTGGCAACCCTTCAAGGACCCCCGAGGGTCCCCTGACCCCACACTGAGAACTAGTGGTATAGATTAATTTAAAACTACATTTTCATTTTATTGTAGTAGAAAAGTAGTAGAAATGATAAATACTCAAAAGTAATTGAAATATGTATATTCCAAATACATTTAAGTCCTGTCCATTTCTGTATGATGGCTGAAATGATACCTAGTTTCTAGGAAGACGCTTTCTCTTCACAGGAAGTCAACATTGGATACTATGTAGGAAATGGCTTTGATATTCTTGTTACTAATTGGGGTCATGGCATGTCGTGTTGCTCATTGCAGCAAAGCCACAAACAACACCTATAAACACTCAGCGCCGGCCAGCTATGTCTGTTCCAGAGTGTCCCCCGGGGGGCTCTGTGGTGGCCTTGCTATTGCTCTGACGTCAACCAGCAAGGATCACGTTGCTCTTGGAGTCATTAACGCCCCCCCACGTGGCTGACAACACCCTCAGCCCTGATACTCCTCAGGGGAGTACCGTACCATCACAATCGTCACACACACCCTATTGCTCTAGAATCTAGATCACAGGTTTTCAAAGTGGGGGCCACCAGGGTGCGCCAGGGGGGTCAATTGAAAATTGAAATTGAAATAAAAAAAATGTCGTCAAAATACAATTCATAAAACATTTAATTTCAATTACAATTCATCAAGATTATTGCGCCAGTAACCGGTTTCAACCTGGCATCCCTATTTTGGGCATGTCATTATTGTCAAAACGTTTTCCAAGATTCTCAAAAATAGCAGATCTACAGGCTCAAAATTCCTCACGATGCAACGCGTTATGAGCTTGTAGATGAGATTTTTTTTCTTTTCTTTTTTCTGCCTATTTCACAATAGATGGGCCGGGTCCTTAGCATGGATTGGCATTTGGGAACCCCTGCTCTAGACTAGCTCTGCTTGTGCGAGTTTGAACTACATATGCCAGCGTTACACTCTAATACGATAACAGGAGAGACACTAATCATTATTCAGGGATGCCCTTTATACTTGCCTTGCACAGATATTCAATGCAACCTACGTACATTCGTATGTTGTTGGACAGGCTCTCAATGCTCTGCCATAGTACTGCCATACAGATAGAGTGTTGCATTTCTCTAATACAGTATGCACTAGATATCTGATTACCACTCATGAAGCAGATTTGGTATATTGAAGATGCATCCATTTCCTGTTACCCTGCAATTTCTAGCCTGCCCCATTTGCCCCTTTTATCCAAGCTGAGGGGTGGGGGGGGGGTGGAGGTTATCTCCTACTGTGGAATGTGCCACAACAGCGTGGCTAAAATAAGAAGTCAACACAGCAGAAGCAAAGCAGGCCAAAGAGGGTTGGTATGAGCCAGCTAAATGTCAAGAGATAGTGGAGAGCGACGAACAAGCTTCCACAATGTGAAACAAATCACTGTTCACTTTAAGTCCTCCTTTATGAAAATGCTGTTTGTAGCTGAAACTCCAGACTCCACCGTAACTGACATTTCAAAAAGGAACAATAGAATTTAGAGTGAGAAAGGATCATTGTGAATATGGTGTTTTCCATGGCTTCTGACACAACAGCAGATTGGGGACAAATTATGCTAACTGCTACTGCACATTTTTAGGATCAAGTTGGGCCTAATAAGTCAAGGTCCACTGCACACAAGGATCAAGTGAGGCCCACTTTGGGCACAGCCAGTGAACTGTCTAGCCTGCTATTAGGAAGCACCAAGTGTGTTTGCCCCAATGGAGAATTTTGTAAATATCATGGTCTGGAACCTGCAGACTCACAGAGTTGTTAGAGTTAAGAAGTAGTTACTTATACCATTAAGAATTCACTTTCAATTTTATGACCATATTCATGTGACCAAACCAACCAAATGTAACATTTACTGATGTTTGTTGTTTATTCTTTTCTGCCATACATGCATGAATTTGCTTTCCTTAAACAAGTGATTCTCAACCCTTTTAATTTCAAGGACCCTCAGTTTGATATGCATTAGGCCACGGACCCCTATTTGATAGCATGTTTATCTCCGCACTATAAAATCCTATAAAAATACATAAAAGTATTATTTAACCCTGGGAGTGTACAAATGGAACCAAATTGACCCATAATGGTCCATGTGGTTCCATTTATACACTTTTGGAGTTACAGACCAATATAGATCCATTTGGTACATAACTATCAATCATTTAGCTGGGGAACCCCCTGGAACCCTGCCCTGACGGTCCCCAGACCACATGTTGAGAACCACTACTACAGTGTTCCCGTAGACACACTGCACTCACAACAGTACAAACAGTAGTGTTTGTTTGAAACATACAGATCAGGATTGTGATCTGTACATCAGACAACCCTCTCACAGACTGATGGGGGGCGTGAGTGTCTCATGTCACCCTGCGTAACGTCATGACGTTAGGGGCATGTGAGGGCTGTCATGTGTCTGGCGCCCCCACAACCTGACACTGCCAGAGCCTGCACGAGGTCCTGTTTCATAGACAGCTGTCCACTAGACCGGAGCTGGTTGATTTTAATACACCAATGTATTATTGCCCGTTGTTCGTGGACTTGAGGGGCATAGATGCAGATCATGCGCAAGAGAGAAAAAATATGGTTGTACACAATACACAGTAAAAGTCCTCGAGCTTAATTTAACTCTGAGAGTGTAAAAATACCACATTTTGTTTTTTGTTTCCAACGAGCCACTTTTGGTTACCTTTCAGTACACTGGTTTAGTTCAGTTGAACATAATTATGAGTGGCACCAGTTTGAAGGCTAATGCAGAAGTCAAAAGCTGCAAGTTGACCATCTGATGATGTTGCATTTAGAAGAGAAGAGTGCTAACTTTCGCAACTCATTCTTGATCTTCATCTCTCCACAGCCTCTGGACTCACCTCTACTCCCACCACACCCACCCAGGCCCCCAGCACCCCTTTGTTCTCCCTGGAGGGGGCCCAGCAGAGTGCGCCTGCCCTCGAACGCCTGGATTCTCGCTCCCGTTCTCGTTCACTCTCGTCTCCCCCTGACACAGGACAGCAACTCAGCCTCCCCTCTGCCAAACCCCCTATTCCTTACTCCAGCCCAGTTCCAGCCAACACTACCTCACAACAAGTGAGTCATATGCTGTACTCTCATCCTTCTGTTTTCTTTACTAGTTTCTCCAATAACACTGGCAGTGCAACTGTTGAAATGGCTATTATTAATAACAATTTTGTGATTTGTGGCTGGTCAATGGTGGCCTCTCATGGCGTCATCCAAGATGTCATGTGCTTCTTTCCTCTGAGTCCTAAAGGTTTTTTACATGGAAATTACTCACAAAAATTTATTTGATTTGAGCTCCGATGCTTTTCCAATTGTGTGTGTCAACAAGGCAGTATTTACATCTGTCCTGACTCTCTGAACAGTGTGTAAATATTGTTTCTGCATTGCCCCCAATAGAATTAGTGGTTACAAATTAGTGGTCTTGCTAAATCCGCCCAGATCTAGGTTGCATTTTATTTAGCTTTGAGCTTCTTCATCAGCAATGATTTTGTTTAGAATTCATCTCTGTGCAATAACAGCTGGGAAGCTGTGTGATACTGATGTGTCCTAGGGGGAGCGAGGAATTGCTGTGCGATGTGCTGTGGTCTCATGAAGAATGATTGCGTCAACTGTCAGACTGCTCGCTTTGAGTATAGTACCCTGAAAGGGCAAATCAATATTTCATCACCAACCTCGTCTTTTTGTTGATACTTACACCCAAGGCTGGGTATGGGACTCATGCGTCATGAATCTCTCTCTGTCTGTCATTTTTCCCTCTTCATAGAAGGATGTTCTCTCACACCCTCCCTGTCCCCCCATAAATACAGGGCTCACTCGATAATCAGCTATAATTTTAATTCCAGTCTTAAAGTGGATTAATTAAATAAATTGCCTTCACTTAAAGCTATGCGTGCATGTTAGTTTTCCCTGTGGCAGCAGAGCAGGATGTATCCCCACTGTGATGCAGCAAAGGAAGATTTATGAAGGTGCAGTAGTTTTGGCTGGAGAAGCTCTGTGTCACCATTGTTGGGTGACTCATGGCAACAATGGGGAATCCCAGAGGAGACTTATAAGGCTTTATATACTGTATGTATATACTGTGTGTGTGTGTATAATACTGTATATATTGCCGCATACTGTATATAATTTACCAGCCGCAGTGGGTAGTGAAATAGGCCAGGCACACAAAAAAGGTTTCAACATAAATGCTTGTTTAAACTCAAGATCACTCTGCATGTTTTTTTGTTGTTGCTTTTTTTTGTTTTTGTCTTGTTGGCAACTTTGCTATTGCATAAACTACTATAGGCAAATGAGATGGATGTTTGTTATTTAAGCTGGACAGTCCGTCACGTTATCCCATTTAAATATACTGCATATTAATCGTTTTCCTCCTGTTAGAAAAAGCATGAAAGTGTGGATGGACAGGCGGATGTGTGTGTGTAGCTTGTTGCTACTAGGTAACAAGGAATGTCCTAATATGGTGAAGCGACCTGGCTCTGCATGGAGGAGGGGTGTGTCCTCAGAGCATGATGGTGGCTGCGTTGCGTTCTCCTCGGTTTTAGTGAGACACAGACACTTTCTCTGTCGGGACAAACAGGGATTTCTCCCTCTGCTTATTATTACAGCCAAATACGCCGGGAGATGCAGAAAACTGCCCCATAAGTTGTGTATGAACTGACATACGCACCCACACCAGTGTTGCCAGAGTCTGCGAGAGGAATAAGCAACCAGGTCTATGAAAACAAGCCCAACAGAAGCGACTCAAGCGACTATGGCTGTGGCTATTTGAAAATAGCTGATCTACAAGCTCGAAGAGCTTGAAGATCTGCTATTTTCCAAAACATATTTGGGGAATAATCTTGGGGAGGAATAAAGGTAATTTTTGAATATTGGGGGTCCTTGCCATGAAAATATTTGAGAATCACTGGTTTATAAACAACATTAGGAAACGAGCCCAAATAAGCAACTGCACTTTAGAAACGAGCCAAAAAAAAAACCGCAACCCGCAACCACCAATATGTATATGTACAAGCAACTTTACAGAAAAACAAGCCCAAAGTCGCTTATAATAAGCGGACATGGCAACACTGACACACCTCCTGTAGTAGTGGTTAGTATGACCAGTGTGTAGGCATTGGTTGCCCCATACTGCAGCAAATGGATTAGGACCGTTCCATTCGGTGTTGTAGGGGGTGTGCATCGTCTAGTAATAATTTAGCAATAAAGTTCCATCGACACACAGCGGCAAGGGTTTTTAGACAATCAATTTCTAACGCTTCCAGTGTGAAGTGGGTCGCATTGAGTGAAGACACTATAGACAGGCTGTTGTGGGACGTGACGGTAGTAGGTTATCGGGACATTGAGGAAAGTCGCTGCTAGTGTTGCCATATTCTGTGAGAGAAATAAGCAACCAGGTCTAGGAAAACAAGCCCAAAAGCAGCAACAAGGCCACATGAGGCACTTTAAGCCTATACGCATCGGCTTCGGCTATTTGAAAATCTACAAGCTCACATGAACTTGTAGATCTGCTATTTTCAAAAAAACTATTTTTGAAACATTCTACATACACAATTACTCGCTGGCACAACATTTTCATGAAAATATTTTGCGAACCAATTTTTACAAGCAACTTTACAGAAAAAGAAGCCCAAAGTCGCTTATAATAAGCCGACATGGCAACACTAGTCGCTGCACCCTAGCTGCTTACAATCTACAGCAAACTTTGTCGCGCGTTCAAAGCGTGCGCGTCTTTTTGTGTGTCGTGAGCTCTTTATGCTACGGTCCTCCTGACTGACTAACTTCTGCTTCCTACTGCAGGTCTACGGTCTATTCGAAGGCATGCTGGAGAAACTTGAATTAGACGATGATGGTAAGTGCATGTTTACAATAATCTAGCCAATTTTCTATGTTTTAAACTAAAATGTCCTTTCACTAGTTTATAATTTCCGGGATTCCCTGGATAAGCGAAGTATGACAACAGAGATTCAGAATAGCTGAAACAAATAGCTACCTTTCGATGGGGTTTGTGTTAAACATCAGACCTGTTTTTAAAGAGCCATTTATTAAGCACCGTATGCAGCTCACGTCTGCAGAATCCTATCCAGTGAGATCAGAGGATTCATCCATTATGTCACAAATTGAGGGATTCCCTCTACAGGGTATAGTGACTTCATCGGTTCATTAACATCATAGCAGTCAGTATTGATCTCTTAAATGTATCTATTGTGAGCGACGTTTTACAAGCTAATGTTACACGTTTCTTGTCATGAACCACGACAGATGTAATGCAATGCAATGCAGTGAAAGTCACACTTCCTGCAGCATTCCAACAGGCGATGAATGCTTAAAAAACATTTAAAATAGTTTGCTCATACGAGTAGGCTATTTCGGACCAACTTGATTGATTGATTGAATATTTGATTAGACAGAAATGCAAACAGCAGAGTACAGTCAAACACATTGTCTAAAAGGATAACACAAAAAAGTCCAGGGGACTTCTTTCCATTGAGGTCCTATAATTAAACTTAAATGCTGGTATATGCCTATATGCACCTATGCATTATTACAGTGCAGCATTTCTATGTTTCTTATGTATAACTTTGTTGGCATCTACTCTTTGAATTCAAGTTTACAACCCTACATTGTTGTCCAGATCATATTCTGTCTGTTGTGTTTTCTACATGCCTTCATTGCTGGTGCTTTATGGTTGTTTCCAGAGCTTAGTCTTTCAGATGGAGCAGCCATTTACTCTTTAAGTGGCCCTGAGTGGTCCAAGTCAGTAATGGTTATGTAGACTCTGGTAGAAGAGCTGGGGATCCAGCATCACAGGAGCTGTCAGATCTCTCCCTCTTCTTCTAAATGTGTTTTTCTCTCTCCTGCTGTTCCTTGCAGCTGCTGAACCAGAGAGTGATATTTACATGCGCTTTATGAAGTCGCACAAGTGCTATGACATTGTCCCCACTAGCTCAAAGCTGGTTGTGTTTGACACTGCACTGCAAGTAAGTGCTGATCCCTTCCATGCAGCTGTACTCTCACTGTGTATCTGATGACACAGAGACACACACACACACACACACACACACACACACACACACACACACACACACACACACACACACTGATGAGCACACCTTTGTGAACAAGTGAGCGTAGACACAACATTATGCATAGTGGCCAGTTTCAGTATTCCTGTGTGATAATGCAAATAAATGTTTTGTCTGCAGTAAAATGGAAAACATCCATGTGATACTTAAGTTTCCCCACTGTGCCATAAAGTGAAGTTAATGTTCCACAGGAATTCTGTAGCATTGGGCTACAATGGCCAGGAAGAATTTTGTCTTAAGATGGTTGTGAAATTGGCATAGGGCTGTTAAACAGTAATCTTGGGCTTGTTTAAGCTCTTTGATGTGTAGAAGTTCAACCACTGAACTCACTACATCCAGCCTTATCTTAATGAAAGGGAAATGCTAAGCCCAAAACAATTCCATGAGGAATTAAAATTTTGCATTAATCAAACAATTTTACACTATACATGCCAATAAGAAGGGGGGGGGGGTTCTTGAAGAAACGACTAAATCTTATTACAAATGTTTCCATTTAAGCTCTTTAGCCATTGTTCTTGTCAATGTCATTGATAGGTTAAGAAAGCATTCTTTGCCTTGGTTGCCAACGGTGTGCGTGCAGCTCCACTATGGGATACAGAGAAACAAAGCTTTGTGGGTAAGCGCCCTGAAAACCATTAAGCAGAAACACCTGATAAGGAAAATGTCACAAATGCCTATTAAATCTCTGCATGTCTTAATGAATGCCTCGAGGAATTATCATAACTATTGTGTAGAAAATTAGAAGGAAGCATCAGTTGCCATGTGCTTCTCTGAAACAGGCCTGAATGTGTTTTGAACCTGCAATAGTAGTTTTTTGCCTGTGGCATGTAATGTTGTTTTGAGCAAAAGTCATTTAGTGTTTTCAGGCACCATTAGGCACAGCAATAACTATTGAAAGGTTAAGATTCTATTTCGCATTCAGTAACCTACACCCGAAGAAGGTATATTATTCACAGAAAATCAAAATGATTTATGACTCTACCAAAACAATTTCATAATAGGCTAGGGGATCATTTGGTGGAAGTAGCAGATCTACAAGCTGACAACGCGTTATGATTCGGCTTGTAGATTTATTTATTTCGGCAAAGAGATCTAGTGTTGAGGGGAAAAAAAGGAGGTGACAAAAAAAGAGGTCCCAAGAATCGGGTTTGAATTCTGTAGCGTCTGGGCATTTAAAATGTAAAAGAATTTCCATAATATTGATGCATACTGGATTGGCTGAGTCATGATGTGTTCTGGCCAAGATTTAATGCAAGTCAGCCTGCCCTGTGCTGAATAATGAAAGCTCAGTCAGCTATAGGGTGATGTACTACTATACTATTGATACAAAACAGACAATCAAACTCAAAAGCTACTGAAGTACAAAGTGAAGTGCAGAGGTACTTAGAATACGAATGTTTTAGCCATGTATTAACTTGTACATGTGATTCTGTGTATGTATATGTATATGTATATATATATATATATATATATATATATATATATATATATATATATATATATATATATATATATATATATATATATATATATATATATATATTTATTATTATTATTTTTTTTTTTTGTGGAGTATTGCAAGGCTTGTTGACTGTGCAAACTATTTCAGGAATGCTGACAATCACAGACTTCATCATCATACTACACAGATACTACAAGTCACCAATGGTAGGTCTCCCTGAGAGGAGCTGATGTTTGCATGAGATTTGCTTGTCCTATCGAGGATCTGTGTGCTTTCTGAACTGATTGCCATCTCTTGTTCGCAGGTGCAAATATACGAGTTAGAGGAACATAAGCTTGAGACATGGAGAGGTTAGAAGCTTGTTTATAGTGCTGTATTGCCTGTTTTGCTGTTTGTTTCGCATTCTGTGACAGTTTTCAATGCTATTTCTTATACAATGTACACAGCATAGAATCAATTCTCTCCCTTCTGATACTCCACAGAGGTTTACCTGCAAGCGACATTTAAGCCTCTCGTGAACATATCACCTGATGCAAGGTACATTGTTTGATCGTCATAGATAATTAATGAATTCTCTGTTTTGAAAGTCAGACAGTCTGTCTGACTGTGTGTATTTGGTCATTAACGGCTCTGTTTTTGTTCTTGTAGTCTTTTTGAAGCGGTATACACTCTCATCAAAAACAAAATCCACCGGCTGCCTGTCATCGACCCTGTCACAGGAAACGCACTTTATATTCTCACACACAAGAGGATCCTCAAGTTCCTGCAGCTCTTTGTAAGTCCCTGGGTTATTGATTCATTAGTGTTCAAGCCACATATTATTCAATACTGTGATAGACGATTAACCACTTAAGCCCTATATACTTTATCATAAGACGAATTGCGAATAGCTTGTAGATCTGTTATTTTCATTATCTTTGAAAAATGTATAAAAGAAAATCTGTTTTTTTAATCTTACAACGTTCCTGAAAACTTTTCAAAATAGGAACTACAGGGTTAATGGTCTATCCTGAAATTGAATGAAAATGAATACTGCTTTTGCCTCACATTCATGTCATATCTGCTGCCACCTAGTGTTCATTGGAGCTATGCCGAGAATCTCTGTGGGTTGGCAAGTAACTGCAATGACAGTTTACCTTCCAATTGTTCTGCATATGTTCCCAGGTGTGTGAAATGCCCAAACCAGCTTTCATGAAACAAACCCTTGGGGAACTGGGGATCGGTACATACAACAAAATTGCTTTCATCCACCCTGACACGCCCATCATCAAAGCCCTAAATATCTTTGTGGAGAGGAGGGTGTCTGCTCTGCCTGTGGTTGATGAATCGGGTACAAACAAGAACTGTTGCATGTTGAAGCTCTATGTATGATATATATGCCAAAGGACGAATGCACTCCTGACACTTTCCTGTGCCCAAATCTATTTCTCCTTGCAGGCAAAGTTGTGGATATTTACTCCAAATTTGACGTCATAGTAAGTCTACATTTCCTGTTCTGCTCAAACTGAAAGCTGCTGTTTTTTTGTTTTGTTTTTTGCTTAGTTGATGGCAGTTAAACATTAAAAGTGTGTCTGTGTGTGTGTGTGTGTGTGTGTGTGTGTGTGTGTGTGTGTGTAGAACCTGGCTGCCGAGAAGACGTACAACAACCTGGACATAACCGTCACCCAGGCTCTGAAGCATCGCTGCCAGTACTTCGAGGGAGTGATGAAGTGCCATAAGCTGGAGACACTGGAGACAATAGTGGACAGGATAGTTAGAGCCGAAGTGAGAGCACGTGTACATGCATAACAAGCAAAAGTAGCCTTTATCTGAAAGCCCCCTATAGCAATTACATTTCTCATTTTACCCCTAATTTCCTTACCAAACCATGTACGGCTGTGGTTTGAAATCATACATAATTTTAGGGTGCAGGTATTACTGGATTTCAGTATGAAATGAAACCCTAAAAAATATGTAGAATACATTTTCTATTAGATGAATCTAATGGAAGTTAGTTACCCTCCACATTGCTATGTGATAGGGTCATTCATTAAAAATGTTGTTGCACCACTCCACTATGATAGTTGGTTTTCACATCCAAACCACCAAGTCTTAGTGTGACTATAGAATGTTAGATGGCATGTTTTTTTTTTTTTTTTTCTTTATCAACTGAATTGATCACCTCAGTGGTCCATTCTGATCACCAGGTCGATCAAAAAGAGGTGGTTGTCCACCCTTGATGTACCAGAACATACTGTAGATTTGACCACTTTTATCAAAATACAGTGAACTTAACCCACAAAATGAAATTATTCGTCAAAAATTGTGCTTATGAAATCTATGTACAGCACTGCAGGTTGGACACTGGAGAACATTCAACAGCTGAAAAATGCTAAAAATATTGAGGGGGGCTTCAATAACATAATGTGTCTGTCTGTAGGTCCATAGGTTGGTGGTAGTAGATGAACGTTCCAATATCGAGGGTATCATCTCCCTGTCGGACATCCTTCAGGCTCTGGTTCTCAGCCCAGCAGGTATAGATGCCCAGCATCGCTAACCCCAAACCCCCCCTTCCCTCCTGGACCCTGAGCTCTTCTCCCCCCACCCTGCACTGTAAAACCTGTACCAGGTAGGAAACAGGCATTTTGCCCTGGCTCTGGTCAACCGCCCGGTGTGAGGCTGAGGCGGAGTGTTGCCAGCCTGTCTGATTGCCCTTGCTAGATGCCAGTGTGATGCAGTGTATAGTGTAGAATAGAATGTGCCTGCCCGCCACATGGTTGGAATCCACTGCGGTGCATCCGGCTTTGTCGAGTGTCCGTGCGAACACAATTGGCCCGTGTTCAGGGGAGGGTGATATTTGTCACTGAATGTATTCCTACTGGCTGGGTGCGGCACCTGTCAGCGTGCTATGTCCTCCCATTTGGGGCTCCTCACTGGCAGGTGAGCCAGTAGGGCATAAAAGTAGTGACAACAGACAAGTGTGTAGGGAAGAATGCATTGGCATAATGACTAAATTGGGCTGGGAAAGGGGTAAAAAATATTTGGCTACTCAAAAAAACAGAGCTGAGCTTTGAAATACATGTGCTTAGCATCTGCCTGCTAGGTACTGTGCATGTCATGACAGAGATTAAATGAGTATGTCTCAAGTCCCTGTCTCAGAAGGTTGTAATTGTGCTTGTGTGTTGTCATGGCAACCTGTCTCATTGTGCGTCATTGAAGTTAGAAGTTGTGTCAGCCTGCTTGTAACTGAATGATGTCAGAGATTCACATTTCATTACTGAATCATTTCCATGTCTGAGGTTGAATGCTGTACGCTTGGGCGATAACCCCATCAAAGTAAACAAGCTGTGATGTAACTGAAACGTGACACATCGACCAGCCCAACTCCTCCTTCCTTAAGCAGTGACAACCACAGCTGTGTTTTGGGATGTGTCTTGCCTTTCTTGTGTCCTAATTTGCCCTTTGTTCTTCCTGTCTCCTCTGGTCCAGATATCCTGACAGAGTGAGAGGGAGGATGCGTCACCAGAACTGGAGACAGTGGGAGAATTTTGGGTTCGAGGCGGGGATCACAGCTCTAGGCTGCGCAAGGCCAGTCTGAGGGTCGCAGAGCAGCCCACCGCTGATGCACTATAAAGGCTTGGAAACCAAAGAGCTAGATGACTAAGTGGAAGTGAAGCTCCTACACTGGAGCATCGGCTGTCTGAATAGAACTGCTTTTTGTTTGAATGTTCTGCTCAGACACACACACACACACACACACACACACACACACACACACACACACACACACACACACACACACACACACATACATATAAATAGATACAGAGGCACATTCTCCCACAGAATTGATCTGGTGGAGGACTTGTAATGATAAAAATAGGGCCTTGGTGTATTGGGTTGTGGTGTTCCTGTATCATGCTGCTCTGTCATTTGTTTTTCAGCAGTGCCAAACTACTATTTGTAGCATGACTCATACCAAGGTAAACATTCTACAATGATTGACCTCCTACTGTATCATCACAGTCATGGAAACTGACAATGTCTCAGTGTTTGGTGAAAAGCCAACCTTCCTTGAAAATACATTAATAATTTTGTCTACACTTCATACAGAATATGGTAATTTCATCAATGTTGTTAACAATCTTTTAGCCAGCAACATTGAAGGAATTAAGGCCCAAATCTTCCCCATTATTTACTTATGTGTGCCTTTTGCTTGTCCTTCTCACACTAAACAAGGTTTTAGTTGTACCAAAAATGATTCCAAAGTGCATTTATTTGTATGTTCTTTTTGGATTTTCTTTTTGAAGAACATTGAATGTTGAAATACTGAGAAATGTATTTTCATCTGTTTGTTAATTTAGATTTTAATTTAGAATTATCATCCCTTTGTAGCTTTGCATACTGTATCAGACAGCCAAAAATAAATTACTGTTTAATCTGGTTTTATTATAAAACCAGTCAATGGTCAGACAAATACAAAGTAAAATACTCCAAACTTTTTTTTCTCCCCGAAAGATATCTATAGCCAGAGCATTCTGTGTAACCCGTGAAATGAAACCCACACACGTCACCACTTAGAATTTTTGTTCAACTTCAGATTCCCCAAATACATACATTTTGAAATCATTTTGTGACACTAAAATATTGAAAAGGCAGGTGGATTATTATGTTTAAGTGACTTAACAATATATAAAGTCTTTGTCAGCCAAGAAATATGCTAGATCAGGCGTTGAATTTTTCCTATATTGAAAGAGGATTAGGAATCTATTGTGAGAAATTGCTGCATTTTCTTTGTCATGAAAAGACGAGAAAAGGACCGTCAATTTCAAGATATTTAGATTTTTTTTCTTTCTGCATTTTATGTATAAGCATAACAGACAAAAAATATCTGAAATTTACAATGTACCATGCAAAGCAACATGGTGTCCCACAGCTGTATTCCTGTGCTGTAGCTTGACAGGACTCATCTCCGTCTTTCACTGTAAATATAGGAGCATTTTGAGCAAATGTGCCAGAGAAAGCTTTATTTTTATGAATGTTTCTGAAGATCGGGTTTAAAGAGACTGCGGTTTTAATGTTATTTTTGTAAATATACTGTGGCGATATGTTAAATTCAAAGACACTTTGTATCCGATCGAGACGTACTGTACATGTGCAAGCATGAGAAATTACACAAGTTATGAATGTTCTTTGTTTTACTTTTTTCAATTTTTCTGGCTGCAGAAAAATAAATTGACACTGAATGTACTTTTAAGATGAGTATGCAGTTCATTTTTGCCTCATACCGTGACATTTGTTCACCATGGTACGTTTTGATACATTTTAGAACTGATTAAAAATAAAATTTTAATGGTAATGCTAGATATTTAAGGCTCAGGTCTTAATTATCCCATAGTTAAAAATAAGGTGTAAGATATGGGTGTAAAGTCACTACCTTGTTTAATGCTGTTTATTGCTTTAAATTATGTTCTATAACGTATATAGTAGTCTAAGCAGTGACGGAATAAGTACCAATGATTTTTACTTATTTAAAAGTATCAATCAAAAGTAGAAATACCATTGCTAGGAAATGTCCGGAATTCAACATTTACTTGACTAAAAATGCAGAAGTATTCACATCAAAATATACTTAAAATACCTAAAGTGAAAGTACTCATTATGCAGACTGTCTCATTTCACAAGCTCAATATGTATAAAAATCTTTTGAAAATAGCAGATCTACAAACTCACAACCATGACTGGTTGATATAGAAGTAGTTGATATATGTTTTGTAATAATCAAAATCCACAAAGTAACTAAAGTTTTCAAATAATTGTTGTGGAGTAAAACTACCACATTTGCCTCTGAAATGTAGTGGAGTGGAAGTAAAAGTATTTAAAATGGCAAATACTCCAGTAAAGTAAAGTTACATCAACATTTTAATCAATTTGTCTCTGAGATGTAGTGGAGTGGACTAGAGTAGAAGTAAAAGTATTTACAATGGGAAATATTCCAGTAAAGTAAAATTACCTCAACATTTCAATCAATTTGTCTCTGAGATGTAGTGGAGTAGAGGTAAAAGTATTTAAAATGGGAAATACTCCAGTAAAGTAAAAAATACATCAAAATTGTAATTAAATAGTTACAGTACATGAGTAAAAGTACCATTAGGGTTGGCACTCTCAAATAGGGATGGGTTGTTCAGTTTACGTTTCTTTTTAAGACATCGATGTAAACTACACACACGTAGGTGTGCTGCTTCATAAATATTATAAATGTATGCTTTGATTAATGAACAAAAACAATTCTGTCTCCACATAGGCGTACAGGTAGGCCTACTATTTAGTGTGCCAAATTACTTTTTAGAATGTAAGCTAGTAGTTACTAAATACCGGTAGTCTATCTACAGGTAAACACATGATCTACAGGCTGTAGATATGTCACACTAAAAATGGTGCTAAATAGTGGTTCTTTGAATCGTGATTATGTTCTACTAGACTCAGGTTTTGGCCGCTACGCTACCCTCACACCTACGTGGCACCGCCGATCCAACCAATATGTCTGAGTCTGTGCTCAGGAATGTGTCGAAAACAAAAAAAAACTCCATGAATTCAAGGCTTCATGGAGTGTGTAATTGATAGATCTTTTGATGATCTCTTTTGGATAGATCCAGTGATCCTGGACTGCACCAACACAGAGTAAATAAGGTGGTGGAGTGGAGTGATAACAACGCTCTTATCATTAACACAAAAAAGACAGAGGAGATTGTTTTTGGTGCCCCACTAGAGATACACAGATCCCCCATTACTATTCATAGTGAACAGATCAACCAGGTATGTTCGTATACATACCTAGGAGTAGTAATTGACCACCTTCTGTCATGGAAAGACCAGATTGAATCAGTGGGTAAGAAGACAAAGCAAAGAGTCTATTTCCTTCGCCGTCTGAGATCTTTTGGTGCTAGCAGACAGATTCTTCTTTTGTTTTTCCCTTCTGTTATTATGAGTGTTCTTCAGTACTGTAGTACCACCTGGTATGGATGTCTGTCCGTAGCCTTAAAGTCACAACTGCTGCAGCAACTGAACATTTGTTCAAAGATTGTTGGACAACCACTTCAGAGGCTCTATACAACTACGTATAATGACAGTATGATAAGGTTGGCAAGGAATATCACTTCAAACACTAGCCATGCTTTGTATGGAGAATATAGGTTGCTGCCTTCAGGAAGGAGATACAGTGTTCCTACTACATACAATAAGGTCAAACTGAAGAGGTCCTTTGTCCATCAGACGACACTGAGGCTTAATCAGGAGTTATAGGCCAGGGGTAGGCTGGGGAGGTGGACACTGCTCTTGTCTTTGTATGTCTTTATGTATGTATTTTGTTTTGTTTTTCTTGTGTCATGTCAAATGTGTGTACCGGTACTGTTTATTGTTGCATACATGGCTGCTGGGTCGCAAGACAAATTTCAGTGTGAACTGACAATAAAGTATTATCGTATCGTATCGTATCGTATGGCCACTTCATCAGCAGAGATTGTAAGGCAGTTCTACTCTGTAGGCTAACAGTAAAGGGGTTTCAGGGGAAACCAGCAAAATGAGGAATAGTATAATAAAAGACTAATGCTTGCTAATAAAGCGTTGTCTCTCATTTTTTACAATGTATTTGATATTACCTTTATATTGTTTAATAAATTATGCATTTCATCCTCTATATATTGTCCAGCAACCTTTATGATAAAGGCAAAACAAGACCCATGGGAGCCAGATGCCGAGGTTCCTGTGCTGGGATTCGATCCCACGATCTTGTGGTGTGAAGTCAAGAGCTCCTTCGACTGAGCTATGGATAGAGCTAGGAATGTGCTGGCCACTGGGAAATTTGGGACAATTCCAGAAAGGCCTCTCCATTCCAGGCCGACCAGGCCGGCCGTTTGAAACAAAACGGACGAAATTAAGTACTGGACAGCCAGCCGTTTAAAAAAAAACTCTATCTGAGATTCCCAGGCTGAATTAGGGGCCCAGCACGTCCCTGTTCTTACACCTAGAAACCCCATTCAAACTTTAAAATGTTCATCTTAATGAGGACATGTTTGCCTGAAAAGGAATCTTTGAAATGTTTCATAGTTTTAGAATTGTACTCCTTTAAAAGTTCAGAGATTTATAATGGAGGCCGATTTTGGGACCTAAAAAAAACACTTTCACCTAGAAACTCCATTCACAGTTCAAAAATTCCACCTTACTGTGGACATGCATCCTTGAGATGTTTTACTTTGAAATGATTTGTAGTTTTTGAAATATTGAACTTTAAACTTTAAACTGGGGAAAAAGTACAAACTTTGGCAGGCTACTAGTCCTAAAAAAAAATCTCCTGTTATCGGACGGTCTGAGGTTGGCAGGTATGACTAAATAGTGAGATGGCAATTTTGTGAGAGCCTGAACAGTAGCATACTGTGCTGTGTAGTAGGTTAGTTTAGTGGTTTAGGACGCAACTCAGGTCTCCATCATAGTCTCCATTCCAGAGTTATTCTCTTCCTTTCACAGCCCTGCAACATTATTGTGGTGTAAAGGATTGCAGCCATATTAGATAGAAATCGGGCCTCTCCCTCACTTGGACCCCCATAACCCTGAGTGTACAAATGGAACCAAATGGACCCTTAACCCATTCAAAAATATTTTAAACAAAGTATACATTGGTAGCCTTGAATAGGAATATTATTGAATGTGATGCATCGCATTATTGATTAGAAAATACATTTACAATGTTGTGATTCCTGCTGATTTTGTGTCTGTAGTTTAAAAGCTACAGAGGTGTTTCTGCACACATGTGCATATTGAAGCACAAATTACAGCCTGTAGCCAGGCTTCACAAGCTATGCTTTTTTTTAAAAGAGAGAAAAAAAATAGCAGGTGATACAAGGTGAAGGATAACATATTCTATTTTCAGTTGTCAATGTGCGACCCCAACTTCACCTACCTACAACCCCACTTGGGGTCCCGACCCATAGTTTGAGAACCTCTACATGCAGCCATAGGCAGCAACCACAAGGTGGCACTATAACACACTTTTCAGGGTTAGACACATTAACACATTCTACTGCAGTATATAGGCTACAGTAGGTATCCAATTGATATAGCCTACTAAGTAGCAATTACAAGTGTAATAGATCATTAGCCTCTCATTCTTATTGGATCTTTAGCGTCCACTTGAAATTCAGAAATTGTTACAGTGGAATAGGATGTTTTTGATGCATTAAATGTTGACTTTAAATGAGATGGTAATGGATCACATGGACTTCCAAATGAGGGGTAAAGCCGGACTAGACTTACTCCAGACAATCTGCTTTGATCTCACAATCTCCCTTGTGATATCCAGCACTGGGAACGTCTCCTCTACACCTTGTAGGCTTAAAGAAGAGGGGCTTTAGTAGCTCACTGACTGATTTTGGGCTGCCCATGTCTCTCTCTCTCCCTCTCTCTCTCACACTGGACAGTCTTTTGAAAGTCTTGGGGTTGATTTAAAATTCTCCTTCTTCAGAGCGTGTCATGCATTTTATATGCATGGAGAGAGTGAGAGAGAGCAAATTTTCAGGGGGCTCCAGCCCAAATTAACTTCTCTTCTATGTTAGTCTCCTCAGGGGGATATACTACATCCCCTCACATGAGGCCTTTCTCTATTCCCTCATTCTCTCGCTCTCTTTCAACATTAGTTTTACTGCATCATGCATCATCATTTTAACAAATTCTGTGGAGCGCCGCTGCCTTTGAAGACCAGTGTGATGAGAAAAGAAGCAGAGGGTGTAGAAACCTGGCCTCGGGGCATTTGATTCTTACACTCGTCGCGTTTAGCTGCGTATGGAGGCAGAAGAGGCAAGCAGACAAGTGCAGTGTTTGGGGACAGCTTTGAAGTATGATGGGGTGCGGCTGCACTGTCTCTGCACAGCCCTTCAGAACAAGAGTGTGTAGTGCAGACAGCCATGTTGACAGTCAGCTCTACAAAGGACTGGCTAGACAACTCCAAACTGACACAGGAGTGCTACTGAGATACTGTTCTGTGCCTAAAATCCTCCATATCTCCACACACACCCACACCCCCCCCCCCCACACACACACACACACACACACACACAATGAAAGCAGAGAAACCTGGGCTCAGATTGTTTGAGAAATCTGGTTTATTAGGAACAATATTGATCCCGCTAGCTTATTGTGGATATAGCAGTAAACAACAGAAACACAATCCACTTGTTAAGTGCTACAAGTTTGATATTATAGACATAAAACAGTACACTACAGCAACCATAGTGCCTACATTCATATATGCACAGAAGAGAATATGAAAATGACTGTATTGCTGTTACACTGTTATTCCCGTCCATAAATTAACAGCTGTATATGTCCTTTTCAAACACATATGGGATATCACACACCGTGTGTCATTAGTGTGGCTGATTAAGAGAATTAACAGGTAAGGTTTCAGTCTGGCAGGTCTATATTTTACAGGTAAGTGCTGTATATCAATGGCGCACAAGCTGACGAAAGGTTACACTACACCAAGCAGGTCAGTATATTCTACTATGACAAACCCTTTACAGAGAAGTTACAAAATCTCACTCAAAAGTCTTTCACAGAAAGTGAAAGTGAAGTTACAAGTATTCTCTTCAAGCTCTCTTTTTTATTATTATTATTATTATTATTAAAAAAGATTAATACAAGTTAACTTTGGTTTCCAGCTTTCTAGAACTATACTGTAACTTTGTGGCAGTTTAAGCTGTAAGTGAAAATTAAATCAGGACTTGATAGTATAGCAGCCTTAATATAGCTGATTAATACAACAGAAATTCACCTTTCAACATGTCTTCTTGATACGATAGCAGCCAGAAAATAGTATAGTTACAGTGTGAATCCATGAAAATTTAAAAAAGTGAAACATAAGTGATTTTCCATCATGGTATTGTTAAAACTCTGGTACCTCTCAATAAATAGAAAATGTAACTCCTTTGTTGTTATATGTAATGTTCTACCCAATTCTAATATAAATATGGTTATAGATATATATAGCGGGTATTAATTGAGTGAGGACAATATTTTCCACTGACGCAACAAAGAAGTTGAAGATTTTCAATGAGAGAGACAGCGAGAGAGAGAGAGAGAGCGAGAGAGAAAAAAAATGCTATATAGGCTAATGCATTGAAAAGAAAAAAAACGCATTATAGCCTACGCCTTTCAGAATTTTCTGTCAGACAGTAATGCAAGACAAACATCAATAAAATAGTCTGAAAATAATAAATCAATGTTGCCTTTGCAGACTGAATGTATTGCAGCTGGGGACAAGGGACATCTCAGATTCCAACTCAACAGTGCACAGTATGCAAGGCTGCACATGGACCATTGACTGACAGTCTTTGCCATATGAAATCTGTGTGCCTTAGTATTCTGTCTACTACGGTAACCTGCTGCTACAGATCCATGCTAGGATTTGCTACCCATGTGAACATGGTCTTTTGTCAGTGTGGATTCTAACATTACCAATAGTCTGTGGGGCCCCTTTGTCCCCTCAAGAGTCAGACCAGCAACAGCTGGAGGACACATGTTAAAGGGGTTTGGCAGTTCAGTTCTGACTCTGAAACACGGGTGAGGCCAAACAGTATATCCAGAGACTGAGTGAAAGAAAGAGAGGGGGAAAAAAACGGTAACAGAGGTAGAAAATTGAAGAGATGTTGTTGAAAAAAATTAGTGGAAATGCTGTCATCAGGTGCTGTTCCGAGTCAGATTATACTTGCGTACTGTATTCCTCTCTCCAGATGAAGTATTTTAACAGAGGCTGGGTGTGAGGCCTGAGGGTTGTGTATTGTAAAGGGCTTTAGAAAGCCTGAGGAATCCACACCATGGGATTGTCCATTCATGCCACCCACTGTCTTCTTTTCCTGCAATACCATATATGCAATCATTTATTTTTCAGCCACCTCACGTTTTTCTTTGTAGTAGTAACATTCTTCACCCCATCGGTAAGAACAGAATTTCTGGGACACCCTTTGTGCGTTTCACTCTGTCAAAATTCCTTTCCACCTCTGCCTTTGCTATGGCAAACCTGCATGGGTGCTGTGGTTTGGTGTGCCGTGAAAAAAAAAAAAAAAAAACCTGACAGTCAGAGAGCGTTAAAAAAAACCTCTGCAGAGCAAACTCAGTCAAGCTCAGTCTACCAACCCTCACCCATGGAAAGCATAATGCTGCAGTGTGTTGCAAGTTCACTGGATCTGCTCTTGGTATTTGAGGAGTGAGAGCAGTAGAAACACACCAGGCTGGCTGTTTCCATTATACATTCTGAGCAGCTGTTGTGCGGAGGAAGTCCTTTGAAGGATGGCTGGAGGGGGTAACCGGAGTCCACAGTTCAAACAGGGTTCTTCACCCCAACAAGCAGGGGCGGGGCGGTGTGTAGGCGCCCTCCGTGCTGTGGTAGCACTCATTGCGCCCTAATTATCAAGTCTTCCATGAGAGGTCCAGGAGGAGCTTACTTTCTTTAGCCATACCGACACATGCAACGTCTACACTAACTAAACACTCGAGGTTCATGCTACAACTAGTACAGAAGCAGGCAGAACAAAACAAAGACACATGCCCTTGAACCCTCCTTTTTTCATCCGAGTCCTCCATTGTCCTCAACTTTGTGTGATTACATTTAAGCTGCATTCTTTCGTGACTTTATTTGCACTGTGCGGGCAGCGAATTGATTTCCTACAGTTTTGATTTGTGCCTTTGTTTTGAAATGGAGGGGAGTTCATGGGAGTCAGCTTTGAAGAGAGGCAGGTTTTCCGGATATGCGGGAGCGTCTCTGAGGAGGCAGAAGTGTCTTTGAAAAGGAGAGAGAAGGAAGTAAAAAGGGCGCAGGGAGACAGGAGAGAAAAGAAGTCTGATAGAAGAATCTCATTCACTTTTGTGTAAGGTACGCTCCGATGGTAAGACTAGCTGCACCAAGAGCAGCCAGGCCGAAGACCGTCTTAATGGAGGGCCAGGAACAACTGAAGACCGAGTCCCTCTGCCTGTCATACAGCTCCACGAACGCCTCCTGGAAGACATCAAGAAAAAGACAAAGATATTGGCTTTAATTACGTATATATATGAAATAATTTGAATCATCAAAAAAATTATAACACTGAGGATTTTTCTGTGTATGCAATGCATGTGTTCAAAGATTGTTGGGGGGTTTCCTAGAAGGTTCCTGTAGATGTAAATCTCTTTCAGTGTTATTTTTACATCCATGAAGGCAGCACATCCGTTTCGGTGAACTGGCTATCATATCCTCAGAATCACCTTTATTGTCGCAACATGACATTAGTGCAAGAAAAGTATCAGTGCGTTGTACATGAGATTAAGGTGCAGAGTATAGGTCAAGTTCACCACCTCTACCACATAACGACTGAGCCACACACACACACACACACACACACACACACACACACACACACACACACACACACACACACACACACACACACACACACACACACACACACACACACACACACACACACACACACACACACACACACACACACACACACACACACACACACACACACACACACACACACATTCAACAAAACAGTCAGTCCCATAACACTTGTCAACAAACTCGGTTTTCATTGGCATGTTGAGGGGTGCTGCAGGATATTCTAGCCATAAATATATTAATGTCACATACTGTACAAGTGAGCAGTAGTTCTATGAGATCTAGATGCTTCATAGACCTAAAAAAAGAAAGGAAAGCTATTTTACAACCATGCCTGGTACACATTGATTACATGTGTGTGTATTTATGGCTTCTATAGCAAACACAATGGATGTCTCTCACATGATGAAATAGACATCCGCATGCAAACCTTGACAGCAGGAACAGCTGGCCAGGAAGCAACGATACTAAGACCTCCACACACACACACACACACACACACACAATGTAATTCTTCAAATCTTTCTTAGCCATGAAAATGAGGGACCTAAAAAATCTCCCATAAGGTCACGTTTTTCTGGTTTTACTATCCTTGTGGGGAATCTTGTTCCCCACATTGGTAGTTGAACAAGAACACATACAGACTAGAAAAAGTGCTCCTCGGAGCACAGGTCTCCGCCAGGTCAGGTAGGTTATTGTGGGCCAACAATGTTCGGAATTGGCCAATCAGGATGGAATATGAAAAATCTGACAGAACCATCTTGATGACTTGACTATAGAGATCATGGGTACCGATTTGCATGATGATTGTACAACATTTGTAGGAGTAATAAAAAAAAAGAAAAGCGTTGAAAAAAATCGGCCTCCTGGTGGCGCTATAATAGGGCAATGTGAAAAATGCAGGGCAGATGTTTTTCCTTGGCCTCTAGGGAGTGTGCTTGCAAAGTTTCATGCAGATCGGTGCAGTTATAGTTAAAAACACAAATCAGCCTTTTATAGCGCCACCATGAGGCTGATTTGAAAAATGTCAAGTGGCATTTCTTCCTCGGCCTAGTGGGAATGTGTTTGTGAAATTTCACGGAAATCGCAAGCTGCGTTCATGATTTGAGGCATTTTGTTCAAAACGGAGCAATCCTGCAAATTTTGGAAGTGAACCTTAGCCAATGAGGATGGAATATGGGAAATCGGACAGATCCGTGTTGATCACATGACTACGGAGATACTGTGTACCGATTTGCATGACGTTTGGATATAATCTGTAGGAGTAATGTAAAAAAATGGGTTTTGCACAAATCGGCCTCCAGGTGGCGCTATAACAGGCCCATGTGAAAAATTTGAGGCAGAGGTTCTGAATTGGCATCCAGGGAGTGTGCGTGCACAGTTTCGCAGCGACCGGGCCAACGGTGCCGGAGATTAGCTGCTAACACACGGACAGGACACACGGACACACAGACAGACACACAGACACACACACGGACGGAGGGTAAAACATACTCTCTCGCCATGCCTTTCGGCCTGGCGGAGACAATAATCCAGAATCATACTGTTCAAATGACAGTATTCTTGTTTACAAAGAGGTGCAGGGAAGGCAGTAGTTCTGGAAGGTCCAGAATAAACCGAAAAGCTAAATGTGTTATACTTCCATTGTGCGACCACATCGCTTGCTGAAAATAACGCATCGAGTCATGTATTTTTCCCTTCCAGTCAAACAGTTATCTTTGTATGACAAAGTATAAATTAGGTTTTATCCTGACGGCAGCGGGGTATTCTGTAGTGTTTGCACCTTTGCCATGGAGATAATCACATTAGTGGTGGAGTAAAGCTATAGATTTGAGTTCCTGTGATGCTAGCACCTAAGCTGTAACCGGATCCCATCTGTGAACAACGTTGAATTGTTAAGTTTAATTCACTGCAGTGTTATTGTGTCGGCTCCCCTGGGAGAGTGTCTATTTTTATTAGTCTCAATTTAATTCAAGGTCAAATTTACGTACCCTAATTATGTTGCATATAAATTTCCCGCATATACGTTTATTTGCCCTTGGGCCGGTAGAAGGAAAACTAGGTCAATATCTTTTATTTAAGAAGTGTCACATTTCATTGTAGAATAAGATCTCAATAATAGTGTCATCTACCATAGTAAAAGCCTCAGAGTTGGCCTGGGTGATAAGACTTCAGAACAATATCGACGATTATGTCAAACCTTTGCCTCAATTACAATTAGTTACCATTGATTTTTTTTAAACAACAGCGAAAATAGCAGCTCTACCATAGCTCACAATGTGTCGCATTGCGAGCTTATATATTGGCTGTTTTCACTATTTTGTACACCACCATTGTACAACTAAGTATAGTACAGGGTTAAGTGGTTAATAAGACTAAGACTAATTACAAGTCTCTAATTGGTTCTATATCGGTTTCGATATATTTTCTATTAATTACCCAGCCCTATACCTCAGAGAGGATGACCAAAAAAGGGATCATCTATTCCACAGTACTGCGGGGGAAAAAAAGACAAAAAGTATTTCCTGCCTCCATCTCCTCCTCCTCCTCCTCCTCCCTTCCTTTCCCGTGGCATTCCTGAGGCTGGGGGCTGTGTGTGTGACACACAGAGGAAGGATCAGCACTTTATTCCCAGTTTAGGCCCTCTGGCATCAAAATGCACTGTGGTCTACTCTGGAGGAGCCAGTCAGCAACATCTTTATCCAGCAGGCATTCCGTTCGTAACAGTCAAACCTTTTAATTAGCCCGCGATTGAAACGTGTTGAACGGTGCAAATGGGAGAGCCAAAATGTCAAATTGCTTATTCCAGAAGGCATGTGGTACCCACAATAGCTCCCTCCTTTTCAGTTATAATAATAGTAAAAGCAGCATTCAGGTATTAATTAGGGAACACGTGGCCCAGTACGACCTCCAGCTGTGAGGAATGTGTTCACAGCAGGTCTCCTCTGGCCACAAAACACAGCCTCCCACTCTGTTTTTCCCACCTACAGCAGACAAAAAAAGAAGGGGGGGAAAAAAACTGTTTGCTGAGGCAACAACAGCAGCCAACAACTGGGTCCCACACAGCAAGTGCATGTGACCGACCAGCATAATGGCGCGACAAAGGGCAAGCTCATGAAGTGTGCCCTCAACGTGTCCCTGAAAGCCAAAGGCATAAGTTATCATCTGAGACAGTGAAAGTCATAAAAGAGGCTCTCCAATTACAGTAAGTACTTTGACGAGGCAATGGTGAGTGTTGAAAATTCTCAGTGTTCATTTGTCCATTTGTGAGGGTGTACAAATGTTTGGTTACATTTGTACACTCTCCGAGTTAGATTAACACTCAGGATTTGACTGTGTAGGCTGTACACAGGGGGCAGTAACAGTAATAAGTCTGGACAGACATTGAGCAGCAGTCATACCAGCAGGGTTTGCTGGGAAACAGGGGAGGGGGGTCAGGTGGATATCATGAGACTGAGGCATGCTGCTGTCAGGCTCCACTTCATCTCCCAGGACTTTCTCACCCACACACCACTGAGCAGCCCTGCCATGACCATGTGAGCCAGCTCTGTGGAAAAACAACTTCAGCCATGGTGACCTTTCTCCTTCTCTCTGTCTCTCTCTCTCATTTAGCATGACTCTAGTGTACCATCCATCTCTGCCAAAGTGGAGCACAATAGAAATATTCAGCACACACCATTGAAACATTTTTCGAGTGAACACGAAGCGATGACCCAAGCAGAAAGGGCCGGAACAACTGCATTCATCGTACCAACAAAACAGTTTGAATAGTTACAAGGAATCCCATCTTTGCCCTTCAGCGGACCATCTGCTATTAGCAGCAGGTGAGGGACTAATGAGTCAAACCAAGGTTACACTTTTCAACAGTACCCATATTGCCGCCCGACTGTTCCGTGCTGCTTCGCAGATCAATGCCTTTTAAAAAAGGTCACGGCAGCCCCCTAGAAGCCAAGAGAGTCCGATGGGAAAATCCCTGCTACCATTGTAGGCAGGTTTACCAAATCCCTGTCCTTCATTCTTATAACAGCACACACAATGAATCCCTTGGAGACAGACACACATGCTGGAGGCTCTGCAAGGAAAACGGAGTAACAGACTCACGTAGGGAGGATCCCTAGCTTGGCCATGGGGTGGCAACTTGTTGCCCGAGCGCCATGGTTACTGAGTGCAGAGGCTTCACACATGATTTGCTTTTCCCACCAGCGAGGAGGAGAATCTCACTGTGACCTCCAATTAGTTTTTCACATGATTTAGAACTCGAAGGAGTTACGTTTTTGCCTCTTCCTCATGTCAGACACAAGACATGTTCACGGCCATAGAGAAGCCTGATCATGTCATTTAGGGAAACAGGAAATTCCAGGCATTTGCCAATTCCTCTGGGGTATCCCCCTTATCATCATTGAGATGATCCGTTGTCTTATGTGGAAGATAATGAGTCATCTTGTGCGCTTGACTAGCCAACGCGATTAGAAGCCGCAGCTACACTTTAGCCAAAACTGAAAAAAATTATATCTACTATATTAACCAGTCAGCTCTGTTGAGGGACATTTCTGTGGGCAATTACAGCCAGCCACAGAGTTTTCTTCTCAATGAGGAAAGGAGAAAGGGATGTGGGTTAAAGTTCAATCTGTAATTAAAGTCCCTGTTGTGGCTTCATTGCTATATATTCACTGCTTGTTCCCAGCTGTTTGTTTGGTAAGTGTTCATCATACAAAGCAGTTGCTATACTGTATGCACTGCCTCACCTCTCGCTACTTTCATTTTTCTAATGAGGTTCTTGCAGACTCCTCCAAAGCTAATTAAACTCAAACAAAACTCCCACTTAAGAAGCATATTATGGGGTTAGGGGCAGGGGAATAGGAGATAACAAACAAGAATGGGAAGGCATTAATTCCCATTGTGAAGGATTGCTTTTGATCAACAAATATTGTACACTGCAAAAGTGTGAGTGTTCATTTATGTCTGGCGTAAATGGACCCTTATGGTCCATTCAGGTACATTTGCAGACTCTCAGAGTTGCAAATAGATTAACACTGAGTATTTTACTGTGTGTACTAGTAGTGTATAAGAGACAGAAAATATATTCTTCCTCTTGCTTCAGCCTTACAAACACCTATACATACTTAGCATGCTCTCCAGACACAATGTGTGACAGGACAGCAGCAACCTTGCGTCTGGCACAACAAGGTCGCATCCGATCGATTTCTCTGGAGTGTCATCCATCGACCGACGTGGCAAAAAAAGAAAGAAAGAGACAAATAAAACGATGACGGTGGAGTTTGTAGGGATACCCATTACCGAGAGAATCCCCAGTGTCAGCACAGATCAACACTGAACCTATGAGCTGAGGGACATGGAACTATATGTGGACTATACTGTGACAAATCCCCATACTGTAGTCTGGACAATAAGGAAGGAAAGATATACAAATGACGCTAAATTAATAAATAATATAAAAGGGGAGATTAAGAAAAATACAGCATACCATTTTTTATTGCATATTTTTAGGCTTGTTAAATATCCTGAGAGTATCATAAAAAAGGAATTTGCTGTAAACGAGCTTTAACCATAAGTCTCTGCCTTGCACAAATCCGGAGCGTAGATGATTTTATGGTGTACCTGGGGGTTACAATCAAGGCATTCTTGAATATCTTCAAATACTACTTTAAAACATGTGATGGGGAAAAAACTCCACAATAACCTGGAAAATGCCACCCATAACCACTTGAACCCTAGCTTCCCTATTCTGGGCATGTCATAATAAAACAAACATTCGGCGAAAATGTTTGAATATTTGCAGAAAATATCTATCTATACAAGCTTGAAGATCAGCTATTAGCCTTGAAGAGAACCCTGGAGGACCCCGCTCTACATATAGGGTTTAAGTGGGTAAAAGGGTAACATCGAGTAAATATATCTCGTAGACAGCATAATGGTTTGGTGATGTCAACCAATAAAAGGCACAGTATTAGGCACGATTAAGGTTTAGTGTCTGGTCTCAGAAGTTGCTTTTAAGAAATGTTCAATACAGCCAAATAGGCCTGATGGATACAAAAAAAAATCCAAATTTTATCCAGATGATGGGGAAACAGTTCAGGTTATTAGATCATGGTTATTGAATGACAGAGACAGTAATGCAACATAAAGAGCAGAAAAGACTTCCTGGCGTGAGACAACAAAGGGAAGCGGAGAAACCTTCACTAAAATTACTAACAGACAATTCTGTTTTTAACTGCACTGTCATCGATGACTTACTTGTCATACTTGGCACGCTCCGTTTTCAGTAGACAATCATAACATTGGACACTAGTATGGAAAATGATGTTTTCAGGGGACGCTACCTTTAATCCATTACGACCGGGAACGCATCCGTGTAATTTTAAGATTTCTTTGGCTATTCAAAAATAGAAGATATACAAGCTCATAGCGCGGCACAGAGTGCCGCGCTATGAGCTTGTATATCTTCTATTTTTGAAAAACATGAAAACACATGAATGTGTGCGCAAATCTTTGAATATATATATTTTTAAAGCGAACATTTGTAACTTAAATCTTTGGAACAAAATATTTTACAAATTTTCGCTTTAAAAAATACATATTCAAAGATTTGCACACATTTTCACAATTTTTATAAAATAGCAGATCTACAAGCTCATAGCGCGGCACTCGGTGCCATGCTATGAGCTTGTACAGTATATCTGCTATTTTTTGATCAGCCTGGGGAGATGCGTTCCCGGTCTTAATGGGTTATGGCTCATAAATATTCAAATATGTGTCAGGAGCAGCATTGATGTTTACAAAACAGTGCGCTCTCCCACGGGACTGTGCCTACTCCACTGGAACATGCAACGTGATATAGCCTGTAAATCACCCTCACCTCTCATGATATTCCACCTTCTTTATTGTCTCCATTATTCATTGTCTAAACTGGCAGATAAAATGAGAATTGCAGGTTTACACGTGAGACTTTGGTTTCATTAGAGATGAATTATGTTTCCGTGGACCCGGATTTATGCTCCGCTCTGGGTTGAGACGTCTCATTTGTGTGGGTGACGTCAAGGGGTTTGGAAACATTAGGATTGAGGAAAACAGAACTCTTCCACTCGACCTTGACTTGACTGTGTTTTGGATTCCTCGCTGGTCCTTTATTGTGATCAAGCGAGCCTATTGATTCCACTCAGCGGCTTTGATCCAAGATGAAACAAAAGACCAAGGTGACCTTACTGGCCCATAGGGTGTGTGTGGGTGCAGAGAGCATCTTCCTTTCCTGTTATTTACCTTCCTACCGGCTCTCGCCTGTCACTGTTGGTTTAAAAAGGCACCTTTACTGAAGCTCCAAGCAAACTGTATGATTCACAAGCAGACATACTGAATACAGGGCAAAGACACATCAAAGAAGGAGGGAAACCACAGACATGAATGGCCATGGCAGATGATTCTTTGTTTGTTCTCCATTTGCACTTGGGTGAGTATATGAATTGAATGCCAGGCCTAAAATGTGGGAAAAGTAATGCAGGCAATAACTCTCTCTCATTGTTCAACCACGTTGTAGTCCTCCGAGGGTCTATCCTTGGCCCCCTCATTTTCTCCCTATACACATATCTCTTAACTGAAAATAGCCGATCTACAAGCGCTCAACGCGCCATGTGACACGCTGTAAGCTTGTAGATCGGCTATGTTCTACAAATGTTCTCCCATCTTCGCATAATGTTTGCCTATTATGACATAGGGATGCTGGGGTTCAAGTGGTTAAATACTGTTAACTGTTCCTGCACCTTGTTGGAATTGAAATGTCTCCCAGTGTAACCAATAAAACAATCTGCAAACAACACAATCACCAACATAGTGACTGGTTACAATAGTTCCCTCAAATAAACACAATGCAACAAAAAGGGGATGTCTGCGTGGTCAGAGGATGTCTCCATTGAGTTTATCCGGTCTTCCGTGGGAGGAGGAGGAAGTGACAGAATAAAGCAGAACAGAATGCAGAATGACTGCTGTGCTCTAAAAATATCCCCAGGCATCGTCCCAGGTCCTGGATCAGGGCCGGCCAATCTAATAAAGCCACTCTCATCTCCGCAGCTCAGTCCATTTAAAGGGCCACTGATGACGTGCAAGAGGACAGGAGAAAATGGAAAAGTGTTGCTGAGTCATTATTCACACTTGGGAGGTAAGTGGTTCCGTTGGTGTGCTTGTGAGCGTCTGTTGGGGTGCATTAGAGCAAGATTGAGTGGCTTTCAGGTAAAGACAGGATGTCTGCCACTATAGTCTCTCCCAGGATGCCTACCAAGAAACACAGCCCGCTGAAGTGATGTGTGGCGTGGATTCAGCAATCACGACTCCGTGGGAACCAATAAGCAGCGACGACGCAAAACTACCAACCAAAACCAAAACCAAACTAAATTATGTTCCTCTTGCCTGAGAGATAACCCTGGGAAAGGCTCCAGTCTGAATAGTTTGGGATAATTATTCACTCACAGAAATGCGAAGGCACTCTCGTTACGAGCCACTTAGTAAATGGAAAGTGGTGTGGCATTTAAAGAATGCAGAAGCACTCCGTGGAAAAGAGGGGGGAAAAGACATTGCTTTGATTATTGCCCTGTGGTCTGGGATTAAACATTACAAACCAAGGTAAAGCATTCTGGTCCACACATTGCCTAATGGTGCGCTTTATCAGACTGAAATCAGCCTTGGATCGTAATGCAGGAACTACTGTCTAACGAGGAAGGGAGGAAAAGGTATTGACAAAACACAGAGTACTGATAGAGTGTAAGATCTCCTGCATAGCCAAGCAAAGCTGTGCCTGTAGATAGAATCTTGCGATTACGGAGTCGTGGACCGTGGGAACCAACGATTCCCTGCTGGCCTGTAGCTTCTCTTGTGACAAACATAGCCCATGGGAGAGGTTCATTTCCTGTGACAGGGGCACCACACTCTTTCAAGCCCTAAAAGTCATATCCGTTGACCTCTTAAGACCTTCAAGACCACACAACCACCATCTCAGCAGGCAACTCCCATAGAGTTGAAAATAAACCGAGTGATCCTCGTCCAGAGCCACTGAAGCTATACTGTACTGTATATTATAGAGTAATGAAGGGGAGATATGGGAATAACATCTGTGGGCCCGCGTTCACACTAATGACAGTTACATATATGTTAGCTTATTGTCCTGCAGTTGCAATCTGATTCTGATCAGGCCAATATCAAAGTATTTTCCTTCATGTAAATATTGGGTTTTAGATTACGGTGTTTTTCTGATATTGCAATTAATGTGAGAGGCGTGTTTTCTTTTCTTTTTTCTAAACACATGAGAGGCCCTTTTTGTTTCAAGGCTCTGGCCATGTTGGATTACACAATCCTGGAAAAACATGGGGGGGTTCTTTTCCAAAGGCAGTGATTGGTCACTTGCAGTGAAAGCCTTCAGTATTTGGGTTGCTATTACGTCACTTCCTGTGCCAGAGGCTGTGGAGATGACATCAGTGTCTGGTTTGAGGTTTCGCTGCGGTTGGGCCAGCTATGGTTAAATCATTTGAGCCGGTAACTAGGGAAGGACTAGAGGCAGGCCAAACATGCAGTCACACTAATACCATGAAGAAAGGGGTGGGGGAGCCGGGTAGAGCTACAGTTGGTTAGATGTACTGTAACGAAGAGTTTTCAATTTGTTTAAATTCTCTCCAAATCTCAGTCCAAGTTTCAGCAATTTCAAACGGCAACCAAAGCTTATGCAACCACTAGTTGACTCACCAAAAGGGGGAACATTGTGATTTCACTTCATTCGCTGAAATCGTGACTCACCCTTATTAATTTATATGATGTAATTCTAAACACATAGACTGTCATGCCATCGAGTAGACAATTAATCGTGTCAGCGGAGGAGAAAGTATTGGAACATCAAAGCTAGACAGTCCCTACATCACACAGTCTCCCCTTTCATACAGGAGACGTCTTGTAAAGCAGGTCTCTGATGAAAGCCCGTCAGTTTTGGCAACAAGATAGTGGAGCAGTTTACGTGACTGGCGTACATGAGGCCCCCCCGTTTCAGGTTCTGTGGAGTCCTCTGTGTGCCCATGTAAATGAGAAAGGCCACAGTCTGGAACAGGGTGCTGTGAACAGAACAGGCAGAGGATCTCAGATGTCCATTAATGTCAGTGAAAACAATAATCTGTGTGAGGGGCCTCTCCCTCAGGAACCTCTTTGAAGCTGAGGGGAGAGGAGCTAATGTACAATGTTCACTGAACTTTTTTCCACTAGGTCACAGTCAAGCCAGTTCTCATTTACTACATAGAATCCTCAGTGTTAATTCAACACGTGTTAATCTAAGTAAGACTAGTGCGTAACACTGAGGACTGGGCTGTGTACAGCACGAAAACCAAGAAAACAATGGCTGAAAACTGAAGGGGGAAGAAACACATGCAGGTAGAACTCAAAGACGGGAGAAGGCTGAAGGCTGGAAGTGTGGAATGCGTAACAAAACGTCTCTGTCCTTCACGGAACATGAGGTCATGGTGAAACAGGGGGATGGGGGGGGGGGGGGGGGCAACAATGAATCTTACCCAACTCGACTTCAGACTGAACGAGAGAACCTCCCCTGTCTGCCTGCCTGCCTTCCTCTCACAGGGCAGGGATGTACAGTGCATATAACATACATTATACATACGGTACTTATACTATTACTTACACCAAAAAAAAGTATACTTTTCATGGGTGATGTAACAAGAAATCTGTTTGCGTAATACGCAAACAATCTCAGAATTAGCTCGGATGTCCTTTACCACGAAAAGTTCTCCCTCGGCACCCCCCCAGCCCACCCCCACCCTTTGCTTCTCTGCCTGGGAGTTCAGTGACCTCTCTCAGGCAACCAGCTGATTTTCATCCAGGCTGGGGGATAGGAATGAGAGGAATGCATTGATGTGTGGAAACAAACAACTGCGCTGTGTTGGAGAGAGAAGCCTGATATGAGAGGCATTTCAGCCTCCGATAACCAGGGTCTACAGCAGCCTAAATAATGGCAAACTCGTCGTATGCGACCATGTCGCTAGACGAAAATACAAGATTTTCAGCTCAAAGTCAGTTATTTTTGTTGAGCGATGCGGCCGTATGCCAAAATGTAAAGTGCACTTTGACAAACTACAATAGACTGTACCCTTTTGAAGGACAGAGCAGTGTTCCTAGAGGCCCACGGTGTTGTTGGGCTACTCGTGCGACAGATGAAATCTTGCTTCTATTCGTGGAACTTGTTCCTTTCTTTGGTTTGACAAATCTGATTCCATTGTGACTTGTTAGAAAAGCCTCGGAAAGAACTATTTTGGTCAGTTAGTTAGGGGGAAAAAAGAACAATTGTATTAACTACGGAGAAACGGGAGGCTCAGTCAGAGCTGTGTGACCTTTCCTGTCTAAGTGGAAACAAGCACAGTGTGTCTCTTGAATGATAAAGTGTATTGTCTGTTGCACTGTAAATCAGGTGTGAAAATGTGTGGAAAGCTAGTTGGGTGCTTTTTTTTTTTAACAAAGACCATTTTCGGGCATTATTCCAACAACTATCGGCTAATAAGGACACGTGGAAAATGCTGTTAGAGGCATGGCCTATTGTCTGGTAGAGAGGCCGCATCAACATGTACCCGACTTGTTTGCTTAGGATTTGAATAGACATTTTCCAGTGGAAAACATACACTGTATAATGAAGTGAAGTGTCCCAAATAATATTATGTTGATGTGATGCTTAGTAACACCCTCGTGGATGTTGTGCAGCTCCTCAGCCCTCCAGTCAGCAGGCAAATCAGCTGAGAACCAGATGACTGTTATACGTCAGATGACTTCTGACATTTTAATGATTTTGACTTTTACTCTAAATGATGCAGGTTTTCTTCCACTTCTTCCATTTCTATGGTTTAACCCTCCCCTACCTCCCTCTAATGATTAATTTATACTCTGTAGAACTGCTATTTTTCGGTGCACGACTCAGTTGTACAACAAAGTAAATATCAGGCGTAAACCCTCCATACATATTAGAGTGCATCATTGTAACATGGAAGCAGTCTTTCTTTCCTCCTAATTCATCATTCTTTGGACTTTCAGGTTATAGCATTGTGGCCAAACCTCTATGCTTTTGCCAAACATAACCCTGGCAGCCTCTCCCTGGCGATGCTGCTCGCTTATACGACTGGCAGAGGGTTTATTCCCAAGGGGACGTGCTGTGTGCTGTGTGGTGTGGCAGGGCTCCTGTTTAGCCTGCAGTCCTGAGCTCTAATTACTTTGCCTCTTTGTAGATTCAGAAGGTCTCCCCTCCTTGCCTTCCCCATATCGCCCCTGTTGACTGCATCACCCTGATCAAAGTCACCTAAATCACATCCGCCATCGTCTGTCCATTCCATCCTGACACTTTTTAACCCTCTGCCCTCTTCGTAAATGAGGGACACATGCTCAGTACACCCCTCAGACAATTTGCAGAGAAGCGAAAATAGAGAGAGTGCACAGTACAAATTATCTGTGTTCAATAAGAGTTAATTGAGCACAGAGCGTCATCTGGACTGACAAGAGTCATCTGGTTCTCAAATGGACCTTTCCATTTCTGGAGTTCAATCGAACACTGAGCATTTTACTGGACGTCATCTGTTGGCTGAGTGGCTGCTTCAATAGGTTGAGAGGTAATGGAAAAGAAGTTCAACGAGTGGTGAAGGCCTACTTGTGAGTTGTATTTACCACATCAACGATCAACAGAGATGCCCAATGTTCTCTGGCAGCTTGTTCTATGACTTCTTTAGTTAGACAAGGTTCTAAAAAGCATGAATATGAAGCAGTTTCTTTGCGATGCCGGGCGATTTTCTTTCTTCTTTTTATTTTACTTTTACAACACTCCTCACAAGCTAATGTAATAAGACTTCCAAGAAGATAAACTTTATAGGTCTTATTGCCAAGTTGATTAACTTGTGGTGGTTTAGGTTTGCAGATGTAAATGCTGTCTAGACATGTCAACGTGTTACGTTTCCCTATAAAGCAAAATGCAGTCTCTCTTGTAACTGGATTCAGGGATCATAAACATTGTTCTTTGACACAAGTCACAAACCCCCAACTTCCGCATCATAGAATACAGATGCCTAATTACTCTATTGTCAAAAACGGCCAAGAAATACTCAAGAAAAAAGGGATTCACTGTCAGTTGTTTACTTTCCATTCTTTCACTTTTCTTTGAACTATGTGTCACTATTTGAAGTTATGACAGCCCAGCAACCAATTAAAAAGGCAACGCTTTCTTGGTAGGCCTTGTGAAGAAATTCAACATGGAAGAACTACGGTTCTGTACGGGGTAAGGCCAACGTATAAATGCTGGTGCACCGAGAGCCCTCCAAAAGAAGCAGAGGTTACCCGCGATGACGACAAAGTGTCTGTTCCGCGCAATGCGTTGACGGTATCCGCTTGTGGGTGTGGGAGGACATGAACAATTCAACGCAGCAAAGGACTTCACTATACATGGGCAAAGTTTAGCTGATCACCGCTTTAAACCACAGAGCGAGCACTGCCTTTGCAGCCTTTCATCATCTCACCATCACCTTCCCAGCACTTCAAAACCAATCAGTCGCCATCAAAGGTGCCAACCGGGGCGGTGGGGAGCTAGCCAATGTGTGCCAAGCTGCCTGCGACAACGACAACAGCTGAAAGCAAAAACAACTGCTAAAATGTCATTCCAACCCAGGTCTTTCCAGGGAGACATGTTCTCCTTTTCATACCATTGTCATGGTGGAATAAGATAAAATAATCCTGACATCCGTCTAACTGCGTCAATAGTATAAAAGTCTGACATTTATAACTTTGGCGCCGCCAGGCAGAAACCTCTCCATATTTCATGTGTTAGGATACAAAAATAAATATTCTATTATATATCATCATATGAGTGTCATGCAAAAGTAACGAAAATAGCCGATCTATAAGCTCACAACATTAAAAGCATTATATGAGCTTGTGACAAAAGATCCATTGGAACACCTTTTTTTGGTTCATTTTTCCATTTTCTGAAAAGTCAAGGTTTTGGACGTCCAACGTTTCTGCCCGACAGCAACGTCTTTTACTAGTTGAGTCTATCCAGATGCTAGCCGGAATCATAGGAAATTGTGAAACAATAGAACACAGTCAAAGTGATATCAGATCAGTGGCTGACCTCACCCAACATCCGTTGAGGTTGGACCAGATCAGATTTCTGGGGGGGCTATTTGCTCTGCTGCCACAAATCACATGGGGTGGGGAGGACTAGAGCCCGACCAATGCCAGAATTGTGAGTCGGATGCAGATCCTGATTTTGGAGAGTCCTAGACCACCGATTACCAGTTTTTAGACCGGATCATTTTGAATGTTTTTGAAAACCTTTTAACATTTTCACCAAGAATGACATGCCCATAATATACAGCCGGAAAAGGTTGAAAGTGGTTAAAAATCGGGGCACATCAGCTGCATAACTGCCAATACCGATGTCATCATAAAAGTCAAATAATGGCCTATATAATCGGCCAGACCCATACATCTTCCGGACCCTAGGGAGGAGGAAATGGGGGGTTATGCAGAGATCACTGCCCCCCCAGACCTCCTCTTGGAACAGCACAGAGAAATCTATTTACCATTATCTTGCCAAGATCATCTTTTCTGGAGGGGGAGTATTATATACTCAGCATTTCAGGGAAGGGCATATAATGGCATGCTGTTTGTTAATGGTCAGCACTGTAGCCAGTGGCACCGGGAAATCCCTGCAGGGCTGGTGGTGTTGTGTGTGTGTGTGTGTGCGCATGTGTGCGTGTGTGTGTTAGGCTTGCATGGCATGGCTAACAGGAAGCTAGGCACCCTGGGGCCATCTGCTCCTTGCCACAGCTCACATGTCACTCTGTGACAACACAGCATTATTGATTCACACCACCACATCCGCTTCTGTGTGTGCTCATCTGTGTGTTTGTGCGTGTGCGTGTAGTATGTGTATGTGTGCGTATACAGATCCATTGTGAGGACAGCAGATAATTGATTCACACAAGTACATCCGCTTCTGTGTCTGTCTGCCTGTGTGTGTGTGTGTGTGTGTGTGTGTGTGTGTGCGTGCGTGCGTGTGCGAGTGTGTGTGTGTTTACATTATGTGTTTGAGTGGCTACTCAATGAACCTCAACGACTGTTTAGGTTATACTATATCCATGCAACTGTATCTCTGCGACTGACTGGGGAAGTCATTCAAGAAATATGGACAGTGTCAGTGTCAGTTGCACTTCAAACTATTTATGTCAATATAATCGACTTTAAAGCCTTTTTGAGGGCTTGTTCCAAAGTTCCACAGACAGCTAGATGTTTCTCAAAACTAGTTAACCTTGACCTATATTGATATCCTACAGAGTTTTCCAGGCTGTGCCCAATGGCAATGTCAACTACACTGCAAAACCTAGAGTGTCAATGTAACTCTAGAAGTGTCAAAATTAACCAAGGTCCATTTTGACACTTTCAGAGTTAAACCGACACTCTAGATTTCACTGTGTAGAGTCTCAGAGGTGGTCTCATTATCTACCCACCACCGCAGCAAGAGTGGACCACTTTTTTTTACCTGAAATGGCTCACACATCAACATAGAACATGCTGTTTTCCTTTAAAGCAGGTATTGCTTTGGGGTCCATTTGGTTCTATTTGTACACTCTGAGTTTAATTAACACTCTTGCATGGGGGGGAGGGGGCGTAATGTGGCAATTAAAGACCACATGGGAGCTGTGATGGTAACAGCTATATTTAGAGGCCTCTCACATGTCCCTGCATTTTTCAAGGATCTGCACGTTACCTGACACTGAAAGCCAGGTCTCGAGGTAATAGCGAGAGAGAGAGAGAGGGAAAGAGAGAGATAGCGAGAGAGAGAGAGAGATAGAGAGATAACAAGAGACAGCGATGAAGAGAGACTAAAGAAGAGAAAGTGTAAGAGAGAGATAAGAGACTATGGAAAAGAAAGTGTTAGAGAGAATGAGAGAGTATGAGAGAGAGAGAGAGAAAGAGGGAATGAGCGCAATAAAGGGATCGAGAGACAGACATAATCCGTCATTTGGTGCATGGACAGCCCTTGGGGTTCCAGTTGAGGGATATCCATTTAGTGTGAGTTTATCTAGCCCATATATAATTCATCAGCATGTGTTGTCACTGGGATGGGATGCGAGGGTTTTAGAACCGTTATGCTGGCCAAATGTTGAGCAGCACTTCACACCCTTTTAAACTCGTTTATTGCAAGAAATCACATGTATGAATATACCGAAGTCTGTGTGAATTTACCCCCCGAGAGTAAAAATGTACCCATAAAGGAACATTCAAACATTCATTTTGTTAAAATGTCAACTATGAAGAGACAAAAAAGGAAACAGCCAGCCTGCCAGGAGGCCAACAAACAAGAACCATGCACGCATGCACACACCCCAACTCATATGCAGTGGTTCCTGAATGAAGCACGTGGGCCAGCGATTGTCAACTAAAGAACAAATGTCCACACCCTCTGGCTGGACAGGAAAGCTACACCCAGGTCGTCTCCATTATTTATTTACAGTTGCTGCTCCCCTAGCAGACATTCCTAAGCCTATCCTAAAGGAGACCCAGAAATAAGCACACGCAGGACGGGTGTGGAGGGTCTATGGGGACAAGGCAGGCCAAAGCAACCCAGATCATATCAAGACATTCACTCCTCATCCGATCCAGCAGTGATTCTCAACCTTTTTCATTACAAGGAAGGACCCTCGGTTTACATCTCTGCTACCCCCCAACCCCCTTTTTTTTGGAAAGATACAGTATGTATAACTAGAAAAGGCACCCTTTGGGCATTTGGCCCTGTCATACATGAAAGCCAGCCAATACTCCCATACCCCCAACTGGAGGCAGTTGGTCTATGGTCTGCTGAGGGACCCAGACAAAGAAACACAAAACACACACACACACACACACACACACACACACACACACACACACACGCTCTCCAATTATAATAGTAAGATTTACTGTATGTTCATGTACAGTATATGCATTTTTATCGTCTGTCAGTCAGTCAGTCAATCAATTCGTACTCGCACAATTACAAACCCGTAATGGTCCATTTGGTTTCTAACTATCAATCACTTATGGCACACCCCCTCATGGCCACCCTGGGGGTCCCCGGACCTCAAGTTGAGAACCACTGCAATAAGGCAACACCAGCACAGCCATCATGCATATGAAACTGTGATGTGGCCATAATTTATACAATGCTAATCATGAGTTCTGTTCTTCAAATGATAGGGTTGCAGAGCATAAAAGGGACACAAATCTTAGGGGAACGGTTCAGTTCAGTTCAGTTCTGTGAAATGTTTTTGGATTGTGTCAGATGGTGCAAACACAACAAGCAATGTCATGTCAACTTCAAGCAGGGAACAACAAGATCAAACTGAATGTCTGATTTTTGTATCGCTCTTTTTTCATCGTCTCTTCTCACATGCTACAGCAGTGGCTCTCAAACTTTTTCATGTCAAGGACCCCCAGATCGATACGTATTTGGCAGCGGACCCGCATCTGAAAATATTTCGTTTTGTGCTTGTGTTGTTAAAATGTTTTTGGTATTTTCTTTCCCTCAAGATTTTTGGATAATAGCTGAGAACCAATGTGCTACAGTACCTGTAAAGAAACAAAAATGGATTTGGATAGGCATTATTGAGGTTGAAGGAATTCAAGTACTTGTGTGAAATGAAAAAGTGAGTTATCTCCATGTTCTCCTGCTCTTTAGTAAAAATAGAATACATTTTCATATTGGGATGCCAATTACATCCAATCAGGAGAGAACTCATCCAGGATACAGGATAAACAAGTGAAATTGGAAGTGATAAAAACCAAAATATGAGCACCCAAAATTGGAACTGGACCACTATAAAATTGAAGCTTCAAGCTGTGTGGAGTTCTCTCTCCTTCAAATCTCCTTTCAAATTGGTATCCTAACCTGATTGGTTTTTTTTGGTGAGATCTGACGTTCATAGTGACAGAACACTATGCAAAAAAAACAAAGAAAACGGAAGTCTCGCTAGACGAGATTGAAATCTCGAGATTTCGATCTCGTCTAGCGAGACTTCCGTTTTTTTCTTCTTTTTTTTCTTCGGTTGCTTAGTGTTCTGTCACTATGAACGTCAGATCTCACTTTTTTTTTTAAATTAAAATACGCGATCTAATGCAAGGCCTATTGCCGCACGTTTTAAGCTGTGGCGGAGCCGAGATGGAGTCATGAAATGTTTCTACTGTACCATTCATCCTAAGATATCATAACATCATAGAAAAGGTAAGAAAACCGTGGTCCAAAATTCCCCTTTAACATTGAGGGGCTGTGTCCACCAAGACGTTTTTTTTTTCCTGAGCACAGCCTATGTTTTTAATTGTTTACAATGGGAGCGCTGTATTTTGGGAAACGCCAGGAGCGTGAAGAGGCGCTGAACGTCTACGGTATTTTGCGCTGCAAGTTCACGCCAGCCGTTTTTATCCGGGCACCCAGTGTTGAAATATTTTCAACTTGGGCGTTTAACCCATTAAGACCGGGAACGCATCAGTGTCATTTTTTAGATTTCTTTGGCTATTCAAAAATGGCAGATCTACAAGCTCATAGCGCGCTATGAGCTTGTAGATCTGCTAAATCTTTGAATATTTATGCTTTTTAAAGCAAACATTTGTAACTCAAATCTTTGCTTCTGGGGATTCTACAAATGTCATCTAAATATTTGTATTTTATTTATTTTTTTGTTCATGTCAATGACCCCCAAAACGATGATATAACATCTCAAAATATTTGGTTTCAGGGACCCCTAGAAGCAAAGAGTCAAGTAAAAAAATGTACATACAGTATATATATTCAAAGATTTGCACACATTTTCACGATTTGTTTTTTCAGATCTACAAGCTCATAGCGCGGAGCTTGTATATCTGCTGTTTTTGAATAGCCAAATAAATCAAAAAATGACACTGATGCGTTCCCGGTTTTAATGGGTTAAGAACGTTTTTAGCACAGCACCTTGCGCTTTCAGTGGGGATAAAACACTTTATCACGGCCTTAAAGTCACAATCTGTGAAACTCCGTTATAAAACACTAAAAGGGTTAAAGTTACTTTATATTTAAGTATTCCAAAGCAACAATGGGCTATGTTCAGAGAAATAGATAGTAGAGAGCCCAGCAACATCCCCAGGCCCACTTCTGAATGAGGGTATTCATGTCAGTGAGAGTCAAAGAGTCACAGCCCAGAGCTGACTGCTTTAGAAGAATTTTTTTCTGAGATTACAGTCACAGGGCTGACGGGTGTAAACACAGTGGCAGATGGCGAGCGACCGAGGCCTACGCAGCAATGGGGTACAGTAAAGGGGGGAAATCTTGGCCCCTTTTAGCCAAGCTAATCTCTTTTGTGCATTCAAGTCTCCATTACAGTGCCTGTAAAACATTTCCAGTGATGAAATTATTTTTGCCAGTTTCCGTTCATATTATAGCTATCATAACTCTCTAGACTGCCTTTCGCTGCCGATTGCTTCTTATCTCACAATATCCACTAAACGCACCAAACCAATCAATCTACACAGCCCAGCCCACTGCATTCATCATGCACAGTGTATAATACAGCCTGCTTCATTATCTCTACGCAACCCAAAGGCATTTTAGGGGGGGTGAAAGCATCCTGACATCCAGCATATGGCACGTAATTAATGAATTACACCTCTAATCAGACATTAATTAAGGATTAAAAAGAAAAAAAGAAAAGACAAAAACAAGCAATGGACTGATCATATGAATAGAAGAGAAAATAATATGAAGTTATTTATCCTGATTGATGGATGGGAGATAAGAGCACATTCATTTGCATCAATGAACTTGAGGCAAATCGTGCAAATCGTTTTCCAGAGAGAAATAAGCTCATCAAACTTAATTTACAAAGAGAAACTGATAAACAGCAGCTCCTCCGAGAATGTAGAACCAGCCCATGGTCTCCAGTTTGAGGGTGGTAAACGGGTGCATTCAGCCTAGAACTACCCAGCAGGGTTTTCTCCAATTTCCAGACACTTACAAAAACTCCCATCAGTGCCGACATATTGCGAGCTTAAACTGTTGCCGGTATTCCGCTGACAACGTGAAAGTTTGATTAATGACAGCCATATGTAACCAGTAAACAAATATTACATCACTCTTCCCCTTTATTGGAGAACCAATTAGACTGGATAGGGAGTGCAGACGGATAATAAAATACAATAAAAGCCTGTGTTCTTTTGGTGGGTTGTCCCTTTTAATTAGGCTCACCTTCTTCCTCAGTTAGCACTAGCTATACTGACTTCACTGCTGTGCCAAACGTCCAAACCCATCAATGGCACTGCCGATAAACATCAACACCACAAAACTAGAGGCCTAAGTCTAAACACTCCACTAGCAGCCACTCATCACCATGCTGCTCCAAACTGCCCATTGGATTTTCAGATATCTTGTGTGAAAGTGGACATTTTGGACTACTGGGGGCACTAGAGGAAAGGCCACGGGGTCACCAAAATGAGTAGGGTTCATCCTCCAGGTTATTATTTAGTTACAAGCTTTTGTTAATACTTTTCATTGGTTAAATATCTGTAAAATCCACACTTAACCACTTTCACTTTAAATTGTTTTTAAAAATAGCAAAAACAAATTACCCCATCATGCCCATTCTGGAGGGAACATTCGCCAAATATAGCAGATCTACAAGCTCACAACGTGTCGCATCACGATGCGTTGTGAGCTTGTAGGTCTACAATTCTTTCTACTTTTGGATGACTCTGTAGTTTGACGAAGTAGGGCATTAATTTACATAAAAATACATAAAAAGTTGAAATATGGAGATATAAGGTTTCTACTCGACAGCAACGTTATGCTAACAAAATGTGTGAATTATGAAATTATTCCCTGTCAAGTCTGGTCTTAGCATTAAAATACACATCTCATTCGTGTCTAGGATACATAAATAGGATGTAAGTGAGATCTCTCCACAAAATGTTATTTTCCCGTGAGCGGTTGTGCCTCCTTTGTCAGGCAGTTGTTCAGGTTTTCCCCTTCGTTCTCTGCAGACGTGTCAACCTGATAAAGATTAATGACTTCTCCGATGTCCTAGATCCCGCTCAGCCTCGACAGGGGAGGAGAGGGGTGCAGACAGATACCCACAACACCGTAGAAACACCTATCCACTACCAGGATATACTGAGGGAATCCCCCCGTAGGATGGATCCAATCCAACATGCTATTCTTTGTCTCTCTCTCTCTCTCTCTCTGTCTGTCTGTCTCTCAGCAGCTAGTGGCATTCCTCAGACAACCTCAGCTAGGTTGTTTTTGATTGGTTTAAGGTGGGGAAACCCATCGGCCAATCATCCGTTGGCTACGGGCAAATGGTTTTCCAGGTGCACTTTCCTCCCCCTCCCTCAGCCCCTCCCTCTCCTCCGCCTTTGTGCTGCCATTGAGGGGGGAAAAATAAGCACAGAAACAAACTAATTTCTCAACTTTGAGCCTGTTTCGTGTTAGCCATCACAAGTTGTGAAATCATTTGTTTTTATGCAGCACATTTTGGCAGGACCCCGACTGCCATGCCGCCCCCTCAGCCAGACAACAGAATGTCTGAGGTCAAGCCTGTAATTTCAGAAGTTGGTCACCGCCTGCCACTTTGTCCAATCACTTGATATTTACTGAGAGAGCCTGTGAATAAACATAGGTGTGCCACGCGTAGGTGGGGATGCAGCCAGCGCACATCCATGTGTGCTCCTGTCTCGCTCTGACACTCATTATCCTGCCCTGTCCCCAAACAAGTGCAATTTCTCTCACCACAAAAGGACAGGAAAGGATGGATTTATACAGGTGGAGAAAAGTGTGCACTGACTGCACACAATGAAAGGACAGTCTTTTCCAGGTCTATAGAAGCAGAGGAAGATGGAGGGGTGGGGGTGGGGGTAATCACTGCTAAATAGGACCCATTTCCACACAAAACAACTGCTACCTTGTTATTTCTGAGAGGCCCTTAAGTTTTTGTTTATCTAAAAGTATATTTACATTTCTCACCGGCAATGCCTAGACTCAACACCAGCAAATGGGCAACTCCTATTTTGGGCCCCAGCTGTGTCAAAACAACAGGAAACCAGAGGGTGGCTGATAGAGAGGGGTTTTCATGCCACTCTCACATGTCAAAATGTCATTATTAGTTGAATTAAAACCCATTACTGTTTTTACAATGAGGAAAACAAATCCTGAGTGTGAATATCCTTTATAGGTCCATTTGGTTCCATGTGTACACTCTCAGAGTTAAACTAACCCTTGGGACTCTACTGTGTACAGCATTATGATGTGTGACCACGAGCATCCAGTCTCTCTATTGACATTATGCAAATGACATTCAGAAAAGTCATGTTTCTTATTCTGGCCTGTGTCCCACTGCCAAACAAAAATAATTGTCAGGGAGCTGCACAGAAATCAGTTGCATTCAAGATAGCAAGTCAATTTATGTGAAGGAAAAACAAACAAACAAACAAACCAATTCTATTTTATTCTACAGTTTTATCCCAACTGACTTTCTGCAAGCCACCCAGCAAATGTCAAATGTCTGATTTGTGAGAAACATTTACAATAAATATTTCAAATTGGCATTTAAAGATTTAGGCTAAGCCAAGTTCAAAAGCTCTAGCTAGAAAAATGACAAATAGCTAATTTGCCCAATCATATTCTGCCCAAGACTTTTATATAATTACGACACATTGGTTGACGTCTGTGTCCAGACAACTCACTGGGGGAGAGGGAGACAAACAAACAACATCATGAGATGTGGGATGTTGAAAGCAGGACGTCCAATCAGAACAAAACAAACCAGTTCAGTTGTTGTCACCTACAACTTTTAGCCACTTTTAAATAAACAGTTAAACAAGCCTATATAACTATAGGCTCAGGATCAGGATTGATAATAATAAAAAATAAAAAAAACTTCTCAGACTGGTACATGCTGACTGATTCAGTTTACATTTAGTTAATTTGGGTTCTGTAACTCTAGCTGCAAACCTGCAATATTTAAAACATTAGTCCTTTCTTACATCTGTAAAGCTAGGGGGGGCGGAAATCTACAAACCCAAACAAGATTCCAGACAAGGCTCTAGGAGAGCAGTACAACATCACTTATCAGATTTCAGGTAACTGAAATACATGGCAGGGAATTTCCCCCCAACCTGCCAGGCATTCAAATCAACAATTCAACGTTACGGTCTGTTAAAACTGGATCAACGTAATTTCAAACTGAAACACTGTGTAAGAACTGACACTATTTCTGTTCTAGGCTGTACTTAATATTTAGTTTGAGTATTTTTAAGCCATAGTAATTTGGAGTGGACCAGTGGACATGGCTTTCTTCCCGTTTAGCATAAAAATGCATATATGCCCTAAATTAGACACACATGCCCTCACTCAAACCTGAATAATCCCTCAGATTATGAGAGTCCACTCCACTCTCCTATGGATAAGAAGAAGCAGCAGAGAGATACTGTCATCTCCACCCAGCTGGAAAACACAGACTATGATGACCTACATTGTACAGCAGGCACAGGCTCTGTCTATAGAGACTTCTCGCAGGCATCAAGGCAGCCCAGCCACTGGCAGAGCCACGGCACAGGTTTGAAAAGCAGACAAAAGAGTTTCAACCCAGATGCACAGAGGGGTGCATGTTAAACACACAGGCTGCAGATTGGAGCTCTGCCTTGCTGCAGGGAACTCCCTCCACTGTGTGTGCCTTTGATATGTGGCACGAACCGCTACCTTCAGGGGCAAGGAACACATTAAAGGGGAATGCTAAACGCTCCTTCCCTTTCGAGATCAAATGCTCGATATAAATCATTGATTAGCCCACTCCCTCCCTCCCTCAGTCACCTTCTGGCAAGACAACCGAGCAGCACAAACATAATGTTCTCATTACGAACATTCCTACCCATTAGAGGCTAAATTGTGGTAGGCTGGCATAGCTTGTTTCCATGGCCGTCTAGCACAGGATGAGTATTCATAGGGGTCGATAATGTGTTCCTATTGCATTCACAAGAGAGCAGAATAGTTACATAAATGTAAACGGTTGCATGCAGGATGTGTGTGTGTGTGTGTGTGTGTGTGTGTGTGTGTGTGTGTGTGTGTGTGTGTGTGTGTGTGTGTGTGTGTGTGTGTGTGTGTGTGTGAGAGTGTAGTGGCCTGTCCTAGTTTGCACCTGAAATGTCTATCTGCCATGCAGATCTCCTGACAGTGGGTCCTCATATGTGGTGGTTGGTTCAGCCATGCCTGGAGGCCTGAACACATTAACTCAATAGTTATGGGTCCCCTGACATGTGTCTGGACTGCTACCTCCCTCAAGAATAATGACCAAGCCAGGGAATTGTAGCACCTTCAGCACCTTCTGTATGACAGGCTTAGTGGGGCAAGGAAAACATATAGGTTAAAAAAAACCATGTTGTGTGTCCCAAGGGAGGAGATCAAATGTTGCCTTCAAGTGCATTATATTTCTTCCCTTGGATAATGGAGAGCTACCTAACGACAGCTGCTTACACCTAGCACTGACATTACAGAGAGAAGAGGGGCGGGCTTTATAGCAGAGCGTCGGGAGGTGTGACAGAGAAGACAGCGTTTCATTGGCCCGATAAGCTTGACAGACAGCGACACTTTCAAATCAGGCTGCGTCACGAGTGACGCCGTTGAGTGTAGGGCGCTTGGCTCTATCTCTGCGTTATGTGCGCATCTAGGGCAATGGGAGATTTAAGGGGTGATGATGATGATGATGATGAACTACTAGAATCACAACCTACCCATCCCCCGTTGTCTCGAATCCAGCTGTCTAGCGTCCCGTTTAAATACTCCGTCATCCACTCGGCGATGTGGTCCACCTGCGACGTCATCTCCTTGCCCACGCACTCCGCGCACACGGTGCCGCCGAACTCGAAGAACGCGATAATCCGGCCCCAGTTCACGCCGTCCCTGAACAGCTCGTTGATGACCTCGGTGAAGCGCCGCTGCGCCGTGGTGGACGTCAGATAGAGTTGATGTGACATCTCTATAAAGTCGGGCTGGTACAAGCGTTCGAGTTCGTCCCCAGCCTCGCGCAGTACTCTGTGAATGGGAGCGTAGGGGTCCGACTGGGAGAACCGTTCAGACTGGTGAGGGACGTGCTCCCTATCCGGCCCTGCGTCGGATGAATCTCCGCGACACCGTCGGGTCACCGGAGTCGGTGCAGCGGGGACGACGAGTGACCCATTATTAGCAGCGTCTTCGTCCCCGACGTCGTCGGCAAATTCCCATACATATCCTCGTTTGGACAGTTTATGACAAATGTACTTTTCCACAATATTGCGGTTATGCTCGTCCTCCATAACGGCGTAATTTGGCACTTTAAGTAATGCTACTGATGGATACAGATGTCTACACAAAACGCATCACGACCCAATAAGTGCACAATACCGTGTGATGCATAGTGGAAAACTGGGGTAGCCTGTAGAAAAAATATATATTAAAAAGATCCAATGCGTCTGATCGGGAGCCAATAGATTTTTTTCTCAGGACTTTCCTTTTATTTTTTTAGAAAAGACCCATTGGCAAACAGGTCTAAGATCACCCTTTAAAAAGTCCAAACTGCGTCGTGTTAGAACAGTTTCTACGAAGGTGTCCCGAAGCCTTGACGAGAGGAAGGGAAAAAAAGTGTCGACCTTCCCTTTGCATACAAATCCAAGATACGGAAGAGGTTAGAATACTGTCTGCCTGTGCATGTTGCACAGAGAAGATAGACAGGCCAATGTGTTGCAAAAAACGTCAAAGAAAGCCAAAAGCCAAAGTTGCACGTGTCCAGAGCAGGCTATAACGCCGCCAACTATTTTAGCAGCGTTTTACGCACAACTAATGTCTATGCACGGAACTGTGAGCCAGCCAGACAAGGTCGGACTGAAATGCTCCTCATATTCTCGCAGCTCCCTGCCCACTGCGAGGGCGGTGTTTCATACGTCATCCACGCAAGACAAGTCATTCCTTGAGGGAGCGCCTGGAGACTTCACGTGTACACCAAGGACACAGGAAGGAACATTAAAAAACCAAACACTGGTCCATATAGCCTAACGATATTTGTACTAGTAGCCTGTAGCCTTTATGACTAAAAGCAAAACGTATGCAAGTCATAATCAAATATATATCCTCTTCAGCAGTTCAACTATAGATAGGCAGAGTGACTATAAGGACAAACATAATTGAGAAGGTTCTTCTTTGAATCTTGCCCATCTAGAAATTGGAAGATGCTCTGAATAGCACAGGACTACCACATTCTCTTGAAGGGTTGCTGTGATGTACACTATAGCCCCTTGTGGGTGCATGTCCATCTACCCATTCTGTACATTGATGAACCTATTATTTCTACCTCCCTGTGTTCTCCAACTTCTTAAACCCTATATCTCTATCGCGCTCTTGATTCCTGGATCTCTTGACAGGGCAAAGCTTCTAAGATCTCAGTATTCTGCGGATCTGAGAGAGCTGCTGTCCAGGCTGATCCTCCCAAGGAAGATTGAAGTCGACATCTTAAACAGAATGCGTAACACCTCCTCAGCCTTTACAAGCCCTAAAAAACCCTGTGCATAAAATCTCAGGACCCCTGTCTCACTGCATTCTCTAAAGCAGTGGTTTTCAACCACTATTCAAAAATAGCAGATATACAAGCTCGTAGCGCGGCACCGAGTGCCGCGCTATGAGCTTGTAGATCTGCTATTTTTGAAAAACCTTGAAAAAGTGTGCATATCTTTGAACATTTATATTTTTTAAAGCGAAAATTAACTCATATCTTTGCTTCTGGGGGTCCCTGGCACAAAACATTTTCAATTGGGGGTCCGCGGCCAAATGTATATCAATTTAGGGGTCCTTGGCATGAAAAAGGTTGAAAACCACTGCTCTAAAGGAGCACTATGGTTCCCTCTACTGAATTTAAAAAAACAAGGCTTACATGCTACACCCAGGGGTGGACTATCGCACGGGCCTACCAGGCCCAGGGGCCCAAGAGCTCAGGGGGCCCAAGCCATGAGCCATGAGCATGAAGTGTTGCTGTTATTAACTTTGCATTTCTTATCAAAAGGCTTAGTCATTCATGTCAATAACAGAGCTCCAAAAGTCATACTCAAAGCTAAAGGAAACATTCACTTTGTAGATGTTACAAGAAAGAAACTATCATAATGCCTTTTAAGTGCATGTTCATCCCACCAGTGTATTTATAGGACTTTAGAGGGGGATGCAAAAAGCAAAGTGTAAAACAGCACTGGAACCTCAAAAATCCTGTTAGGGTTGGTCAGTGTACCTGCCGGGGATATGGGGGGCTTTTACAAGTCTGTGCCAGGGGCCCATTGTCTCATAATCCGCCTATATGGCTACATCCGATATACCCTAGATTACTTCAAAGGAAGTGGTGACTATATTATACTTACAATAGTGCAACAGTAAATTTTAAATTGTACACCACTACAGAATAAATAAATAAGGCAGGAGGCACAGTAACAACAACAAAATGTCATTACTTTTTTGTTCTCTCCACAGGTATTTATTTCATTTATCATGTAAGAAAATAAGACAAAGAAACGTTCCACTTCTCACATTTTCTTTCAATGGCACACAAGGTGAAATTCTAACAAGTTTGGCAAAGAAAGACAGCAAAAAAACATCAAAGAAGAACATGGAAACATAATAAGCAGATTGCTTTAAGACTTCCATATTCATTACTTATAAACTCTATTGTAGTCTCATTTAAATATCTGTTGACACCAAAAATGGAAAGGGGGAATGTTAGCATGAGCATTATAAAAAATAAAATAAATCATAAATCTCAGTTGTATGTTTTAACAATGAAATAGGCTTGATTTGCATAGCTTAAAAGTGTTAAAACAAATCTGCTTTTCCATGAGCTACATGTCCTATCAACTACGTGTTGCTACCTCAAGGTCAGAGAGTGATTCTGAAAGCAATAGTATACATAAACGAAAAGCTACTGAGTGCAGGACCGTAAGCCTTTAACCAATGTCAAATGAGAACATCATCACAAATGAGTCATCCATTCTCACTTTCATATCTTGGATTTGAGTAAGGCCTTTGTCCAAACTGGAATTGACAATTCACAAAACAGTTGGCATTTTACATTTATTTCAGATAAAATTAACTGGTAGCCCGGAAGTGGGGCCACATTATTCTGTGGACAGATCAATTCTTTTAGCAATAGCTTCATCAGTAGTTACTTCTTAAGGCTTAGAATGGGTCTCCACAATGGTAGTGCTCCACTGCATTAACAAGCTAGTTCTAAGATAAACTGAGCAGCAACATCAAAATAAATCTCAAATAGTTGCATTACGTCTAGAGAAATTGTCTTAATACATTTTGGCATTCAAATATTTGTGTGTTTTAAAAAATATTCCTACTTTCTGATTTGTACATATTTGTAGTAAAGTACATTCTCCCCACATGATGGATAAAAGGAAGACTTGCATGAGACGTTAACATTGACATTTTTCTTGCTCCCTAAAAAGCAGAATGTTGAGAAATGTTACAAGGTAAATAGATATTCACAGGCTTGAGGGACATCGAGAGGGAATCGATCTCAGTAAGTATAAATATCCACCTTTTTATAACAGGGTCACATCAAACCAAAACTCAACAATAAAGGAGCCATTCCTCCCCTGCACACAAAGATGGTCTTCCCTCTTTACATTTTGGCCTAAAAAATAAATCTAAATGAACACACACACAAAAAGATCTCCAACGCCCCCACGAGGCCTAAAGGGATACTGCTTGAACCAGCAAGCGTCATCCCTCATGTTGCCCTGACTAACACCAACCCATCAATACTTGGATCCTGCTTGGATCTTGACTGGAGGTGGTTAAACATGTGCAGACACATAAAAACACACACACAGTAGATACATTTCATTGTGCACTATCTTAATGAAAGCAGAGACAAAAGGCCTGGTGAATAAGCTCAAATTCAGAGGTGAAAGGTGACATCACCATCAGCTACTAAACACATTTTTTCCATCCCCATGACATCATGACTTTAACGCATGCCTTAATGCGGCCTCTTTGAAAAACTGCACAACAAACCGATATAATGAGAAATAATTTGGTATGTTATGTTTCCAAGACATCAAAATCGAATGGCTTTTCTCGCTCCCTGTGGTTGGCTCAGTCACAGAAGACACACACACATTGACATCATCAGCCTAAGTAACACTCTCTCACTTGCACATACACTCCATCAAATGCTTAAGATTATAATCTCCCAGAAGCAAATTACTTTTGCATTAGAAAAATTTACATAAGACAAGAATAAAAGTAAACCCATGTTCACTCTCATCACTGCAATGTGCTGTCAAATGACATTTTAGCTTGACAAACACTGCAAACACAAGCAAAACATCATTTAACGTAGACAAAACACGGAAGGTAAGAACTGTGTTCAAAGTAACAGAGGTCAACAAGTCAAAGGGGGGTGCTTTGCCTGCAAAGACTCACAATCACATGACAAAATGGTACAGAAGACGTTCTCACTTATTTGGTGAGAAAAGTATAGAGTGAATAAGGTGAAGCTTGCTGTGTGGTGCTTGCAATAGTATGACAAAAGGTGAAGTGTTAGCATTCCATTTTTCCCCAGTGGGAAGGGATTTCAGGCCATATTGACACAACCAGTCAGACAGGCTATCCATTACTTTTAAGCATGTGTGCGGGTGGTGGCAGTGAGGCTTAATACATCTAGTATCAGTTGCTGACAAGGTCGACTTTAAGAACAGCTTGTGGGGTGTTTAGTCTGCCCTCATCCACTGCAGACCTCACCCCCCACCCACCCCCCACAAAAGAAGCAGGTGCGCACATGAAAACCAAAATGTCACTGGAATGCATTTGAGTGGTAAAAAAAAAGAAAAAAAAAAGACTGTCAAGTCAATGGAGGAGTTACAGTACATCAATGGACAAGCAAAAAGGACCCATCTGCCATTTTCTTTCATTCCATCTGTTGAGCTGATATCATTGGTAGACACCATGCCTGGCCTTAATGGCCACCCAGGGTGGCGTGCTTTAGGGAGTGGGGTGGGGGTGGATGTGTGTAGCTGGTCTCCTCCAGTGGTTATAATAGAAGGAGGGGAGACGGTGTAATGAGGCGGGGTGAGGGGTGCTTTTGCATGTGATCATAGTATTACTCCCTCTTATCGGCTGCTTTGGACTGCTCTCTCTGGATCATGCAGCGGCGCACGATGCTGTCAAAACTCCCCAGGTAGAAGAGGGCGATGGTCCGAAACAATCCCATGGTCACAATCTGCACAGGGGTTAAATCAGGTGAGGTTTGAGGACAGAGGTCAACATCAGGATGCACCTAGGTGCATTCAGAGTAAAATCCTCATTGTTCATTTATCAGAGTTCGACATTACCGGTTTGCAGATTGCCCGGGGCAAGTAAAGAAATTTGCATGCGATACCGATTGAGCCAGGTATTCTATGGAAAGTAAGTCTATGTCTTACCGGGCCAAAAAACTTGACATTGATCTGAAGGTGGCACTAGAGGGGTAGATGTATTGACTTCATAATTATTATGTGTGGAACAGTGGATATATCTCAGTTCTTTTTCATATTACTCACTCCATGTATTGCTATGGGAACAGCGCCCTCTGGCGCATCACGGCCATAAATACCCATTTGAGAATAATAAGAATGCCAACTATGACAAGAGGGACCTTGTACCTTTGGTGCGTGGCCCCAATTAAGACGGAGGATTTTACTATGATGGGATGATTAACTTACTGTAAATACCTGGCCTCGCTTATTATCTGTGGCCTAGAGCACCGCCTATGGGAAACCTAAAGTGACATCAAGAGTACAGTGTGTACCTGTTGGAGGCCTTCGGTGATGGAAGTAACAGGTGACATTCCACATGTGAGTGCTGAAAGCATGTAGCCATCTGGGCCCACAGAGCTGTTGAAGTTGCCTTGCTGCAGGAAGAAAAAATAAAGAAGAATGTAACAAAACTAAAATAAGTAATTTTCTAAATTAAACTTGGGAGGTGGCTGTCGGTTTCTTACCACAGCATCCCTAACGACAATCTTGGCCACTTGCTCTGGTTGACAAACCCCAGAGGTCTCAGAGATTAACCTGGTCTCTAGCGGCTGTGAGGGGAATGAAAAACAGGGTATCGATTGGTGAATTGGTCAATTTGGTTAATTTTGTTCGAATGCTATTGCGTGAGAGCATTTACCTTTGTCTTGTTCTCCTCTGCGAGTCCTGGAGTATCTGTGTCAGGCGGGTAGGCCACAGTCACATAGATGTTGTATGGCTTCATCTGATCAAGAAAGAACACAGGAAGTCTTACCAAACCAACACGCTGTGGCTGAATTTACCAACATGTACCCATCCTCTCAAAGTTAAAGTAACACTAGGATTTTGCAGTGCAGATACTTGAGCAGTGTAATAAAATAAAAATAAATCACTGTGTGTCTTCAGATTAACCACTTGAACCCCAGCATGCCTATTCTGGGGGGATCATTCGCCAAAAATAGTAGATCAACAAGCTCACAACGCGTCTCAATGCCACACATTGTAAGCTTGTAGATGGGTTATTTTTGGTGAAGAGATTTGGTGTAGACAGAAAAAAAAACGGTCCAAGTACAGTTTTACTAAGAATAGAGGGTTAAAGGTTTTAAGTTTAACGCTACAGTCTGTGTGCTCGTTGGCTGTCCAATAGGACTTCCCTGGGGAGACACTCACCTCCATCTGCAGTGACTCTGCCAGGCCACGGAGAGCAAACTTAGAAGGGGAGTAGGCGGTGTAGCCAAACAGGCCAATCTGGCCCGCCTGTGAGGACACGAACATAATGCGTCCCATCCGGCGTTCCTTCATGGTGGTTATGACGGCCCGCGTTGGGTACACGCTGCCGAGGTAGTTCACCTCCATCATGCTCTGTAGGAAACAAAGCCATGCCAAAGAAACCCCTGTTAGGCACACCCATTACACTGGGGCAGTTTGGCGTGGCTATTGTCCGACACGCTTAACAGACTCAAGACTCTTTCCATGATTATACTTTCCACTGTGAAAGCCTATCTGTGAAGCCGTTTGGATGGGAATAAAACATGCATAAGGTGCATATTTAAGTTGCTACTGAATCCTTGGTTTCAGCTTGCCATAGAAATAAAACGGTCTGAATATTTTGAACAAGCAATCTTGCATGTCTAGGTGGAAATGTGTTCTGTTATGGCTTTTATTTTAAAGGTGTATGTCCTGGCTTACACATGCGCTCTTTATCATCAAGCATCTAAGAGTGTGAAATGAGCCTAACTACCCAAAATTTACAAGTTTACCTGTTATATACAACAATCATAATAAAGTGGCAACATACACAGTCCATTTGGAGGGGAAGAAAGAAAATTGAAGAAAATCAAGTTATGACATTACCTCTCAGATCCTAATCCGAGTTGTAAATATATTTAACCCATTAAGGCCTGAGTCCGATTCTTAAAATGTTTTCTAAATCCTAACAGATCTTTGAGAAAAAAAAAAAGAAAAAAAAAAGATTTTTCAAAAATAGCAGATCTACAAGCTCGTAGTGCGGCACTCGGTGCCGCGCTATGAGCTTGTAGATCTGCTATTTTTGAATAGCCAAAGAAACCTAAAGTGACACAGATGCGTTCCAGGTCTAAATGGGTTAACAAACCTTTCATATGATTGTTGAGAGTAATGATATGAAACAAGTTAATAATGGGACCTAGTTATGGGACCTAGTTGTCATCACTTAGCCTACTTTGAAGCGCTCCACGTCCACTTCATCAAACTTTGCAGAAATGGATGCTCCTGCACAGCATACCAGCATATCCACAGGTCCCAGTTTCTCTTGAGCCTACATGACACAAAAAAAAGGTGACTTTAGCATTACCACCTTGTTGTATAAAATTAGAGAAGGTCCAGTGTGATTAAGTGAGTTAATGTACCTGTTTTATCACACTCTCCACTTGACTATAATCCTTGGAAACATCCACAGATATGCAGAGCACCACCTGATTATAGGAGATGGTAAAAGATCTTATGCTATCTTATGCAACAATATAAGGGTATGCGCTATATAGTTAGAAACAGTCATATCGAGTTGTTATACATAAAAGAAACATACTTGTTTGTCATTTATAGCACATTTCTCCACCTCCTTCTTGGCTTGAACTAATTTGGTCTGAGGAAAAAGTGGTATCATGTTAAATCTATGATACAAGTCTGTGCAAATGGGTATATTACACTTTAACATTTCACCATATCACCACCCAGAGCCAATGCAGCAGTATATTTATTACAGTGCTGCTTCTACTACTCCTTAAAAGCACAAACAAATGTAATTTATTTTGCAGCATGTATAAATGCGTAATAATAAATAAAAAAAGGATAATCCATGGATTATTATACTTTTTAAAAAAGTGTACAGTTGATACCATTTTGCCATGTTTGGCAACACATAAGTTGGCTTGGCTCTTGGTAGAGACAGGTTAGGACTAGACTATACTGTTGCACAAAGGGTATGAATGGCAGGTTATTGTAGGATTTCTGCTGACCTCGTCCCGTGCCACCAAAGTGATGAAAGCTCCTTGCTTGTAGCACTCCATGGCGATGCACTTTCCTATCCCACTGGATCCACCAGTCACCTGCAGACGGAAACAAACTACTAGCATGGCACTCTACTTAAAAGGTGCCTTTAAAGTTCAACAGTGGTGTAAAGTAACTAAGTAGATTTACTCAAGTACTGTACTTAAGTACAATGTTGAGGTACTTTACTTGTCAACAAATGTCAATACTTTTACTCCACTACATTTCAGAGGCAAATATTGTACTTTTACTCCACTACATTAGAAAACTTTGTAGATATTTATTATTATTACAAAACACACATTTACCACTTCAGCCCTATTTAAACTTTGGCTATTTGAAAATAGCAGATCTACAAGCTTACAATGCGACGCGTTGTGAGCTTGTAGATCTGCTATTTTCAAAAGATTTGTATACATTTAAAAAATTGAAATGGGACATTCTGCATAATGAGTACTTTAAGTACATTTTGATACCAATACCTTTGTATCTTTACTTATGTACATTTAGAATTCCGGACCTTTACAGTATTTCTACATTGCAGTATTGATAGTTTTACTTAAGTAAAAAAAATTGTAGCTTTTCCACCACTGCAAATATTACATATAATCCTAGTTTTGAAACGACTTCATTCATTGGTGTGGGCGTGTCATACTGTTGACAGCCAGTCGTTATACATTAGTGTAACGTGATCACTCAGGCGAACAAAGAGAGAGTAAGAAACCATTGTAATTTAATACATAATTTGACTTTAAACGTTTGAGAAGAAAGACGTTGTTTTACAAAACGATGAATATTAAACTAGCGTCTAGTGGATATAACGTCCCACAGTGTTGTGATGTGCACTTACCACGACATGGGCCCCGTTGAGTTTCAGAGGTTTGGGACTAATGAGAGGCGATATCATGTACAACAGTAACACAAAGGCAACGATGAACGCAGCGACGACCAGGAGCATGATGAATGGCAGAAGAAGCCACCAGGAATTGATGAAAAGCCAATCGGTGATCGTTGAACACAAGCCTTCCTCAGAGGACATGGGTGGTTCTGTCAGTCGTTAGCTTATTTGCTAACTAGCGAGCTAGCTTCTGGATAACGAATAGCGGCTGTACTAAGAAAGGGGAGGCGAAAAAAACACTTTGGAGGTGGAGTTGGGTTTTTTTCTAGCAGGATTCGCCAGTCAGCCAGAGAACGAACACTGGAGATAAAATTACCTCACTGGACCTTGCCTCTCTACGACAAAGCGCACTCAAACCAAAACAAATCGAACTGTGAACTTTGAACGTCTGTTCGACGGCCGCTAGATCATTTGGTACATGTAGTCCTCGGTATAACAATTCGGCAGCAGACTAGTCTGACTCCAGTGTAAATGGACTACAACTCCCTAAATGCTTCAGCTTCCTCATTCCTGGGTACAACCCTTATGTTGCACAGTGACAGCACACACGCCACAGACATAAAATGTAAATGTGATTGGAAAACAGACGCAAACAAACATGTTAGCTGATAAAACCCACATTTAAATCACCGCCCTTCTCACTCATATCTAAATTTCCCATTGTATTAATTTGTAATGAGAATGCTCCAGTTGTTTTTGTTGAACAAAAATACAGCAAATGCTTCTTGTGACTTACTTTATTTACATACATGAAAAGATTCTTATATGGCCTCTTCATAAAGAAAAGGGCAAATAGTTGTAGTATAGAGCCATCTCCAAAGGCATTTTAAAGTAAAATGAGAGATCTTCCCTATCAACATGTTTAAAGACAGTCTTGTATTCTGAACGCCATAAGAACATAAGAGTACAGATGAATACAATGTCTAAATGAGAGTTTACATGAAATGTGTAAATTGATATACATTTCTTTTCAGTGGTGGCAAAGCACCCCATACATAGCAATGACTTCCAATTAAAGAAAAAAAGAGAAAGAAATCCTGCAACTTGTTTAGAAGGCACATGGTTCACACTGCCACTTATAATGGCTACATATTAAAGATGAATCATGCTTGGAGCTGTATTTCAGTGATGTAAAGTGTAACAGATAGTGATCTCTCTACCCATGTCAGAAGAGTCAGAATTCAACACCTGAGCCATGTCTCTTCAAAAACCAACACTGATGCTGTGGCTATGTCAACAATAAGGCATTGCTTCTTTCAGGTTGTGTGAAGGATATTCTGTATTGCCTTGTAAGGAAATGTGATCATAGAAAGACGTAGGCTCCGCTGTGGGAAGACTACTGAAAAGAGAGACTACTTTGAGTCCTTTCCAACTGTAAAATAATAGTGGTCTGGCACCTTTGGTGATCCATACTCATTCCTTCTTGGATTTGTCCAAAAAAACGGAAGAAAAAGATCAAAATTTGCCAGATGCAGCTACTGCCCTGAATGCGAGTCACTTTCTCAACCCCGCAACACATCCACCACCTTGTGACTAAAAGGCCTATGTTGCATGCATTGTTAGCTCTCCCCAGCCCAACAGTAATACAGGTTTATAGAGTATTTAAAATAAATCTTCTTTCATTGATACAAAATACAGGTGCAATAAAGACATCCTCTCAACTAGTGAGATGTGTCATGACGGAAATTTGACAGACAGGGAGTTAAATTTCTATTTACGATGGTAGGTAAGTTAGGCGTGAACATAGGCGATGGGATAATCCTGATGTGAAATAACTTATGCCTCATATATCCAGATTAATTGAATAGTTTGATTTACATCAATGTGTATATTTCTCATCAGAAGTGTCCCAAGTTGCTTGGGAATTTTGCACAGCTATACATTTAGACCTTAGTGCATAATACAAGTAACCAAAATAATCCATTCTAAGTAGCAATCAATCCACATTTTAACAGTTCAACTGCAGAAATGCTGCAGAGAAACCCCTGAACAACAGAGGATATCCAAGAAAACAACGTAGTATTCCATCCCTTGTGTTGTGTGGCCAACACAACTTAATATAGCAGTCTTGTGATATATGAATAGAGCCCTAGGACTGGTGGAGGGTTAGAGGGAGAGAAAAGGAGAATGAGAGGAAGGAGAAAAAGAACATCACTATTCCTTTGCTTTGGTTTGCTTTGGCTCGAACATCCCATTAACCTTCCTGACCAAAGTCTTCTGTGAATTTTTTCAGTTTGTCCAGATCTTGTTCATTAACTGTCGGCTTTGTGTTGGTCAGGGACCTCAGCATGTCGGACTGCAAAGTAACGAACAGGCACACATTAAAAGATATTCAATAATGGTTTCTCATACACTTGGTGTGTAGAAGGCCAGCATTTCAGTACTCTTACCATGGAAACAACAGGTTCCAGTAGCTTCTCGCTAGGAACCTCCATCCATGTCATCTCAATAGCACTGGGATCGCCAGGTGAGCACGGGGTCAAGAGGTCATCTACAAGAAGATTGGGGTCATCTCTTGACGGCCCTCGTACCTTGGAAACCACAATTAATTAATTAAAACTTAAGTGTGGAGCGAAATCGGAAGTGGCAGCAACTACTCAATGGGCATAATCTAGCATGCTGCTGTATGGAGACCTACCCGTTTAAAGTGGGTAGCTGACTGGACCTTCCTGACAGGTTGCATGAGTGCATCTCTGACAATGACGCTGACATCTGCTCCCGAGTATCCGCCTGTCTTCTTTCCCAGCGTAACAAAGTCAGTTTCAAGGAGGCAGGTCGGGGTGGCGCCCAGGTGGAGTTTGAACATGAAGGTGCGGGCATGCTCTTCTGGCAGAGGGATGTAGATCCTCTTCTCAAATCTGACATGGTATTATAGGTGTTCAGTGAGTACAGAGGAGCAACAGCCTGGTCGCTAATATGTTTGGCAGATGACAGAAATTACCTTCTTCTGATGGCAGAGTCCAAAGTCCATGGGATGTTGGTCGCTCCAAGTACCAGGACTCCGTCATTGTCGTTCCCCACTCCTACACAGAACAATGTCAGGGTCAGGGATACAGACTCATGCACAGGGGGCTTCAGTCACATCAGTGTTTTGAAGAGTTAAACACTTGAGTCTCGAGTCAACCCCATTCAGTATGTATAAACTGGTCATTACAGAATTTAGTTAAAGGTTTTTTGCATAAGCTCTGCAGCAAACAACGACTTAGACATTATACATAAATCAAAAACCCTATGGAAAAAAGCTAAACAGTTGTTAGTACTACAACCCTGTAACACTAAGTTGTACAACAGAAAACACTAATGAAACATCCACATCACATGGATAGTGAGAGATTAAGTGCAGATTAATCACCTTTGTATTCTGCCTGTTTAGCAGTGGATACATTATCTTAATACTTAAAACAATATAAAATGCCATTTTTCCCCAAGGCCCCTTAACTCTCTCAGTGCCAAGCTCAGAGTTATCCCGAGTTTTATGGTTATACCCTCAGTGCCAGAACGAGAAATCCCGAGTTAAATTTTTTTTTTTTTTTTTTTTTTTTAAATAGTGTTCAGAACCCAAGATATCATTATCTGAAGATTTGCAGCTCCATCCACTCTTTGTTTAACCTATAACTGAAAAAGGCTGTATCTCGCTTCCTAAGCACTTATTTTTTTCTTTGAAAAAAAATAATAAAATCTGGCAAAGTTCGCAATAATTTTTTAATTTTATTGGCAGTGAAAGAGTTAACTAGCATAATCTCTCCAACAGAAGAGATCCGCTTTTGATAAGCTCAGTTAAAAGCCTTGTGCTCCCCGAATCACAGAGAATGTATAATCTTTGAAAATGTAAGGGAGTAGATAAACAGCAGAGATATTTTACATTTTCAGGCCGATTTGAGGAATGAAAATCTAGTAACACTGATCAGAGCACATGGTGCGAAGCTTGGCCAATCAAATTCGAATACAACGTTTTGTACGTGGATTTTGCCAATCACATCTGGATGTTACGTTTGTGACGCCCCCTCACCCTCCACCCACCCATAAGCCAATTTGAATATAAGATAGAGAGATTAGATTGCTCTGTGATCAGTAATCCAGTCATCTACAGGGGGGTTCAGGAGCTCATCTGTGGACTCACCCTGCATCTGAACCAGGAACTCAGTCTTGATGCGCCGAGCTGCCTCACTCTCATTCTCACTCCTTGAACCGCAGAGGGAGTCAATCTCGTCAATGAATATGATGGAGGGTTTGTGCTCCCTCGCCAGGGTGAAGAGACTCTTCACAAGCCTGTTGAGCAGAAAGGAAGCATTAAAGAAATTAAACAACCACACGCTGGTGTTGCCACTGCCCGTGCCCCAGAGTACCAAGACACACTCACTTCTCGCTCTCTCCCAGCCACTTGGAGACGAGGTCAGAAGAAGAGATGGAGAAAAAGGTAGAGTTGTTGGCCTCTGTGGCCACAGCTTTGGCAAGATAGGATTTTCCTGTACCTGGAGGTCCAAATAGCAGGATCCCTCTCCATGGTGTTCTCTTACCTATTAGACAGCAGAAACCCACATATCTTTATTACCTGGTTATAGCGTTTAAACCAAAACAATCAAAACCCTCCACACAATACTTTCCCACAAAGTCGGCACACGTTTTATGAGGTGTTGAAAGATTAAGATGTTTTTTGCAGCACCGGAAATCGGACAAACATGCAACGCAATTGGTCACTGTAAAGCTCAACAGTGACTAGCTCAAAGTTATAAAAAACTTAGTCTCTGCATACAGGTTTATTGGTGGCGACTGGCGAGTCATACACACTCCCTCCATAGAAACTTTATGATCTGAGGTGGTGTTCAGTGTTATGAAGCTGATCACTGCAAACTGATCACTGCACACAAGGTAGCATGCCGTAGAAGCAGCGCTGAGGGTGATTGTGAATGACTGATTATAGAAGCCCAGTGCTAATGTAATTGACAGAAACGCAGTCAAGACTTAAAAGATCATTTATCGGGTCCACATAAATTACATAACAAACACAAATGAATTATTTAAGTGAAGAGTACGGTCTAAACCTGCGCTAAATGAAACGTGGGTGACTTTTATTGTAATTTGGGGCTATATAAAATACAATGAACTGGGGGGGTCCCCGTTGAAACACTTAATATATGGTCATAGCGCATATCTATCTATTAAATAATATTTAATTACCTGTGAATAGGTGTGGGAATTTGATGGGTAGAATGACGGCTTCTTTCAGGGCTTCTTTGGCTCCCTCTAACCCAGCAACATCACTCCATTGAATGTTTGGCTTTTCCATTACAATTGCACCTGGGGAAAACAAAAGTAATGAATTGAGAAAACATCAATATATTAGCAATATAATTATGAGAGCTGCATTGTAAAATTCATTGATTAAAAACAATGTGACAGAAGGCGTCATATTCTGATTGGCCAATGTCAGATTAGCCTGGTAAACCCTCCCTCCGGAAATCTAATTTCTATTTGATTCCTGGAGTGAGTCTGGCATGAACCGCCTCTCTGCAATATTGGCTGTGTATGCCAAACGGCCGCGCCTATCAGCGTCGTCGCTCATTGTTCTGTGATTGACAGCTTACGTTGGCCAATCAGGTGGCGAGTTCGAGTGAGCCCAAAACACGAACGGCAGCCATCTTTTTCTTGTGCGGCCAATTCTCCGCTATTTTTTTACTTCAAAAAGCTCTCTAACTTCTATTTTGAGGCACGGAATTTACTTATAAGATATCGTTTGGATAGAATTTAGTTGTTTAACTTCATATATGTGGTCAATTAATCATGACAAAGCCTATTTAAAAATAAAAATTTAGAGAACCGGTAGGGGCGGGCAGTGACACCATTCTATCCGAATAAGGCAACCCATTTTGGGTATGGCTGTCTCAAAAGTCCCGTCGCGTCACATTAAGACTGGTGAACTGCTGATTGGCTGAAGGGGGAAAATTATCATTGGCTGAAGGGGTTGTCAGTCAACGGTATTACTCCCGCCCAACTCCAGCACAGCCAATATTGCAGAAAGGCGGATCAGGCCAGACTCACTCCTGAAATCAAATGGAAATGAGATTTCCGGAGGGAGGGTTTACCAGGCTAATGTCAGATATCTCTAACCTGAGAGTTGATTCTGGAACTTCTTTTTCTCTGGATCATCTCCTTCATCGCTGTCATTCCTGATAACACAGGTGAAGATATGGAAAGACACAAAGGCAGAGAAAAAGAATAATGAACACCCAAACATATCACAAACAACACAATTGACCACTATTACAGGGGAGGCACCGGCTCAAGCGGACCTTGAAACAGTAATCCATGCATTCATTTCAACACCGTACGACTGGATCCTTGTAATTCCCTGTGTTTGGGGCTCAGGCCAAAAGGTCTCCAGCTTGTTCAAAACTCGGCTGCAAAGACTTTTAACTAAGAGACAAGAGCATATCACTCCCATCCTTGCAACACTACACTGGCAATCTGTTAAGTATAGAATTTATTTAGACTTTTAAATCCCTACATGACCTTGCTTCTTCTATGTTTTTTTTTCTTGTTTTTTTCTTGCTTTTATCTCTGTGTGATTGTCATCCTGTTTTGTTATATGGACCCTGAGTCTGAAATAAAGATTGAATTGAATTGAATATGTGTCAAGCCACTACCTGTGCTCCTCAGGTAGGACCCTCCTAAATGTTCCCTCAGCCTGCCTCATTACAAAAGGTAACCAGCAGTTTTCCGTAAGAGCCCCGCAGCAGTGGAACTCCCTACCTGAAGAATGTGGGTTGGCAAAAAGAAACTACAAAAACTAAAGAAGTTAATAGTAAATCTGTTGGTTGTTTCTATTCCTCTTTTATAACTGTTATATCACTTTTATTATACTTTGGTTTTGTCTTTTTTTGTAATGCACACCTAGTAAAGGTGTGTGTGCTTTCATAACTCTTATATCACTTTTATTATTACACTTTGGTTTAGTCTTTTTTTGTAATGCACATCTAGTAACTATGTGTGTATATATATATATATACAAACAAACATGTGTTAGCGTGCGTGCGTGTGTGTATTATATATATATATACACACACACACACACACGTCAATCTATTTAAGTCAGTGCCAACTTAACAGACTTGATTCATCACATTCCAGCTCTGAAAGGCCAACATGTCAGCAGGTGGAATCCATGGCCCCACCCATAAACACACCCTTTGTCTTCAGAACCAGACTCTTTCACTGGCTTGGCAGGCGGAGCTTTCTCCTTCTTCCTCAGGTACTCCTTCAGCTTTTCTGCTCTGTCCAGGTACTCTGCGCATTTTGCCCGGATGCTCTGCTTAGCTTTGTCACCCTGGGCTTCGTCTGAAAAGGAACATCCAAGAATTAAAGGACCAGCACTCAACTTGTTTATATGAAAATTCATGTTTCAGGAAGCCTTTAGCATTGAACACTTATCAAGCACCCACTTGAGAAATGTAAAATATGTTCAGGTCATTTTTACGTTCCTAATAACATTAACATTAACAGTAAATAAGCCATTTATGTCTATACAAATATGTATTATTTATATCGTACACCTATGACAATATCAAAACACGGGGTCCAAAATGACCCATCACTACCTTGAAGAGGAATGACATAATTAAAATAAGATTCTGCATCAGATTAGGATAGACAAATATCAAGCGGCACATGAGGAAATGGTTAATTAAATGCAAATGTTCCACATTCTACTTACATTTTACCACATGGAGGAAGTACTGAACAGCATGTTGGTACAGACGCAAAGCCTCCTCATAATTCTGCGCTTTATCCTCTTGCGCTGCCTTGCTGGCCAGATCAATGGCTTTCTGAAAGACAAGAGATGGAAGATAACAATGCCATCACAGAAAAACAACATACCTAAAAGTAATGGAGAGCTATGAAAGAAGCACAATTACTATCTAGTCACAGTCTCTAAATTATGGGGGTGGCAAAACAGACATCTACCTGTCTGTATAGTAAACAAAACTACATTTAAAAGGTAGGTTAAGTGATATTTATTGGTATTTATCTTTTTGTTAAAAGGTTAAAGTACTATATTCTGATAGTAATCATTGCTACAGAGTGTTTGTTCGGTCACAGGGGTCTCTCCAGCTCTTTAGTAAACAAAATATAAATACAATTTTCAGGTAGGTCAACATTTAAGCCAATCAGGAGAGGACTGAAAATGCATTTTCTGTCTCCTTTGACTGAACAAACACACTATAGCAATGAGTACTATGAGAATAGAGAGCTATTTAACACTTATTTTAACAAAAGTAAATCACTTACCCTACCTTTAAATATACAGGCACAAGAGGCTGAGGGCAATATCAGTATGACACATTCTCAAATAATCATTGCTGCAAAAATATTATGGGCATATAATTATGTTGTTTTTTTAAATAGATCAAATTCTCAGCTGTGTAGCATTATTAGATTGGTTCAGATATTGGACTTAAGACTGAACAGTTTCACTTCCTGAAGGTTTAACAATTACTATTGGCTGTGGATGGGGCTCAGCAGGTACACCACCATAGAGTGACAATAATATGTAGTCTATAAAAATATAGGTTTCTGTTTAATCCAACGATCCAAGTAAAGTATACTTGAATACTTGGATTAAACTGTCACCTATATTTTAACTAGTTACCCGATTGCTTGGCTAATCAGATGGCTTTTCTGCTAACTAGTACCTTGAATATCTAGCCGTCAAAAGTGAAACACTTTGATGATGACACAACATCAAACAGTGTACTTCATCAATACACAAATAAAGACGAGGCAACAACACAAATGGTAGACAACTTTATTTGGCCAGAGTTGACGTGTGGCTAAATTTGCTGCTACCAAAGTTTGCTGCTAACTAACATTAGCTTAGCCTGATCCATGCTAAATTGGTAGATTCTCTATAAAGTTAAAACCCCGCACTAACACAATGTCCGACAAGGACATCAAGGACACTCAACCACGGGGACAGGAGGCTCGTTCTTCGGTAACCAGGGAGTGTTTCCCCACGTCCTGCTTTGTTTGTTTGTGTTGTTTAGCTCGTTTAGCCGTGTTAGCTAGCGCTGTGTTAGCTCTCCAACTTACCTGCAAATTGTTGTTGGCAGCCATAAGGGCTGATTCTGTGTCAAAGCGGTCGAAAAAACGAACCAAAACACGGCAACAAAACCAACAATGTCCAAATCTGGTTGTTTATTAACACGCCAAGAATAAAAAACGACGGCTAATTATAATTGCGGTCGTCTTGTTTTTGTGTCTGTCGTCAAATCAACACCGAAGCAGCTGCAAACTTCCGCATTGAAAACAAGTCCAGAGACCCGAGTTGGTTTCTCTCTCTCACGCACGTACGCGTGCACGCTATGTCATTGCGTCACGACGCACCCACATGAGAGCTGAAAGGTCAGGACCTGTCACACGGCCTGTCACAATTATTATTACATCATTGTCTAATCGCGATTATTTTTGGACAATCGTCAAAATCGTTTCCATGTTGAAAAATACATTTCTAAATATATACAAAATAAATAGCAGATCTACAAGCTTATGTTTAAAGAATTTTGAAGTATAAAATAATTAAATGTCAAGTTAAATATTCAAGTTATTTATCATATCTGCCCTTTGCAATGTTTGATTATAGAAGCCTAAAAGCCACAGAAATGTAATTTTTCATATTCATGAAATTCATATGCTCCAGTTTTCAACGACAGAAACACAATACAATCGTTAATCGCAATTATTTGTATGACAATTAATCGTCAACTTAAAGGTAGGGTAAGTGATATTTTTGGGCTAAAACAAAAAGTGTTTTGTTAAAAGGTTAAAATACTATATTCTGATAGTAATCATTGCTATAGAGTGTTTTTTCAGTAACAGATGTCTCCCTGTCTCTCCAGCTCTTTAATAAACAGAAAATACATTTTTCGGTAGGTGTCAAAATCTCAGCCAATCAGGAGAAAGTACCAATTTTTAAGCTTAATTTGTATAGTGTTCCAGTTCCAATTTTGTCTGCTCATTTCTTAGTGTCATCACTTCCAATTTCACTTGTTTAATCTGTATCCTGATTGAGTTCTCTGTCCTGGTTGGATAAAATTGGAAATGAAACTGAAACTGAAACGAAAATGCATTTTCTGTTTAATAAAGAGGTGGAGAGACAAGGAGACTCCTAATACTGAACAAACACTCTATAGCAATGAGTACTATCAGAATATAGAGCTATTTAACAATTATTTTAACCAACGCAAATCACTTACCCTACCTTTAAATCTTGTAATCGTGACAGCCCTACCTACTTTTTCTGATTATTTTTATCGGCTAATATTGATCAATATGTAGCTCCAGCATCAAACATACGTTTTTCTGGACTCACATGCACGGGACAAGAGATACAAACTAATTGGAGTGGGTCAAAAATAAATCCACTTCTCGAATAATTCAGTTTCTCAAAAGATAAAACTGAATTATTTACGAATTTAAGTAAAATACAAATACATACATATAACAGATGACTATCTTTTGATCTAAACTGCAATAATGTTTTACTGACATTGGAAATGCTCGTACTTGGGTATAAGAAGACAAGGGAGTGTCAACAAAACACCTTACTACTGCTACTGACTGAGAGAATTATTAGGCCTACTACATAATGGCCTGTATTCAAAGCAACCTAATGACAACACTGTAATAGCTAATATCTATCTACAGTATATGAAATGTAAGCATATCACTTAAACATTTTTATGTTTAAATTAAAGGACCACATCACCCATTTTAAACTTATCTTCATACTCATGCTCATTATACTATGGTACAATTTTCGTGTACTCTGTGTCTAAGAGGAGGGCTGTGGACAGTTAAGAAACCAGTGACATGTTTGGTCATTTCAAACAAGAATTATTTGATTTCATGTTTTATTAATGCAAGAACAATGGCTTCTATTATAGCATGCCGACTTTCCAGGAAGAGAAAGTCTGCGGTTTGGATTCCCCATCGATGATGTCACTGTTAGGGGGTTTCTGAACTGTCCAGAGCCCTCCTGAGACACAGACCAATATATATATAATATGTATTTTTTTCCCATAATAATCCCATAATGAGCATTAGTGAGGACCAAATATATGAAGATATTGGTGTAGTGGTCCTGTAAGTAAATCATTATTCAAGTAATTAATAATTAATTCAAGAATAAGTCTGAGAATTAACCAAAACAAAACTGCACCCTTATATTGACAGTAAATCTCTTACAGCTGGCAACTTTGGAAAAACTCTCGGTCTTGGACCAAGTGGACTCGAGTAAAATTGCAGGTTTAGACCAATACCATCAAAATGTGGTCTTGAAATCAGACTCAAGATCGAGAGCTCTTGAGTACTACAGCACTAAAAATTACAATGAAAGAAAAAGCTAATATGAGTTAGATCTGTGAAATGCTTTATATTCCCTTGATTATAAATGTGAAAATTGCGCAGTAACCTCTTTATTCTCTTGGTACTTCTGTAGTTCTTCCACTCTGTCCAGGTTTGGATTCCCCATCGATGATGTCACTGTTAGGGGGTTTCTGAACTGTCCAGAGCCCTCCTGAGACACAGACCAAGAATATTATATATATTTTTTCCCATAATAATCCCATAATGAGCATTAGTGAGGACCAAATATATGAAGATATTGGTGTAGTGGTCCTGTAAGTAAAACATTATTCAAGTAATTAATAATTAATTCAAGAATAAGTCTGAGAATTAACCAAAACAAGACTGCACCCTTATATTGACAGTAAATCTCTTACAGCTGGCAACTTTGGAAAAACTCTCGGTCTTGGACCAAGTGGACTCGAGTAAAATTGCAGGTTTAGACCAATACCATCAAAATGTGGTCTTGAAATCAGACTCAAGATCGAGAGCTCTTGAGTACTACAGCACTAAAAATTACAATGAAAGAAAAAGCTAATATGAGTTAGATCTGTGAAATGCTTTATATTCCCTTGATTATAAATGTGAAAATTGCGCAGTGACCTCTTTATTCTCTAGGTACTTCTGTAGTTCTTCCACTCTGTCCAGGTACTGTTTACATTTATCCCGTATCTTCTGGTTGCCATCTTTACCCTGGGGTTCACCTGATGGGGAGGGAGAGGATTTTTCTGTCAGGGACTGTTGCTGTTTGTTGATGTTGAAAGATGTGCTATGAGGTTGAGTTCAATATGATACACATGCACACACACAGACTAAATGTAACTATCTTTAGATCTTATAACCTGGTATTCCAATCCTTTATAAAACCGCTATTTTCTGTTAGTGTTCTGTATATACAACACCAAGTACTAACTCAGTCATAATTGATGTATTAGTATATTAGGTATTAGGCTATAGAGTTGGAAAAATGTAGGGACAGTGAGAATACCGGTAACCATGTAACCAGCCTATCTACAAGCTCCTGAATGCGTTGTGAGCTTGTAGATAGGCTATTGTAGAGGGAAAAAGCGGTCCAAGTACAGAGCCAACTCAGGTCCAGTTGACTACCTATAGAGGGTTTAAGTGGTTAAGTCAAGTTTGTAATTTTGTTCCAATTAAGCATACGTTTTACAATGTGCAGGAAGTACTTGACTGCATGTTGGTATGAGCGGATTGCCTCCTCATAGTTCCCGGCCTGGTCCTCCTGGGAAGCCTTCTGTGCTATGGCTATAGCTTTCTGGGAAGAGTAGGACATGCATTAATAATTCATTCCTATTGTCATCCCATCCAATCCAATTGAAGGCATCTTCTAATTGGTTAACACACTAAATCTAAGGTTCCCAAACTAAAGGGCCGTTTACACAAAGCACTATAACAGGGTTCCCAAATAGACGGCCAATTGCGGCCTGCGAGAGACAACTGTGCGGGCCCGCACACCCCCAACTTATACATAACGCAAAATCATTAAAAACAAATAAAAACAAAAAAGGCAGATTTGTCGCATTGGTACACTGGGAGCCAAACTGCAGCGGAGAGTTTGTGGAATACATTGGTGTCAATGAGAGCCAGGTGGACCAGCTTATGAACAAACACTATTTCTGAACGACTGCGACCTTTGTAAAATACTCGGCCCAGGAAAATAAAAGAAGACATATCACACATTGTGTTGCTTTTCGGTGTGTACACTGTATAATTTTATTGAGGTATCTAAAGAGTACTTTTCTGAAGGTGTCAAAGTATCGCGAGACGGTCATTGACCGAGCCAGAAACGATACATGGCGCAGTTTAGATGCCTCAATAAAATATACAGTGTGCACATCAAAAAACAAAAGATTAGAAAACAACCTGTGATATGTCTTCTTTTATATTCCTGAACCAATTAACTGTCAAAGATCGTTCATAAATAGTGTTTGTTCACAATCTGGTCCAGGCAGCTGCCCAGCTCTCAGACTCCAATGTATTTCACCAAACTTCCGGTTCGAGTTTTGCCTCCCATGCTCGTCAATGGCGCCTGACTGGCCCGTGGTCTGTACCTTCTTCTATCATAGCCTTGTAGTAGACCAGGAAGTTAGGAACTTAGGAGAATAATGCATCTCTCAGAGATGCATCATTCTCCTTTTCTCTGAAAGTACAGCCCTGTCTTCCTTTGCACGTATTTAAGACGGCAGCGCTTTAAATGGCAAAAGTATGGATAATGATAATGAGGTACAACTTTTCTACACTACTACAAATTCATGGTTTGACAGCTGCCGGTTGAAGTTTATGGAACGGAGAGAGAAATAGACTGTATGTAAGCAGTCTGCTCCTACAGATTTTGTCCAAAACTCACACATTCAAATCGTTACAGGGTCATGTGATCAAGATTTTTCACATCCCATTCCAAGAAAGTGGCTATGACCAAAGTTTGCCCTGGGTAGCCAACCCGGCCTGGTGGAGACCTGTGAGTTGTCTTTGTTGTACTTAGTGTGGATTTTGCCGTCCACTTGAGTTAGAACGATTTTTTATTAAAATTACATCTTTTATAGTTATAATAACTATAGTGCTTGATGTGTGAACGGACTTTAAGTCAGAGCCACCTAGCCTTGGATCAAGACTATCATAGATGTATTTTATCGAGTCTGACTTTTACTTTCGTATCTGATATGCAAATGTCAAAATCGATAAAAAATACATCTAGTATAGTCTTGATCCAAGAGGTACCTCCTCTGCTCTACTGTTATATTCTATAAATTGCATTATTCAGGCATTGGCCTGAAGCAGGAAATCTAACCTCAGCTAAAACAGAATTAATAATACATGACCGTTGGGTCCACATTCCCCCATAAACAAACAACACTCCAAATGATTAGAATTAGGGCAGTTTTCGCGCTTGTGGCTGGTACTAAAATCAAACATGGCTGTCAAAACAACATTTTCCCACTAATTTAATAACAGTGAAACACAACATGCACAGTTAAACATCAGGCTTTTGGTAAGTTAGTGCTATAGTGACATTTGACAAGAATGTGAAGAACAGTTCGGACAGTCTCTGAATGATTGTGAGGGCTTGATGTGATGGCTATTGAGTCGATTTATTGACAAATAAGACCATTCCATCCTGTGTTAAGAATAAGTTCAAATCACAACATTGACACATAGAATAGCCACCAATAGAAAGGCGTTCAAATTAAACTACTTTTTAGACAACGACTATGACAGTATGATACTCGGTTGAGTTGCTCCTTTTAGTAGCCTCTAATCGGCTGTAAAAACACAACATAAACATGAATAAGTGCTGTTTGACAGTCAGTGGAAGTTAATCAGTGTACCTGTAGCATTGTCGGCTCCATGCCGGAGTCTCTTTTTAAGGAAGTTTACAGTCAGTTCAGTCCGAGGATTGAAGTTTCGATTACCTCTGCATCACCCAGGCCAGTTCAGTTCCTGGTTGTTGCTGCTGGCATTTCAATTACGTCTAGTCTAGTGACAGACAGTGTGACACATGCGCCTCTAGTTTCAGCTAGAAGAATGACAACAGTGTTTGGACAACAATAACACACCATGTTGGATAACAAGAGGAAGTACTATGCATTTGCCTTCAAAATAAAAGCATTTAGCTCTTTTATAGCCATGTTTGGCTCTCTTTTGGAAAATAACATGTGTGTAATGAAGTTTTACAGACATGTTGATGTTGTTTCACCACTGAAACCCCATGGGTAACTGGAGTCCCTCAGGGCCCAATACAGGGCCGATCGACAAGCTCACAACGCGTCGCAGAGCTTGTCGATCTGCCATTTTCTGCGAAAGCTTTCCCCACAATACAGATGCTGGGGTTTAAGTGGTTAAGAATGTTGGAAAGGATCTTGATCTATTCTAGATCTTACAGACACCCACTATACAGGTAGTCCCACAATTTTCAAATGCTTCCGTCATACATTCAGAGATTATGGAATAGTTGTCTGGTTACAAAAGACTACAAACAAAATCTGTGTACTACTCCTAGAAAAGATTCTTGACCATATTTTATGTTTGCCCTCCATCAAATCTAACAAATATTTTCATGGGGGTCCCAGTAACAAACTCTTTTCAAATCAGGTCTATATACAGATCAATTAGGGGGCCCCTGACATCAATATATTAATATATATTATACCCTGCTCTAGTGCTCTATAATACCCTGCTCATGTATGATAAGGTTAAACGTTATGCACTGTAAACATATGGTACTCAGTAAGTAAATAAATACAAACCCATAGCTACTGAAAAGTGACTAGTACAGTAATTTAATAATTGCTTTATTTACATTTACAATATATTTCTACTTTAAAAACATGTGTCACCCTCAAAAACATACAATGGACAATACGCAGGTTTGACAGTGGATTGTGCCTGTAAGCATTAGCAAAAAGAAATAAGTTTACATTTACTGTAACATTTTGAAATTCCTTTACCAACACCAAGATGGATAGATTGTCAGAAGCAAAGTAACAGTGAACCAATGAGAATATGGACCCATACGCAAGTTTCAATTGCTTGATATGAACTTCTTGATGACCATACTCTGGGCATGTAGGCTACAACTATCTATCAAACATAGCTGAATCAATATTAACTCAATCCATACCTGATCTAAAAACTGGCTAAAATATATCAACACTCAAATCATTAGCAAATTCCTATTGAAGAGTTTTTATTTGCTCATGTAAACAGTTACAATAACCCAATTTTACTGTACAGTACAATGGCCATCAGGCCCAGACTAATGTAAAATATAAACTTGTAACAATTCTCTGTAAAAAAAAAAGTTTGGCTCAACATGTAAAAAATAAGTGTGCTGAAATTAATAAAACTTGGTCAAACTTCAGATGGCTGTTGTGGTGGCTTATCAAAAACATTTGCTTCCTGCTCTTTCGAAGGTGCCAGGAAAGATTGAATCAAGGTGGGGCTGCAGCCTTCATGGAGGCCAGTGCAGAATGGATACGGACATGGAGCCTGTTCTCAAAGTCATAGCCGGCGTAGCTCTCCTGCAAAATCCATACATTCACAAAAATGTATTATAATATAATTATAATAATGAATAAAAGCAAATCATCACCTCTTACATGGTAAATAGTCCTGAAGCAGAATTTATATCAACTGCAAAATAAAATGAGTACAGATTGCTAAAATGCTATGCATACAACATGGCATGGCACACTGAGCTACAGTACCTTTGCCTGGATCAATAGTGCAGTACTCCTCTCTGCAGACTGAAAGAAAAAAGAAAGAAGAAATTAAGAGACAGAGCACTTTCACATATATACTACTGTATGTTCAGATGAAAGAAACAGACACACACGCACACACACACACTTACGTACCTCTGGGCTGTCCAGTAATACACAGCCCAGTTCATAACAGGAATATGGCTGTACATAGGAGTTGCTTAGACGGCCCACCTCATCTCTAGCAGCCAACTGAAAATGCTGCAAGAATGAATGATGGCATGGTTTAAAAAAAAAGGGGGGGGGGGTTAAATATTGATTGAGGTGCACACTGTTATTTGTACTTGTTTTTTAAACCCGAGTGTACCTGAATGGCCTCTTTCTTGTTGTGAAGACATTTGTGTATGGAGCCAAGGAGCAGATTCTTCAGGCCATCACACGAGGCATCCGTAATTCCCTGCAGAACTGGTACAATGACAATATGATTTATCCAACAATGTTGTGTTACTGCATCACTTATCTTTGCATTTATGTCCGACAGTGCAGTAGAGCAGTGATTCTCAACCTTTTTAATTTCAAGGACCCCCAGTTTGATATGCATTAGGCTACAGGCCCTCATTTGATGTGATTTTGTATCTCTGGGATCCCAATCTACACAGTAAAATCTGTGTAGATTGTTAATGTTAGTCTAAGAGTTTACACATTTGTACATTCTTGGAGTTACAGACATTAAAAAGGTCCATTTGGTTACCAACTATCAATCATTTATCTGGGGACCCCCTGGTACCTCCCCCCAAGTTCCCTGAACTCCACGTTGAGAACCATTGCAGTACAGTACCTTGTGTCATAGTCTGCAGTTTGGAGGCGGAGCTATTTGGAAGCGCTTTCCACAGGTACAGAATCTCAATCACAGCCAGGATACACAGGTCTATAGATGGACTCTGCTTTCTTATTTTCTCAGCCTGACACACACATACACACAAACAGTTGATGCTTCACATAAAGTTGATTCATTCTTATTACGTATTTGTATACTTAAAATAATTAAGTGGTGAGTGGTGACATACTCTCTTCAAGGCGAACACCTCTATCTGATTATTCTTGCGCTTAAAAAGTCTCGGGACATCCTTGAAGACTGCTGTGGCTCCCTCCAGGTCACCAGTGGCTCCTTGGCACACTGCACAGGACCACAACACAGTGAACAAGGAACCTCCACACACAAGAAGAACAATGCTTAATGCCTACTCCATATATGCACGGTTGGCACTGTACCTCCAGTTAAATAGGCGTAGTAGCACTGTGACCAGCGGGACTCTGCCTTCAGTCGGTCAAATGCTCTGTAGGCCTCTCTGTAGCTCAGTTCAATCATGCTGCACCAGCCTGAAAACATCCAAGGGTCAGGTGTCGTCACAGTGGGTTAACCACATGGACCCTAGTATCGCTCTAGACCGGCTCTATGCCAACATCTCATTTAGATTCCCCAGTATAGATGAACAAACTGCTTCACAGTGATACTGGTTACAACCATGCTTATTATGGTTCTATAATTTGTAATCTATAATTTCATATACACAGATACATAAAAAAAAGACAATTTATTCGTGAAACTGGCTAACAATGGCGGATATAATTCTCTGCTTCTCTCCCTGGTGGGTGGGATTGGCTGGGACTGTTACAAAAATCACGTAACAGTCCGCAGGCAATTCAGAGGCCTGTTTGAGTTCTCATTATTCAGAAATGCCCTCACCACAAATACCTCAAAGTCTGGGCTTTTGGGTTAGCATTGATGTCGGAGAACCCCCAAAAAGACCTTTAAGATGTGAGTGAAAACAATACCTATTTCATATAAACACACATGTTGAATTTCCCTCTGCTCAGAGGCCAGGGATAAGGCGTCATTGAAGGACGTCAAGGCACCGGTGATCTGAAACTGGAAAAGGAGATGTTTATGGAGTGAGTGACAGTATGTGACAGGCTGTACCGTATTTTCAGCTAAGTACAGTATGAATGAGCTTTTAGCCACATGGCAAGAAACAGTCGGGTTTACTTTTAACTGTTATCTACCTCGAGGCGCTGCACCCTGCCTTTAAAAAACATGAAGAGGGAGGAGTTCGGGTAGACGGCCTCTCTGCGTTGAAGAATGGCTTTGGCTTCCGACAGCCCAGCCTGTGTGTCTGTGCCATCCAGAGCAAAGAAGGGCTGCACTACTGTATGGTACCACAAGAGGGCCAACCTGCATGACATGCAGAGAAACCATAATGAATGACAATTGTAGAATTTGCCTGGCTGAGACAGTATTACAGTATAATGTACAAGTATATAATATAGTAGTCTATACTGAAGTGGTGAGCAATTATTATTGATTAAGCTTAGTGGAATTGACCCCATTTCTAATACAAACACAGCCAAGCATGTGCTTGCCTTGCCTTGGATGTCTAGTCTAATAAAAAATAAATTATTAATTGCTTCATTAGGCTAGGGGAAATTATTTAGCCATTAGCCAGCTCCAATCTATTATTGGGGCGGTACAGTTAGGGACTTGGCAGTCATTTAATGACCACTTTCACCATTATAGGTGAACATATAGCAGAAGCGTTGTGAGGTTGTAGATCGGCTATTTTAGAATTTTCTATTTTTTAACCACTTTAAATGACAAAATATTTTTCTAAACATCGGTAATGGGTGGTCTAGGACTCTCCAAAATCTGGAACAGCATCGGTCGGGCTCTACAATTGGCCAGAGTAGTCAATATTTATACAATGTAACAGTATACAGAACTGAAATTGAAATCAAAACTAAATTAAAACTAGTAATTAAACTATTATAATCTTGCTTTGTACTCAGTCGTGGGAAACTGACAGTGTCGAGTGAGTTCCACACCACCAAGTAGGAAGTAAGAGAAAAAGGTTATGGTCAATGAACATGCTCTGATGTCATATTATGACCCCCGTTTGCGCTTTACAGGGATGTCTGGGACACCTACTCACGTAGCTAAGGGGGCCTTCATGTCCTTACTTTCGCTGGCATATGTGAGCGCAGACAGGCCCTGGAGAAGGTTGCCGGGGAAGCCCAGCAGGTTGACGATCTTCAGCAGGTGCGGTGGCACCATGGAGATGCAGAGGTGAAAGAGGCCATAGCCGAAGCTCACCGAACCCTTCAGCCTCTCCAGAGCCTCGTGGCTGATGCCGTCGCACCGCTGGGAGGGGATCAGGCCTTGCCGAGCGGCCTGGTCGTGGATGGAATGGTCCGAGGAGGAGGAAGACACTTGGGACCCACGTTGGTCTGAGGACCTCCTGCTGCTGCCGTCCTGCAGCTGACTGATATCACTGTAGCATTTGTTGTACATCTTCCAAGCTTTACGGAGGAGCCAGCCTCCTTTGATGTATGCTGCCAGGGGTTCAGACATGAAGTCATAGACAGGTATTAACCGTTGCAATGTCATGCTAGCTGGTATGTAATGGCACACAAATATGACAGTATTTTCCAATGTTTCCAAAATCATCAACTTGAGGGAAAATGTGTGATCAGATGCAGTATTACTGTGTATTCAAGTGACATAATACGTTATTTGCTCATTTGCACTAATTTGAGGGCACAAGCCAAACAACTTCATCACACAGGGTGTGATGAGTGATTCATTCAACCCTGCAGGGTTGTCTACGTTAATTAATGTAGCACTGGTGTGGATTACACAGAATCACGTCAAAGTGAAACCAAGGATTACTGACAGAATATGGCAGTGCTGAATAGGTTAGGCTGCATAGGTACGTTTCTGCTGCGATATTGAATATTAAGTAATAATATGTAACAAGTATAGCTGGTGTTTTTTGTATGCATGCAAGTCATATAATAAATAGATAGAGATAATGTGAAATATTCCTTTAACCACTTCGTTGTATGACGATAACGAAAACAGCCGGTCTAAAAGCTCACGACGCATCATATCACAATGCATCTTGAGCTTGTACATAAATCTGCTTTTAAATGTTTTAAACATGCCCAAAATAGGGCCGCCAGGTTGTAAGTTGTTAAGCTAAACGGCTGTAACTTCATCATGTCTTACCCGACAGCTCTTGTTTGATGAAAGACAGTACTGCAAGGTAAACCTGACAGTCTGCTATGATGATCTGTCTCTGGAGGCGATCCACTACTGCCAACCCTGACCTCTGGGAATCCATCTGCAGCACAAAAGAAAGCCACACACTCACAAACCCCATGAGTAACTAGACAGGTAGCATGCAGACTCAGAGGGAAAGTGAGTTTTTTTATTTTCTATTTTATACTGCCACAGCATAAAGACGTGCGGCAATAGGCCTTGCGCTAGATCGCGTATTTTAATATTTTTTTCGGTGAGTCCTGACGTTCATAGTGACAGAACACTATGCAACCGAAAAAAACGAAGAAAAAAAAACGGAAGTCTCGCTACACAAGATTGAAATCTCGAGATTGAAATCTCGTCTAGCGAGACTTCCGTATTTATTATTATTTTTTTGCATAGCGTTCTGTCTCTATGAACGTCAGACCTAAAAAAAAAACATTAAAAAAAAAACTATTAAAATACGCGATCTAACGCAAGGCCTATTGGCGCACGTTTTAAGCTGTGGCCCGGGATGGAGTTATGACATTTTTCTACCGTACCATTCATCCTAAGATATCATAACATCATAGAAAAGGTTAAGAAAACCGTGGTCCAAAATTCCCCTTTAAGTCAAGAGTTGCGGTTGTGGTTGTGTATGGATAATGTCAGTATGTTTGCAGTGTGTCCTGTGTTGGTTTTGGACACTTACACTTCTTTTGATCTTGTTTCTGATCATTTCAATTACTCCATTAGTGTCACTCTCACACAGTTTCTCGGTAGCTTTGAGGTCCTCGTAGGCCACCACCATTTTCTCCTCCTCAAATGTCATCATGGCATTCTACAAAAAGACATGCACGTCAGTGAAATAGTACTGTGATATACAACTTTCACAGAGTTAGGCCTGTCACAATTATTACATAATCGTCTAGTCGCAATTATTTGAGATAATTATTTTTGCATAATCGTCATAATCGTTTCCATGCTGAAAAATGTTCACACATTTTTATGACGCGTTGTAAGCTTGTAGATCAGGTATTTCTGAAATTTTTAAATGTATAAAATTATTAAAAGGTAGGGTAAGTGATATTTTTGGGTTAAAACAAAAAGTATTTTGTTAAAAGGTTAAAGCACTATATTCTGATAGTAATCATTGCTACAGAGTGTTTGTTCAGTAACAGGAGTCTCCCCGTCTCTCCAGCTCTTTAATAAACAGAAAATACATTTTCAGGTAGGTGTCAAAATCTCAGCCAATCAGGAGAAAGTACCCATTTTTAAGCTTCATTTTTATAGTGTTCCAGTTCCAATTTTGTCTGCTCATTTCTTAGTGTCATCACTTCCAATTTCACTTGTTTAATCTATATCCTGATTGAGTTCTCTATCCTGATTGGATAAAATTGGAAATGAAACTGAAACCGAAACGAAAATGCATTTTCTGTTTTATAAAGAGGTGGAGAGACAAGGAGACTCCTTTTACTGAACAAACACTCTATAGCAATGAGTACTATCACAATATAGAGCTATTTAACACTTATTTTAACCAAAGAAAATCACTTACCCTACCTTTAAATATGTCAATTTATTTGTCAAATCTTGTGCAACTTTTTATTACAAAGCCTAAAAGGCAAACAGAAATAAATATATATATATATATATATATATATATATATATATATATATATATCTTTGTAATAACTTTTTATTTACTTTTTCTTTTTTCACAGAAAGTTGTGTCATAAATGCATTCAAATAAACAAACTGGAATAAAATAAATTAAAAGACATACAATACAAAGAGAACAAAACACAAAATAATAACAAATAAAGGGAGGGCAAGCAGCATATTACAGTGACAAGACTATAGACGCACACGCAGTTAAACATTCATATAAAAAGAAACACACAAGAGCACATCAAAAGGTAAATTGTAAGAGTACAACCGGGGCTTTCCAATCCAAAGAATCACTTCCCTTATAAATCAAAGTAGATAGATCCTTGGGCAAGTAATCTATCAGTGGCCGCCATATATCCATGAAGTTATTTTCCTTCCCTTTTATTTTAGCACTGAGTCTTTCCATTGGGAGTACTCTATATATTTCTCTATACCACTGAGTCACTGATGGAGGTTTCTCGTGAATCCAGTTGAATAAAATGCATTTTCGGGCCACACAGAGGAGCTTATCAAGAAGCTTAGCTCTTCTAGGGTCTAAAACCCCAAATTTAGATGGCAGCCCTAATAAAAATTGCCCAGGATCTTTACAGATCTTAGACTGAAAAATTGAACTCAATTATTTTACTACACAAGACCAGAATTTGGAAATATTGGAACACTCCCAGAAACAGTGTATATAAGTACCAACCTCGGTTTTGCATTTGATACACAATGGGGACCTACCGGGATCAATTTTGTTTAGGATTTGAGGTTTCCTATGCTGTCTATGTAGTATCCTATACTGCATCTCTTTGAATCTATTGCTTATAAAGGTAGTTTGAGAAGATTTAATGCAGTCATCCCAACATTTCTTGTCGTACTCAGTTTGTAAGTCCTTCTCCCATCTTCCCACCACAATATCTATATTTTGTGTGTTGAAGCTTAATTATCATAAAAGTAAGAAATCAAACCTTTCTTCCTAGTAAAATGCATAATAGAGTCCTCTAAAGGCCCAAGAAATATTTTTAAAATTCATATTATGTTCCAATGTCCGATGCCAAACACACAATTAAATCGTTAATCGCAATTATTTTAGTGAGAATTAATCGCCAACTTAAATTTGTAATCGTGAGGTGGAGCGAAACAAGTGCTTATGAGCTGTGCAACATCTCAGTTTGTGAAAAGATCCCAATCCAAAGCTAAAAGTCTAAAAAGGGCCACTAGCCATCCCATTGAAAATGTGGTCCGAAAAAGAAATAAAAAAAGAAAGGGAACATTAAAAGGCACAGCATTTATTACCATGTGTAACATTCCACTAGGTCAGCAAAGTCATTCCAACAAATCAATGCCATTTGCACAGTCAGATCTCTGTGATGCATTTAACCACTTTCAATCTAGTCTCTCAAGACAGGCTGTTGGCTCACAAAACTTTCAAATGCTTCCACCCAACAGTCTAAAGCGAATGTCTGACTGGCACCCCCACTACCGTTATCTGGTCTTGCTATGCAGCAGAAATTGACATTATAAAGTTTCAAAAACAGCTTCCCGTCACAACTTTTGCGAGACCATCCATTTTCAACCTCTTATCTGGAGCCGGGTCGCAGGGGCAACAGTTCCAGCGAGAGCTCAAGACTTCCCTTTTCCGAGCAACATTAACCACTTAATGCTGGGTTATCCCGAGGCGTTTCAAAGCCAGCGTGGAGATATAATCCCCCATTCTGGTCCTTGGTCTGCACCTGGGCCTCCTCCCAGTTGGACATGCCCCGAGAACCTCCCGAGGGAGACGCTCAGGAAGCATCCTTACTAGAGGCCCGAACCACCTTAACTGGCTCCTTTCCACATGAAGGGGCAGCAGTTCTACTCCCGAGTCTCTCCTGGGTGACTGAACTTCTCACCTTATCCCTAAAAGAGATGCCAGCCACCCATCTGGAACAACCTATTTTGGCCGTTTGTATCTGCAATCTTATTCTTTCGGTCATGACCATAGGTGAGAGTAGGAACGAAGATTTACCGGAGAGAGCTTTGCCTTCTGGCTCAACTTTCTTCTTTACGTCACAACAGTGCATAATGCAATACCGCTCCTGATGCTCCGACTCTCCGGCTGATCTCGCGCTCTGCTGTCCTACCTTCTCTCGTTAACAAGACCCTGAGATACTTGAACTCCTTCACTTTGGACAAGACCTCATTCCCTAACCCACTGCCAGTGAACAACCGACCAGTTTTCTGCTGAGAACAATGGCCTCAGATTTGGAGATGCCGATCTTCATCCCAGCTGTTTCACACTCAGTGGCAAAAGGATCCAATAAAAGCTGGAGGTCACAGACCGACGATGCCATCAGGACCACATCGTCCGCAAAAAGCAGTGCTCTCCTCCTCTCCTCCACGACTGTGTCTCAAGATCCTGTCCATGAATATCACAAACAGGATAAGTGACAATGCGCAGCCCTGGAGGAGGCCAACCCTCACCGAGAACGAAGCAGACTTACTGCCGAGCGCACGGACACAGCTCTCACTTCTCCTCACCCCATACTCCCACAGCACCTCCCACAGAGTCTCCCGGGGACCCTGTCATATGCCCTTCGCTTGTTCCACAACCAGGATGGAATCTGCATTGTTCTTCCTGGATCTGAGGTTTAAATAATTGCACCATTTACAGCCATTTATAGTTCTGTACACAAGTACATACTGTTGCTTCAAAATTAACTCTCTTGGGCTCATGTTAACCGCAGACGTTATTTTCTGCAGAGAAAGCAAAATAAATCTGGCGAGGGAATAATTTCAATTTCACTTCCATTTTTTATGACAAAAAAATTATATTTAGGGTAAACTGTGTCAGCAGAATTAAGTAATAGGAAGTTTTGTCTCTACTCACCAGAAAGCTGACAAAACTGGCTCCAAAACTCATCAAAGGACTATAGTTCCTAGTAGAGGGGATATGAAAAACAATGAACCGTTTATTGACACAGATGAAAAAAACATATTTTAAAGCAGAGCAGGGGGTAACATGTTTCATGCAGCCTCGGGAGAATTGGTACACTGTGAAAGCAAGTTATTCACTTCTTTGACAATGTGATTGCTGCGGAGGCATAGTGCCTGACTGCCTGCCTTTTAATAGACTCAAAATAACACCAAGCCATTTGATTTTCATACACTACAAGGGGGGCTAATGTAGCAGCTTAATAAAGAGAACCAATTCCCTAATCTCTGTTGCTGATTCAACAACCACAGCAGGAATCCCTGTGGTCGATATAATTAGTGGGAGACGTGACATTTAAGCTAACATCAGGAGACAGGGCACACATAGCATGCCCTTCTATGTCATTAAAGTTAAGTCAAATTAGTTATGAAACCTGACAGGAATAGCATTCAACACATTAGTCAGTTACGATTGATTGGGCAATCAATTATTTTGAAAATCAATTTGACTAGTAAGAACAAACTCTTGGAATAGCTTAACAACTGGGTCTCAAGTCTGGTACTGGTATAGTTCTAAAGAGATGTACTGTAGGTAGGGCAGGATACTCTTATTTAACACCTCATCTTTAAGCAATACAAATGAAGATAAATATAGCCTACTTTAAAAAATATAATAACCAATGATTTGCACCCAAGATACAACAAAGAGCCTAAATGTTCCAATAATATTGGAACATTATGTGACGAGCTTTAACCCAGCAAACTGGTTCACACAGACAGTAGCTGAGCCTATTTCAGTGGCATGGTAGGAATGTTGGCCTGTTGTTTTGCCCAGACGACTAGAGAGGCCAAATAGAATCAACTCTGCTTATTTCAATCATTCAGAAATAGGATTCTCATTGAACATTGAAGATGGACCAATGTGTATTTCATCTATGAACAGTCAGGGATGATAGATAGAGGTAACAAAGCCATGGAGAGAAGGCAGACAGTATGCATCACTAGCATGAGAAAGCCATGCGACACAAGGAATGTTTGAGCAGAGTGTTGGTGAAGACATGCCTACATTTTTGTGACTTGGACCCACTTTAGTAAGCCTCCGAGTCCTACTGTACTGCTGCATTGTCTAGTCTTCTCTTACTACTCGATGTGCATTAAAACGTGTGCGATTCATTTTAGGAAACATGTTATTATGACGTGGAAATAAGAACACAAATACTGAATGGGTTTATCAATGGGTCTGTGGGGGAAAACACGTGGGTTGGGTTCCCCCGGCAACAACAACACAGGTGCAAATAATTCGTGGAAAACCTACACAAACCAACCAACCTGTGTGTTCTGAAGAGCTCGTCGCTCTCCTTGAATCCATTGTTGAGCAGCATATTAATCCCCTTCAACGCCAAGTCCGCATCATCGATAGAGTCCGTTTTCTCGGCACTTTGCTCGGGTGGTTCTGTTGTGTTGTCGGCCATTGAGATCCGCTGGTGTGGAGCCTGTGGACCGGGTGTGTGTGTGTGTGTGTGTGTGACTGGACACGGACCGCCTGTCCAACAGACACACAGCGAGGAAATGCAACTGAACGCGGCTGTAGGAATGATCGGAGGGAAGGGTGTAGGTGCGTCTGTTTTGTGGACTTGCAGACAGAATAGTAAGTGCTGCTCCTAACAAATGTAAGAGGACATTTTAACCACCCATCCCTATTACTAAACAAATGAATAAATAAATAAATAGGCGATTTGATTTGTTACAAATAATACCGTTCTGACAGGCCGTGGTCTTTCTTCCGTATAGTCGGATGTGTGTGTGTGTGTGTGTGTTCAGGATGCAGTAATAATGTCATGGGTGTTCTAAGGAAATACAAGAACTTACGTGTTTGAGATCCAGCCAACCAATGAGCTTGTTTAGAACAAGTTTACACACACACACACACACACACACACACTTTGTGTAAAAAATGTATATATATGCAAATATTAATAATGTGTGTGTGGGAGAGAGAGAGAAATACATGTATACATATTGTAATTGAATATGTAAACTTTGTAAAGAAAAGTACAACAGAACAGGAAGGTGCGTGTGTGTGTTGTGTGTGTGTGTGTGTGTGTGTGTGTGTGTGTGTGTGTGTGTGTGTGTGTTAGGGCTGCACGATTCTTGCTCAAATGAGAATCACGATTTTCCTCCATAGGAATTGAGATCACGATTCTCACACGATTCTCACACAATTATCTTGTAAATATAAAAATATTAAGCAAAAAAAAAAAAAAAAAAAAAATCGTCATAATTTAAAATCGAGATCGCATAGGTGTCTGAATCGAGATCACGATCTTTTTTCGATTAATCGTGCAGCACTAGTGTGTGTGTGTGTAAAATGTACAACAAAAAGTACAACAGGATGATGTATAAATTCATACAGTATCTGCTGTGTTTTATACAGTTTCAAAATGAACTTATGGCAATGACAAGCATTTATAAACGATGTAAACTCTTAAAAGCATCAGTGGTCACAAAACAGGAATGCATGTGAAAAACTATACCCAGGAATAATAAAACTTATTTTCTCTCACACATTTTTTAACACATTTGAACACAACTCTGAGGTATACTCTTGCTGGTGAATCCAAAAGAATACATTTGATTTTTCTGTCTTTAACTATAAGCTTTGTATAATAAATGGTCCCAATATTATCACTCAGAGTTTTGAGACTAATACCCACAATAGACCTAAATAATACAATTTGGCATTTGTTTGACTATAATCCACAGACAATTAGATATACATACAACAATAAAATGGCTAAATGACCCTGGCGTGACCACATTCATATTCACACACAGCTTCTCTATGTATGTGCAAACACAGAATATGATTTCAGAGTGACATAGTAAGCCTACATGTAAAACTATGTGATATCAAGGTTCTGTATAAAGAGTCAATTATATTCAAACCAGTTATAACATGCATAATAATACATGCTCATGTAAGAACATTAACTCAAAGGAACTTGTCAGACACTGGTAAGTCAACACCGCTATGAATAGCATGGGTTGGAAAATAATACAAAACTTAAACACAAACTATTGGGTCCAGAGAATCAATTGAACAAAGACAGCATATAATGATGCTGCTAAACATGAAAGCACCATCACGAATGGCAAATGGCATTCATCTTCTTAAAGTGCTGCGTTGCTCATATATAGTAAAATCATTTATGTTAATTTAACTCCAAGAGTGTACAAGTGGAAGCAAATGGACCCGTAGCATTACGTTGTAGACAGAAAATCAATGGACTAAAACATTTCTAAACCAGATCTGATGTAAACCATCTGAAGTTAGTAAAATGGCAATTATAATAAACAATTTGTATCACAAAATAAATATAGAAACATTGAATACAGAAGCTTATCACTCTTCTTTCCTGATACAGAGCAACAAAATAGTATTTTGAAAACAAACACACACACTCATGCACGCGCACGCACGTGCACGCGCGCACACACACACACACGCACACACACACGCACACACACACGCACACGCACACGCACACGCACGCACACACACACACGCACACTCCAAGTACATACGGTACATTCAAACACAACATTATATGTACATTCTTACTCATACACATTCTCTGTCTTGCTAACAGATTGCACATGGTGGCCAGTGAACATGGTCCCAACGTTTGTTGGCGAGCTTTTATCTCAGCCTGCAGAACACTCTCTGAGGTTGACTGCACCAAACACCCTAGACAGCCTCTCAAAGGAGACAGGCTCATTGTTGATCCTCATGTCCCGGATACAGCCCACAAAGGATGATGTGACTGGGAGGGTCAGTATGCTCGTCTCTGTAGCTGAAAATGACACAGCCTAGTTATAATTTCAATTCAATACACTGCTGTATGTATTACACAGTTTTTGTCTTCTTTCCAATTGCACTCACGCAGTAAAATCGTGTTTATTTAAATGGGAGAGTCAGAGAGTGTATAAATGTTATGGGTCTATTTTTACACTCTCAGGGCAGAGGCTTATTTCAGAAGAGTAGATGGTGGCCATCAATAAATACAATTACTTAGGCTAATAAATGTATGGTATAGTTGGTGACAACACATCACGTGTTTAAACCGTAATATACTCAAACTCATTCTGTATTCCCAATATGCCACTGACAGTAACTAAACCTGGTATGAGGCAATACCACCAAGATATCCTGAGTTATCCTTATATAGCACTGAACAACAAAGGCTGCTGTATAATATAAACTTGTGACTGACAATCACATACACACAAGACACAGCCCCCCCCCCCCCCCCCCACACACACACACACACACACACACACACACACACACACACACACACACACACACACACACACACACACACACACACACACACACACACACACACACACACACACACACACACACACTTATTGTGCATACTGTAGTGAAGATATGTAAATGATAAATAAACTGACTTCACTACTGTATGCAGTATAAGCATATATCATTTACCACAGTTCATAAAAACACTTACCAGGAATTCCACCAACATACAGGGGGTCTTTGGTCAAAGGGGTAATGGAGGATGGTGGGCCAATTTTATAACTGTCCACTGTGTCCACATGCAGTTGCACCACATTTTTCTGCTTGATCACTAAAACCAGACACACAGATTATCATTCATCTCACTATTGACCTTTTATTATGAATGTTGTCAATAATCTCAACCTCAGTTTATAGTAGATAATGTCCCGTTAAAGGGAATGTGGGCATTTTACCTGAAATTTTATGGAAAGTTCCGTCACACAGGTTGGTCTTGGGTGTGACTGACGCTTTGAATTCATTCATTCCATTCTTCACCTGTGCCACAACCTGTAGACATGGGTAGGTCCAAACTATGAGCATTATGTACAACGGCTATTATGAACACAGTTTATTTCTCGATGTTACTCTGACATCCCAACGTTAACCAAATAAACTCTAGCATCCAATACAATAGTTTATTGTATAATGCTGCTGTATTTGTATTAGTGATTAGCCGGTCGACCCGTAACCGTGGCGGGTCAAGAAATGTTTACTTTTTTTGCCGGGCGGGTTGGGTCAAATAGTGATGCGCAGGTTGACCTGTAACCTGTGGGTCAAGAAATTTAAACTTTTTTGGCGAGCGGGTAACTATTCCACTGTACCCATCCCCAAAAGGTCTCACCTCTCCTCTGAGCATGTAGAGGCTGAGATGGTGGTCCATAGTGGGTGTGGTTCTGGTCCTGTTAAAGTCTCCCACATGAAGCAGTAGTCCATTCAGATTCCTTGGACGGACTTCAAACAGCAGCTCAAAGCTGGAGCCCACAGCAAAGGAGTCATCTGTAACAAACGGTGAACACATTATCATCACTTTAACTGTCGCCATCATCATCATCATTGTCATCATTTATGACTGTACATATCAATAGTAAACATGACTTTGATGTCTCAACCAAAAGAGCAGCATTGTTTGCCTGAGTAATGTACTCACTGATAACAACATGTGCTCCTTTCCCTGAGAAATAAGCCCCATGCTGTGTCTGTCCCTCAAAGCAGGGGCCAATGCCATTATTGCTGCTCGGCTCTGGCATAGGTGTGCCATTCATCTTGAAGTTGCGGACACAGCCAAACACACTTTGCTTTGGGAGGATTTTCCACTGAAAGTAAATTTTAAAAAAAGGTCACTGTATAAGAATGTGTGTGTGTGTGTGTGTGTGTGTGTGTGTGTGTGTGTGTGTGTGTGTGTGTGTGTGTGTGTGTGTGTGTGTGTGTGTGTGTGTGCGTGTGCGTGTGCGTGCGTGCGTGCGTGTGTGTGTGTGTGTGTGCATGCGTGCCCGTTGGCTGTATGGCATTTGTCATACCTTTAATTCTTTGTGAAGGGACTCAGGGGCACTGCCCAGGTACAGAGGTGACAAGATGTCCATGGATGCGGCTTCATCATTTGTCAGCTGACCATCCTGAGCCCTGATTCCATCTACGACCAATCGGAACTTCTTCTTTTCCAGACTGAAGATGACCTGCAGGTATGGAGGTCACCACAAAAATATGAAATGGATTTATTTATTAAATATATTTATCATTTCAGAATAGTATAACTGGGCCTCTTCGAAGCGGAAAGGCATCCAATGCTAATAGTATAACGTGGATCATCATTTTCATCGTGTCTCATAACATAATGTCTTATTGTGATGTGAAGCAGCAAACTGACCGAGTGCCATTTCCCGTCATTGTACTTCTCACGATTGAAGATCTCCTTTTGTTTGCCTACAGACAGTCTGATCCTGCCCTTGGAAAGGTACAGAGCAAGGTGAGTGCGCCCTCCTCTGGTGGCAGCGAAGAATATTAGGCCCTCCTGAGAGCGGGTCCTGACATCTAGGGAGAAGTGGGGCCTAGGGCAATAATCAAAACAAATCACTTTGAGTGAGTGAGTGAGTGAGGGAGGGAGGGAGCATACGTGTGTGTGTGTGTGTGTGTGTGTGTGTGTGTGTGTCTTGTGCATGCTTTGATGTGGCAGAGTAATAAGATAAATTACACACTTGGGCTGCAGGGCTTGTGGTGGAAGTCTGTAGGTCAGCCTGCTAACAGTACCGCCCATGTGGTAGGCATGTTGGACCAGGGCTGGCATGGTGCACATGGAAAGACTGCCATTGGCTGCCTCCATAACATCATCCTAACATAACAGAGACAGCGACAAGAGATCACAAAAAGAAGACCATAAAAGACCAGTAAAAACATACAGTACTGTAGATCTGCATCTCCACCACTGCCACCTCAAGACTCTCCAGCAAGGTCCTGTAACTGAAAATGAATGTGCTTGGGAAGGAACGATAAGGTCAAGTGCCACAATTACAAACCAAAATAGACCTGTAGCAGAACCCAAGCCTGATGATGAATGTTGGACATACAGTATTCGCCGGTGCTACAGAAAACATAAGATCTGAGTGAGTGATGAACACTATGATCCCATTCTCATCATAGTCATAGTGCTACTTCGTTGTGTTAATTAATTTATGTTAAACTACTGTGCATATACTGTATATCTCTTACAGTATATAAGATCAAAGGAAAGGTACAGAGTTGGGTGTGGAGATTTGCTCTGAGCAGTAATATTATTCAAAATAATAAGTATTTACTGATCCCTGAGGGGATACTTTTTCTGCTTTTTGACCCACTGCTCAGGTGAGCGCATGGGTGAGAAGTTATGGAAGTGTCTCGCTTGATTGAACCGGGGACGTTCTGATTCCTTAATATCTACCTACTGCGCCAGTGCCACTGAGACCATAGCACAGGTTTCCATTGGAGCCTGTTTATCTATATTATATGTTTATCTACTTCCTCTTATTGATGGTCTATCAGGGACAAAGTTTTGTTATTAGATTATAAATTATATAATCTGCTTCCTATCTATTTTATGTGCCTACAGGCACTACAATTTCAACTACAGTAAACACAACTTTTATTTGATTTCATGGTGTTCTTATTTTGTGTAAATGTAAAATATATTAGTTGTAAAATGTATGTAGAAACTTAAATGTATTAGTTTCTACACCCCCAATTTTCTCTTCTCTAGGAGGATCCAGGGAGTAATCTTAAGGGATTTGAATTTTCATACTGTGGAATTTCAGACACACCTGACCTCCTGTGTGTACTCTGATATTCTTAACCACCAGCCCCAAAAAAAAAAAAAAAAAATCTAGCTCACAATGCGTCACATTGCACGTTCTGAGCTAAAAATGTTGTTGTAAAATGCTTTAAAATTAATTTTTATTTGAATATTATAATGACATGACCAAAATAGGGACACCAGGTTCAAAGTGATTAAGAGATGGATATAAAAATCACAGACATTATTAATAGTTTACTGTGTCAGAAGACGTGCTGGCAACCGCAAGAAAGTAATCAGAGACGAGATGAGTCACAAACCTTTGTGGTAGTAACCACACAATCAGGTCCCAACAAGGATATATGAGATGACAGGAATCTGGTTGTCATTTCACATCGAAGATCCTTTGTTTGTGCAAACAGACAGTTTTAGCCATGAGTGTGTTACCACCACAAGTGTTTGTGGCTCATCTTGTCACTGGTGGCTATTATAATGTCTATAACATGATAGCCAACATCATTGAATGGATGTGGGTCTTACACCCCTCAATCACCATATTACACAGCATGAAATATATATCTTGCTTTGCTTTGAGTTTTTAAGGTGGGTCTACTTTGTTTTTGTAAGGCATAAGTCAAACACTGGCTTTTAACCACATGAACCCTGGCGTCCCTATTCTGTGGCAAACAATCAGTAATAATAGTTTCTCTTTGCTATGGTTATTTTTTGGCAAAGACGTTTGGTCTAGAGGGAAGAAAAGGAGGGGACCTAGTATAGGCCTCTGTGGGACCACCAGTCGACGAAGTGTATAGGGTCAAACCCATTAAAACCGGGAAAGCATCTGTGTCATAATAGATTTTAGCAGTGGCTATTAAAAAATAGTGGATATACAAGCTCAGCTTTCTTGTACATCTGCTATTTTTGAACATTTAAAAAAAAATCTTGAAGATAACTACTTATTCAGAAGGCATTTGTAGAATTGGCCTCAGGTCTTAATGGGTTAAGTGAGTTTTATTTATTCTTTTGCGTTTCACATTTGAATAAGTTGCTGCACACATGTAAAGACTATCATTGGCTGGTAAGGTAGGGGAAGGAGACAGGTGGGAAAATGATTGCTGTAACGAAAAGGTCCCAAATTCAAGCTCTCTAATTCAATATTTAGGTGTCACTAATTACCTGGTAGATTATTCTGGGTATTAACATGGAATATGGAATGGAATAAATGTGTTGTATCTTATGTGCTTATGTGACCGATAGATGAAAGAAACAACAATATGAAACAATGCATGTTGAGAAGGTCCACACATCTTGGCCTCTTGTATTGTTTCTATGAAAATATCAATGCAGGCTGTTTTCACAGTAAACCATGATGCTGTTACTGTATGAATTAACCATTGCTTGATATAGTTCCAGGTCTGTTCTTTTAAAATCAACGTAGTCCCTGTAGTGAATTCCATATCCAATGGTAAGGATAAGGATAATTCCTTAAACAGGTCCGTTCATGAAAGTCCTTGCGGTCTTGTTTCCAATGAGGGCCTGTGAGCAATTAGGGGTTAAGAGTCTTGCTCAGGGACAAATTTCATTTAATCGACACATTTGCTGGCCTGGCCTGGAATCGTACCTGGGGCAACCAGGGCCTCTGGCTCCCTTGGCGGGCTCACTAACCACCCAGCTATGGCCGCCCCTTATTGCTTGGTTATTGCTAACAGTTAAAGATACGGTGATCAGGCTGGGTGATTGATTAGTAATTTAGTCCATTCAGTTGGTAATGGTGACATCTATGCTTACAATCAGTTGTGTTTGTAAATTAGTAGAATCATTAGATTTATGACACTTTTTTTTTTAAATGAGGTGCTTGTGAACGACTGGTTAGAAACATGTTAGAAACACATTTTTGTTAGTCATATGAAAAAAAGAGAGCAGACATGACTTCTTCACACATCACATTGTTTTGATATTATTGAGAGAAAACAGGAGTGTGTCAATGGAGTATACAAGTGACAAAACATTCTATTTAATGATCATGCAACATGTTAAGCAGTTAAATACATTAGAGATGAATCAATGCAAAAATAATCCAGGGGTAAACACACAAAAAAATAAAGTCAAAAGTCAGTAACGCTGACACAAAGTGTGACCATTCCAGTGACAATGTTTCTCATGTCAGAATCAGATTGTCATGAATATCTGCAGGCCTTAAGGCATCCATCCCTTTCTTCATCTCTGGAAACAAAGCAGCACAGTTATTGTAAACAATAGATCTACAACAGACGTGACTGGGATTAACCCATTAAGACCCCGGGGACGCATCTGTGTCATTTTAAGATTTATTTGGGCTATTCAAAAATAGCAGATATACAAGCTCATAGCGCGGCACCGAGTGCCGCGCTATGAGCTTTTTTTTTTTAATCGTGAAAATATGTGCAAATCTTTGAATATCTATATTTTTTATTTTGAGATGAGGGTCCGCTGCCAAATACATATAATTTTGGGTGGTCCTTGACATGAAAAAGGTTTTAAGAACCACTGATATTATAGCAACATACGTTTTTTTTTTTAACAGTTAGAGATTTAAAAAGACATTTGTAGAATCCCAAGAAGCAAAGATTTGAGTTACAAATGTTAGCTTTAAAAAATAAATATATTCAAAGATTTGCAAAAAAATTCACGATTTTTCTAAAATAGCAGATCTACAAGCTCGTAGCGCGGCACTCGGTGCCGCGCTATGAGCTTGTATATCTGCTATTTTTGAATAGCCAAAGAAATCAAAAGAGGTTGTAAATTTACTGTAAAAGGTTCAAGGTCAGTACTCTTAAAAATTGTTGTTTGTTCCTGCTGGCAAAGTGAATCAATGTCGATAGCAGTGGTTCTTCTCGTTGAGAACCACTGTTCTGCAGTGTTTATCATGTGCTCCAGATTAGTTCCATTAGTCACCACTGTCAGATGAGTTTACGTGAATGTTTAACACATTATAATTCTAATTGAACATGATATCTCAAATTTATACAGCGCTTTTCTAAGTACCCAAAGACGCTTACATTATACGGTGTGTGTGTGTGGGCATGAGGTTATATCATTACCTTCTTAGAATTGCGGTCCAGCATCAACTGCGGAGGTCTGTCACCTGTACATATGTCTAACAGGGTTTCTCCATTGGAATGGAAGTGGCTCAAGTCCTCAGCTACAAACAGATTGTCTGGCCTGCGGGGAACAGTCAAGAAAATTGTATATCTTGAGATACCATGGAAACTCTTTTAAATGACAAAATAAATGAGCAAAAAGGGAGGGGACCAATAATATAAGGTTAAAGAGTTTTTTTTTTAATGTGACAACAGAAATTAGAAATCTGCACCACAGAAATCTTGTTTTTTTTCCCATATAACATGAAGGGAAATTAGATTACCGTCTCATGTAGAGGTTGGAGAGGCAGCCTTTGAACGTGTCCTTTCCAAGGAACACAGAGCCACTTCCAGAGGTGCCTGTGTATGCTCTGGAACTCTGCTGCTGACCCGCATCCTTATCGTCGATATACAGCTCAATCCTGTTTGTTAAGATGAGCATAGTAATAATATTGTATAGATAGATGTATCACTGACTATTTATTGAGGTCAAAATGTAGATTCTTCTACATCAATTATATTGTATTTGTATGAAATAAGTCTTAATGTACTGTACCTCTGAGCTCTTTTGGTTGCAGTCAAATAATGCCATTGGCCGTCCTGGTACTTTTCTTTCGATTTCCAGACCTTGTCTTTGGACTTCAGGACCACATAGCCTCCTTCTAAAGCAATTTCAATTCCAGGGGCCTAGAAAATAGAGAAAATAGAACTACATGTTATATAGGGTGGAAAGCATGGTTTTGTTATCCCGTACAAATCACTAATTAATAGTTTGCAGTACAGTATGAACACACAAAGAAAATAAATTGAAGGACAATGCAAATGAAGGACTGACCGACTGGCTCTCTTGCAGAAGGAGACCATTTTCATTTGTGCTCTTGAAACCCAGTGAGACGGTAACATCACCAGCCAGGCTAAAGCCACTGAAGTTCGCTGACAGAGAACTCTCCAAGTTGAACTCTGCTTTACGAATTGCCTGAAAAAAAGACATGGAAGTGGTACATCAGCGCAATTACTTGGAACATCATCTGGACTGTGGGAAGGGAGGCCTCACAGCGTAGAACAGCACATAATTAACCACTTAAACCCTATATTCGTTGTATGTCAAATAGAGAAAGAATAGTCAAACTATAAGCTCACATGTTGTGAGCTTGGTTCATATGCTTAAAAGGTAACAGTTCTGTCAAATTGGCATGTTAATGTCTTACCAGGAACTCTGGTATACATCCTTTGCTGATGCCCACTTTCTCTTCAAAGGGTTTGTATTCTTGGTTTATGGTGATAGATCTGACACATCCTTTCAGTGGGATTGCGGTAATATTATTTCTGTGAGAGAAAACAAGAAATGTATTTATTCTCTGCAGAATGGGATGAAGGTTACTGTATAAGCACATACACATCAAATGAATATGATGCCCACCCTTTTCTTAAGCCAATTCCCCCTTGTGCTGTACATTAGTCCCTTGTCACTGCTGACCCCTACTGGTTGGTTGACTAGGGAGGGTGTAGGTGAACATGTGTTTCCTCTGATACGTGTGGCCCTTCCAGTCCGTTTCTTTTTACCTGACACAGTCAGGAATTTCACCGGACATAACGCATGCGGAGGAAAGAGATATTCCTCTCGGTTCCACTCCCCGCTGAACAGGCCCCCTAACCAACCAGCAGGAGTCGCTAATGTAGCGACAGATTTTGTGTTAGTTGGAGCGCCCGGCAAAGCCAGATGCACCGCAGAGAATTTCAACCCCTAGGGTCTGTGGTGTTGGGCAGGAACATTACACCTTGCACCACCCGAACACCTCAAACATTTTGATGAAAGCTGATAATCACATACTTTTCCCTCAGGTTTAGGGGTGCGCCACCGAGGTAGTATTCAGAGAATTCTCCTTTGGTGTACTCAGCCTTGGCTTTGACGACTACTTCAGCGACTACTTCAGGTGACGAAATGACTTTAATCTCCTTGTCCCCGCCTGATTCAATAACAACGAGAACCTGAGAACCTTGCAGTTGTTTATTCTGAAGAGAGGAAAGAAGAGAGATGTTATTGAATCAACATAGTTCATTTCATCTCAGTTTTCCCAGCTTGGATTGGTGAAGACAACTGGAAAAGTTACTGTAAATGACTACATACAGAGCTCCAAACACTCACCGCTGGGAATATCTTTTTGTCACTTTTAACTGGTGCTGGGAGCAAGTTACTTCTGATAACAATGAAGCCCCTTTCAATTGTCACGCTGTAGTATTTGTGCTGTGAAAGAGAGAAAATGTATTAACATCAGAACTATTTCACATGGCACCATCAGTTCGATAAAATTCACGAAATACTTGGACACAAAATCACAGGTGTAGTAAATACAAATGTACCTCATTTCCAATGTAGATGAGCAGGCCATTCTCAGAGTGACTGGAGATGCTTTGAGACATTCGGAGGGTGGGCTTGGGCTTTTTCCCAGGTATAGACATCCTGCCATATCCATTGCCTTCCAAGTACACAACATCATTCGGAGGAATATATCTGGGTTGAAGTGAGATTAAAGTCAGCAAAATAAACTATGACAGCCTTCAACTGCTTATTTAGATTGTACCGTCTACTGTACTGCAAAACAAAAGTGGTTTCTGAGAGTTTATTTATTATTTATAAATGTTTTCATTACAGGGAAAATACAGTGGGATACCATGGTGACGAAGTATTAAATAGCACCATTCATTCGAAGAGCGTACCTCTTGCATGGAAGCTCCGGGTTGACGTTGACAGCTTTGTGGAAGTTGTAGAGACTAGCGGATTGGTCGTTGAAGCGGAACAGCTCGATGCAACCAGTATAATTTGGAAGTTTGAGCGGTTCTGGTGGCTGAGGAAGAACATAAGATGTGAAACATAAATTTTCATTGCAAGCATCACTGAACTAAGGTCATTGTGTCCACACGCACGCAGACGCGCACATGTATGCACACCCAGCAAATACATATTCTGATGATCATAGTCACATTTTTATTGATTTCATTGTTTAACTTCATTGTCACTTTATACTTGTTGTTGTTAACACACAATGTGTTCTATTAACCTTCTGCAGTCCAACTCTTATTTATTCCCTAGACTCAAATGTTGTGTTGCTTTTGCTTCTTTTGAGATTATATGTTTTTTACAAGACCTTTTTTTGTTTATTTTTATCTGATCTGGACAAATATTTTGTTTCTGTTTTTCTTTTTATTATGAGGTGTTTTTACCTATTTACTTTTAGTATGTTTTGTTATTGTGTTATACTGTATGAGCTCACAGTGAAGTCAGCAGGGTAGCCTCCGATGTAGAAGACAACCTCACTGGACTTGAGATCCAAAAGGTTCTTGGTTTCCTGTCCCTGTTTGCTGTCCGTCTTTTCAGTTTCAGAACCAGTTGTGAAGGCCTTGGTGAGGATCAGTTTTGCATCCTGGTAAATTCTAAAGAATATATTATACACACAGTATGTTACTAAATACCCAAGTTATATCCTTAGCTATTACATCCAAGCTATTGCCTTTCCAAGTACTTGTATTTAGATAATTTTTTAAATGACAGATTCTGTTGAACAGTTGAACAGATTACCTGTTTAGATCCACTTTGTCAAAGACAGGTATCGTTGTAGAGGGGGTGGTTTCGCCCGACTTAATCTCAGTCTCCACTCCGTTTAATTTGTACACACAGTACAGCACATTGTTCCTCAGAGCCAAACCTATGTAGTCTTTAGACGACTGGAACAGATAAAGAAGTACATTTTAGGATATCGCAAGTATGCCCCAACACACCAGCTGCAAAATGTCAACTCCAACGTGTGTGGAAGTCATGTGTTTTGGTACGGTGCGCTCACTCACGTCTTTATTGCCGAGGTAGAGCACAAACATGTCTCCTTTGTTGGAGGCCTGTCTGCGTCTGCGTCCGTCTCCCCTACTGGGGGGCGCGTCTCTCTGCAGGGACAGAGACATGGACGTATAGGCCTTCAGATCATCCAAATCCCTCGGGGGGCGCAGCTCCACATGGCCATTACCAGAGAATTTCATGGGGACCACCACCTGGAGAGAAGAAATGGACAAGATGAGTGGTAAATGAAAATTGTATCGTTCAGTTCTGGGTTCAAGGTTCATGGTATGGAAGCTAAATGGCTCAAAAGGGATTCCTGAACAATGTTCACTTCCTTTACCCTGTCGGCTGCGTCGCGGGCTTGTTCAATGAGCTCTTTGATCTTCTGGATGCTCTCTGATATGTTGCTGATAGGTGAGATCTCAGAGCTGAGGTTCTCCACCTCTGAGATCTTCTTTTCTAGCGATGGGATGGTGTTCAACAGGTTCTTCACTGCAAAGAGAGAACGACAGAAAGAAAGTCAAAAGAAAGTGGAGCTCCATGTCCCTGTTGCTGCAGAGAGACGAGCCCCTGAGTAGGGGAGACAGGCCTCCAACAAAGGAGACGATCTTTTATGTAGGTGCCATCTTCTCCTCATCGCCCTCACCTGACTCGTTCACGTCATCCATAACGCTGCTGAGGTTGGAGTCCGGGGGAGTGATGTTGATCTTCTCGATTTCATCTCTGATGCCCTTCAGTTCGTCCATGGTTTTGCTGGCTGTGTCGTTGGCAGACGATGCCTTCCTCTTGGCTTCGGCGATCACATCAGCGATGTCATCTGGTTGTCAGAGACGGGGAAAAGAAGAGACGCAGGGTGAGCTGCAAGCGCTGGACCTTGCTCACTCATTCAAACACTTAACCCATTAAGACCTGGAACGCATCTGTGTCACTTTAGATTTCTTTGGCTATTCAAAAAAAGCTGATATACAAGCTCATAGCGCGGCACCGAGTGCCGCGCTATGAGCTTGTAGATCTGCAATTTTTTTATTTAAAAAAAAAACGTAGAATTTAGATTCTTTTTAAGAATTGCCTCAGGTCTTAACTCATTGAGTGCCCGAATTATTTCTGGCTATTTCTGGCCAGTGCGATTTTTTTTTTAAGTAAAAAGAAAGTGCTTAGGAAGCGAGATACAGCCTTTTTCAGTTATAAGTTAAACAAGGAGTGGATGGAGCTGCAAATCTTCGGATAATGATATCTTGTTTTTTTTTTCTATTTTTTTCAAAAACACGCAAAACACGTTAATGGCACGTTGCACCATAGCGGTAAAACACGTGAAACACATTAATGGCACTCAATGAGTTAATGGGTTAACCACTTTCAACATGGCGACCCTATTTTGGGAATCGTTATAGGGGAAACCTTTCAAAGATTTTTAACGTTTTTCGAAAATAGCAGATCTACGAGCTCGAAACGCGTCGCATCGTCACACGTTGTGAGCTTGTAAATCAGCTATTATCGCCACGCAACACCATCGTACGGCCACCCTATAAAGTATGGCTTTAGTGGTTAAGCAGTTAAGCGATGCTAAACCCTTTAACACATTAACCGCCAAGAACGTAGTCCTACGGTCCGTTAAATCCAACTGTTAAGCGCCGAGACCGTAGCCCTACGGTCCACGGTCTTTTCGCGCTAAAAATTTCCAGGTGCACTTTCGGAATTTTTTTGATCCACTTCCGTTTCCGGTTTGATGACCGGAAACTGAATTATTTGGGATCCGGTTTTGACGATCACGTCCGCCCTCGTTCTACAGACGAAACTGAAACTCAATTCTCTTCCTGTAGTTTTTTCTCCTCGCATTTCACTGTTTAACGTAATCCGCTCTAACTACAACATGGATACCCCGTTTGACACGTGGTTTTCACTGGGAGATACAGTGGGATGTCGCGGATGTAAACAGACCGTGTACGGCTCAATCTTAAGGATTTTAACAAGATCTATGGCGACATGAAAAAAACAAAAAAACAACAAAAACACTGGTGAGTACATTATGAGATTAACCTCTGGCGGTCGATGTGTTAATCTTACAGTTGTTTGCTGTACCTCTTTTGATGCTATTTAATTCTGTCTGTGCCTTAAGAAGGTCCTTCTCCAAGGCTTTCTTCTTCTTCTCCGCGTTCTGCAGACGTCTCTTTTGGTCACTGAGGTCATCGGCAGCATCTGTTGAGGCAAAGCCAGAGTTACTTAACTGAGCTATCCCAGGTTTGATATGTTGTTATTTGATATTGAAACAGATGACATGGCTGAATACCCTGAAGAGCTGTCTTTGCCTCCTTTCCGTCCTTCAGTAGGTCGTTGGCGCTGTCTTTAAGTTCTTGAGCTCTCTTCACAAGGTCCTCTTTCTTGACGTCCTAAAAAGGGGGAAAAGCGTTGGAAAAGCTCTTACTCGGGATTACATTAGCTGGAGAGGATGGGGTTTTTATCGCCAGTGGGTATATGTTTTATCGCTGCTTCAGGACAGACTAAATTAAATACATTCATTTCCCTTTCCCTTCTGATATGTTTGATATTTATGGTTGAAAATATAAAAATGTAACAATTTAATAAAAAAATTAAACATTAACCCTGGCGTCCCTATTTTGGGCAAAAGTAAGACATTCATCAAAATATGTCAATATATGTACGGTTTCTTTTTTGTATTAAAAACAATATAAAATAATAGCAGATCTACAAGCTGACATGCATCACACTGAAACGGCCACTATCTGTGGGCTTACGTGGTTATGTTTGTTTTGTGTGTGCGTGTAGTAGAGAAGCTTACATCCAGGGCCTTGTCTGCCGCACGTTTGGCCTCTTTGGCTGCCGCCTCGGCAGCATTGATGGCATCTGTGATGTTCTTGTAGGCGTTGATGGCATCCATGGCGTCACGCACATCAGAACCACCACTGGAGTCCCTCACGGCACTGTCGGACAGGACAAAGGACACAGGTAAACACGTGATTCTGACTGAGATGTCAATACGCAACATGGAAAAATGGGGGAAAACTTGTCTACTCCGAAAGCTTTGCATTTTTGGTAAATCTTTGGCTCCTATAATAACAGTTATTAAGCACTATAAGTGCTCCTAAACCTCCAAATGAACCCAAGTCAGGAGAAGCAAGAGACCACCAATCTATCACTCGATCACAATAAGACGAAACACGGTGTCTGCATGGTAAACCTACTCCTGGAGGTCCTTGGCCAGCTTGGTCAGGTTCCTAGCATGTTCCTCTGCTCTCCTCACAATGTCCTCCTTGGCTGCCGCCTTGGAGATCTCGTTGACCTTCTTGGTCAGGTCAGTCTTGGCGCCATCCAGTTGTGCGGCCAGCTGTTCATATTCCTGCAGAAAAGAAGCCCAGGTGAATCTCGGTGTTGTGTGATAAACTGGGGACATTCCATCCTCATCACTTCACAGGATATGGAGCGCAAACATTGATGATTATCTGAATGGACGGCGTGTTCGGACCTGATGGCTGACTTGTGTGGAGTAAGAGGCAAAGCTGTTTTACGACGCAGCACAAACACTCTCTCAAGGCATTCATTGCCTTATACTAAGAAATAAGACAATTTGTGATTCTTTACTGTAATAATAATTATGAGGATAAGCGCAAGTCGATTGAGACATATTACAGGTTCAATGTGTCATCTGTACCTTTTGACTGTCGGCCAGCATTTTCAGCAGATCCTTTGTATTCTGCAGCTCTTTGTCTGCAATGGCAATTTGATCCTTGACTGTATCGCGTTCCTTCTTTAAGGCTGCAATGCGTTTCTGAAAAGAGCATATCAGTCATTAATATCATAACGTGATAACGTCATTATATTGCACTAGTGCATATTCTATTCTATTGATAGTGTGTCTTATGTGTCATTACCAGTAGATCCTCCAGTTCCTGTGCATTGAGTCCATTCTGGGTGTTGGCTTTCTTCACCGCGTTTCCAGCCTCTTTCAAAGCCTCCTCCAAGTCCTTAAGCTTGGCCTCATAGTCCTTTATCAGGCCCCGGAGCTTCTTTGCGGCCGCTTCATTCTGGTCACACTGCTTACTCACATTGGCCTTGACGTACTCTAGCACTGGGGAGGAATAGATCAGAATAGAATAAAGGTTTACCCACAGAGTAACATTAATGTCTGCTGTGAGGCGTTTGGTGCGTTAGCGACCGCTATTTCGAGAACCTGTTGTGACATCCCAGCTCTCGTTTGAGCTCAACTGATCACATCTGCTTACTGACACCGTGTCTGTATCTAATCAAGACGAAAAGTAGAAAGCTTTGGTGAAATCTGACTGTGACAGCATCGTCTTACGTTTCTTGGCCTCGTCTCTTTCTTTCTCAGCTGCGGTCTTCTGCGGGTTGAAGTTCCGTCTCTCCATCTCATTCACCATGCGCTGAGCCTCCTCCAGCATCTTAGCTAGGTCGTCATTGAGCTGGCTATCACCACTGGCACTAGTGCCTGCCTCCGTTATTTGGTCCAACAGGGCTGCTCACACACAGAAAATATTTTGTCTTTGATTGATCGGCAATTACAAAAGAAACAGCATACTGTGTTAGCCATTAATAGAAAGCCATAAAATAGTTAAACTAATAAAATCCATATGTGAGAAAAACAAGGGCTAGAGCAGTGGAAGCAAACACAGCAATAAGTAATCAGTGTCAATACTACAATAGAAATCATTTCATTACCTTGGATTTTTCTGAGCATGTTCTTAATTTCAGAGTCCAAACCCTTCGCTCTCTGATATGTTTTTTCCACATCTGCCACAGCCTTCTTTGCATCAGCAGCCTTTTGGTTTGCCTGAAAGGCAAGTTTATTGGTAAACCTCACAAGCCTTTTCACACTGTTATCGCATGATTGATACAGAACAAGACAAGGTCAACACCTAGAACTGTATATGGCTGGGCCGTGAATGAAACATTGGAGATCTTTTAATTTGAAATGACAGATACTGGAAGTGGCAACACTCAGCTGGTGTAACTTCATCAGTCAGTGATGTTCAGGTTTTCAGGTTATCTACATAGAGGTTTGGCTGTGCCAGTTCAATAGATCATCCAGGCTGACTGGAACCAAGGGTCAGATTTGAGAAATGTACGGTAGCATCACCCCCAGGCGTCAAATGATAAGAAAAGGTCAGTTATTAGGATAGATGAATCCCCATAGCCTGGATGGTGACATCCCTCCACATGGAGGGATTATTTCTCTGCGATTGGCTAGTTCGTTGTTAGGTCAACCGCAGACCAATGGTGTTGCTCATCACTCATTGTTTATACGGCTGGCCCCACTGTCGCGATCCAGCCAAAGAGCCGTCAGTATAGGATGTCCCAGTACCCTACCTTGTCTTTAAGGAGATTGATGTCATCTTTGAGAGTGAGCACATCTTCCTCCAGCTGACGAACCTTGGGCTTCTGGTTGTTGATGGTGGAGTGGAATTTGTTGACCAATATCTGAATAACAGGAAGAAAAGCAAATATAGTTAGGTACTCGTGTGCTGAAGATTAAACTGAAGTAGGAGGTCAGAGATCCCATCAATCAAATACTTAAAGGGTCTACACCATGAAAATCACTTTTTTCTTGTTTTTTTGTATTTTTTGGGGTCCCCAGTGTCTCTTGTACCCAAAAAAATGTTTTTTTTTTTAATACAGTCATTCCTTCTCATTTCATGGATTTCCAGAATGGGCGTGTCTGAACAGGCGATCTCAGAATGGAAATGTTTATGATGTCACAAACATTATTGATGGCAAACCCAATGTTAAATGAAAAGTGCCCGAATCGCTCCGAAACTTTTTCTACCCCCCCTAAGTGGGGGTCTACGAACAAATACTTCGGGCTCGGATTTTGGCTCCGCCCCCCGGAAGTGGGTGAAACAGGCACCTCAAACACAGAATTTTTCCTTTTTTTTTATTTATTAACAGACAGAATTGCTCAGTAGCCCCCCCCTGCCCAAGAGGACGTTTTGGTATTGCAGCTGAAAGTGCTGTATAAGCCAGAGACAATTGACTTGGGATGAGTATATCTGAGTGATGATTTAGGCTCAAACCTTTTGAAAAAGGTTTGAGGGACATACACCATATGATATTAAATATCAAATATCTTTTTTAAATTCATGGTGTAGCTCCTTTAAGTTAAATGATGAAGAGACTAAAATCCCTGAGCGAAAGAGCCACCCGCAAGTAATAATCTCAACCATCGATGACGCCGTTTCTAACTTGTGTCAACACCACAGACTGTGGTTGACACACAAGGCCACAAGGACAGAATGCTCCGAGATCGCTTATCAGTGGGACTCTGGAATGTTTGGATAAACACACCCTCCTTCTGCCTCCGGGTGAGTGTTTGTGTGAGAAGAAGATAATACAAACCGACCACATTAGTGTGCATGTGTGCATCAGCGTTCAAGTTGATGAGAAGAACATGACTACCAATGTCATTAATCATGCATCTTTAATTTTCTCTCTGCCGATGTCACTGTCTCTTTAGTGCAGGACTGTACCTTGGTGTCTGCTATGGCCTTTTCCAGCTTCTTCAGCCTGTCCTGGGAGGTTGCACTGGCTGTGGCATTGTCAATCTGAGCCTTGATTCTGTCCAATTCGGCATCCAGCTTCTCCAGATCACTCAGTAAAGTCTGGGCACAGCTATCGCACTCTGAAACAGCATAAACAGCATTTGATTGCTCGCTCATACCACACAGACCGTGTGTATACATACAACTACAGTATAACAGAGTAATATTTCATTCACCAAGAGCTTGCCAAATTATGCTGGGGCCACACTAAACCTTTGTAGTAGAGAAGATATATTGTGGCTACGCTAAACATCTCCTCCATTCAAACGTCTGGAGTCTGGTAAGAAACACCAATAGAAACAGGAAGAAACTCTGCCGTATTAGGGCATGACCTGAACATGATTCCAGGTCCACCATCCTCCTAAACAAAATGAACTAACTCCATGTCCTGTGCTTATGCTATTGTTCTAAATAGCATCTTATTGTGTAATGTTTAAATGGGTATTTCTGATGTCATTTTAATGTCTACTCTGACTTTTGTGTGCAACCCAGACAGTTTTGAAATCGCTTTATTCAATATTTAGATATTTTATATGATTTCAATCAGACAAGCCCCCCTCCTATATATGCCCATTCAAATTAAAACTCCATGTTCACCATGTAAGACTCATTGAAAGCATACGTTTTTTCAGTTGCATTTTTTATACTGTTTTTAAATTTGTTTAGGTTTTAATGGAGACAAATATAATTATTTCTGAGTGTAATATTTGTAAATTGTTTCATAATAAACTTAAAACAAAACAGACATTCTCTCACCTTTGCATTGTCCATCTGTATTTGTATCTTTGGGCTCTGTGTTCTTACACACTGCAGAGAGAGAGATTGCAATAAATAATTCAGAAAATTAGTGAATTGAAGTGAACTGAACAAAACACAGTAGAATGGAAATACATTTATCCAATTTAAAAACACAAGCATCTATAAACTCACCTCCGGTCCTTGCGTCGCAGTTGTTCCCATTGCCATTACAATCACAGGGCTGACAGCTTCCTCCATCTGTTAGTGGATCACCATAGAAACCGGGAGCACACCTGTGTGGAAACAGAGAACAGGTACGATTGATCAACTCAATGGTTCTCAAACTTTTTTTTCTTTTCGGGACCCCATAACTCTGTGAGTGTTGAAATGGAACCAAATGGATCAATTTGTACACTCTCAGAGTTACAGAACTGTAAGAATCCCCTCAAGGAACCCTGAGGGTCCGTGGACCCCACTTTGAGAACCACTGATCTAAACAATCCCTCCATGACGACACTCACCTCTCACACCTCTCTCCAGTGTATCCTGTTCGGCAGATGCACTGGAACGCCCCAGACACCTCTCTGCAACCCACTGCAAAACTAGAGAGGAAAAGGGAGACATAAGCTTTATTCATGGACACGTGTGTGTGTGTGTGTGTGTGTGTGTGTGTGTGTGTGTGTGTGTGTGTGTGTGTGTGTGTGTGTGTGTGTGTGTGTGTGTGTGTGTGTGTGTGTGTGTGTGTGTGTGTTTACACGTGCATGACTTTAGCGGTGCCGAGTACTTTCTCACACCCACCTGTTAGTCGGCACACGGAATGGGCACGGGCAAACACGGCATGTCCTCTGAGCAGGGTTACCATAGTAACCTTCCTTGCAACGTTCACATCTGTCCCCGGCCGAGTCATATTGACAGTTCTGACAAAGACACAAAGACAAATATATTTTCAAACTACTTTACTACAGCCTGAGCCTTGTACGCTACAGTGACGGAGATGCTGTAACTACAACAAGAGATGTGCATGGTGTACATGAGAATAAACTCTAGCCTTGTGTGTGCTCTGCAGTTAAGTCTTTCAAGGAAATGCTGTACCAACATAACAACAAGAACACTAGCGTCCCTATTTAGGGCATGCTATAAAGGGCAAACAACTGGCAAAAACAGCAAATCTGCAAAGCTCTCAACGCATCGCTGCACGATGCGTTGAGAGCTTGCACATCAGCTCATTTTGATATTTGACATACTTGACACAAGTGGATTTCTAGAGTTGGTTACAGTTGAGAAACCCCGCTCCCATTTACTGTAAGAAGGGGAACGTTTGGAAGCAGGCAAATGCCAAACATTTCTCTGCCAAATCATCACAACGGGTACTTTCCATGCTCTCAAAGGAGAGTGGTGTTCAGCAGTGCGTGTCTTGGTGGCTGTGGGTGCCCAGATATACAATACAGACAGACACAGGCCTGATCTTGAGTGTTTTGCACAAGAGTAGAGAGAATGTTGGGGTTTTAGATATCTCTAGGATTTCATCCGTCCTTCCATCCATGAAGAAGTGATATGAAAAGTTATATAAAATCAAAGTGAAGGGAGGGGTCCCTGAAGCCAAATCAGAACAAGTATCGTGTCAGCGATTTCTTATGTGGCCACACAGGGTGCCACAGTATTGTGCAAACATGTGGTCACTAGATACAGTAGGGTGGGGTGCCCATCAGTTGCCCACATATATGCCCCAGAGGAGAGCAGTCTAGACTCTGACTAAGCTGATGTCCTGAAGTCATCATTGAGGTGTGTAAACCTGTGGTCACCAAATGATCAGTGCTTTCACGCTGACTTTCAGTAGATAGACCAGGTGAGTTCAGGTGAGTGAGGTGAGGCAATAAGTGAGTGATACAGTGAATCAGTCAGTCAGTGAGTGAGTAAGTGAGTGAGTGATATATCAAAAGTACATTATTTGTGATAAGCTGCGACCAGCTCTTTGTTTGCCCAGCTGTTGCATGTGAGAGTTGTAGGATGTACGCACAACTGAACAAAAATAAAACGTCTTTAACCCATTAAGCCGATTCTACAAAATGTCTTCCAAAATCCCAACAGAATTATGATAAACGTATGTTTCTATATCAGTGGTGCTCAAACTTTTTCATGTCAAGGACCCCCAAGATTATATGTATTAGGCCGCCGACCCCCATCTCAAAATATTTTGTTCCAGGGACCCCCAGAAGCAAAGATTTGAGTTAAAAATGTTTGCCTTTTTAAAAAAATGTTTGCCTTCAAATAATATATATTCAAAGATTTGCACACATTTTCACGATTTTTCAAAAATAGCAGATCTACAAGCTCGTAGCGTGGCACTCGGTGCAGCGCTATGAGCTTGTATATCTGCTATTTTTGAATAGCCAGAGTGTAAAATAATGCTTTTTAGCTCAAATAAAAAAAGGACACAGATGCGTTCCAGTTGCATTTCCATCAATGGTATTCTATTGTAAACCGAGACGAGAGACAGACAGTGGTTTATGCTAGCTGCTTGGTCACAACCGAAAAGTGAAAGAGACTTGTCACTTACCAGACACTTCCCTGTCCTCTCATCACACTCATCAGCCCGGCCATTACAGTCACAGCGAACACAGCGCCCGAGGAAGGGCCCACTGCCATCTCGGTAGTAACCAGGAGCACATTTCTGTAAACACAGGAATACCACAATGTTATCACCACCATATTATGAATACAGACTTGTTTAAAAGCTTTTCCCTTGACTTATGGATCCGTATTTAATTAGAAGATAGGTCATTTCTGTCCATCTTACAGACTTAGTTTTATGTCATACCACAATAATAATTATGTACAATAACATACATCACAAGATACCATTTATCAGTTGTACACTTGAGATTAGTGATCTAAATACACTTTAATTACACATTTATTTTTGCCTTAAGGTTGTGATGTGACTGGAGGTTTGCAAGCAAGAAAGAAAAAAAACTATTGAAATAGACGGACCTAAAGAGTACTTAAAAAGGGTGTGTCACCAAGTGTGCAATTCTGTATTCACAGCTCAAATAGCAATGAACTTGACCTGAACGCAGTGTCATTAAATGGGTAAAAACTGGAGTCCCCAAACATGCTCTGATCTCTCAAAGACAGCAGTCTTGAAGTCACCCTTAAAAACTATAATCCACAAAGCAGGTACCCCCCCAAACATCTGTGCATTTTACCTGGATCTGAGAACTGCCATCAATGTCCTTAATAGACGGGTACTTAACAGCCTGCCCTCTGTCATGTACCGAGGGGTACTGTACCCTCTGAGTACCCGGGTCATTTACTGACGGGTACTGTACGCGCTGAACTCCGTGGTCATGAGGCGAAGGCTGTCGTATCCCCTGTGTCCATCTGTCATGTTGCCGAGGGTAGCGGGTTCTCTCCCCTCTCTGAAAGGGCCTTGGGCCAGCAGAGCATAGTCCGAGCAAAGTCCCCCATAGCAGGGTCTGTAGCAGAGCCCTGCTCTGCCACCTTCTATCCACGCGTGTATCTGGCATTCCTTGCATTTAGTCTGGGTGAAATAACTCCCCACTCTCCCCTATCTCGGCCTCTTAAACACACAGTCATACGCACACCGCGTAGAAGACACGCCCCTATCACTACTCACCCACCTGAGTCAGCTTTGGGCTCGGCGCACACACGCGCACGCACACAGTGTGTTGTTCACATTCAGACACATTGATTCAAGTGTGCTTGATAAGTGGCACATGATAAAAGATGAGAAGAACAAAACAGTTTCCACTTCTGAATAGTGAAGAAGAAACATTCATAAATCATTATATAAGAGTGTCAGGGAGCAACTGTGGGAGAGCCTTTGCTTGTAACAAAAAACATTTACCATTGTGGTTTACCTTGGGTATTTGTGTGAGCATGTTGGTGTGATTGAAAGAAAAGTCAGGCATCTCTAGACAGTACAGACATAAATCTCTGAATCACACAAGTCAAACACAATGGAGACGTTTGGGAGTGGCAGCTATACACCGCTACACACATCAACACATTGGGGCTGTGGGGAAACACTGCCACACCCTATGCGTCAAGGTGTTCCCTCAGGGAACATATTCTCAATTTCCTCTCAGCACACCCTATAAAAAGATGTCTCATATAAACACAGGTAGACAGACCCTCTGCTTTGGCAACGGTGCTGAGTGCAATCACAAAATAGAAAACCAACATAACAATCACTTCAGACAGAGGACAGGTTGTACGTTTTCCAGACCAGTTGCTGCCCCTGGTGCAAGAATATCTGGGAACAAAATCAGGCTTCCTCAATACGAGACACCCACTGAGAAAGATTTGAACACATTTACACCTGACTTTCAACGTGTTCATTCTAAGTGGATTCTGTGGGTTAATTTAGTTGGAATAATCCAACATGGCTATGAAGACCCATCCATATCTGAGAAAGAGACATCACACATTGTGAGACATTGTGAATTCTTGCATTACATTTCTTTTTTTAATGGGCGGAAACCGTGACACAGCGATTAAGGCTGTATAATCACTAACATTATGTCTGCGTGATTGTGTTTCCTATCCCACCCTGGGGCTATGCAGTTTGGCTGCGCGGCTCTCGGGCATGTATTTTCCAGTACATTCCAGCTGATGAATTCTTACTCTTACAGTTGACCTCATTCACCCAGGGCGTGGCTCTTTGTTTGGGCATGTCAGGACTCGGGACGACCCCAAAGTATTGTCTGAGGTGAAGTTCTGGCTTCACTGAGAAAAGCAGTTGGTCAATCTGTACCTTTCCCTACCAACCACCCACGGAACGGAAAACAACATCTCACATCTGATCTCAAGCCTGAGTTATACTTCATCGTACGACGGTGTCACGAGGCAAAAGTAGCGATCTACAATCTTACAATGTGTCGCGTTTGCGATGCGTTGTGAGCTTGTAGATCTGACTCTCCCTAATCCTCACCATCTCTGTACCTTCATTCCTGTGTGAAACCGAAGCGAAAGTGTAAAATGATTATGTAAAAACGAGCACTTGATCTTCTACATCTAACACTTAATCGTTCCACTTCAATTTCTTCAGAACGTTAAGCTCTATTATCCAAGTTCTAAAGTGGTTATTGGCACAATACAATATACTCCTGCCTCCACCTAGAATTTGGAACCTTTGATCTTATTAAAAAATCTATGGGCAGAGGGTTTGGATGCGCAAATTACTGATTGAGGAAGATTGGATTTTTCCTCAATCTGATTAAGGCATATAAATATTCAATTCAGAATTATTCATCACCTACACTGGTTTCAGGTAAAGTTGGCTGGATTTGTTCCGGATATAGACCCCATGTGTGATCGGTGTAAGCAAGCACACTATCACATGATTTGGCTATGTCCAAAACTAAACGATGTTTGGCAATCAATTTCAAATATATTTTCTGTGGTCCTAAAAAAATCCATAGAACCTTCTGCTACTATTTCAATATTTGGGGTTGCTCCACAAGAACTTCACACAACCTGGAATGCTAAAAAATATAATAGGTTGGCCAGGCAAATTATATTGCTTAAGTGGAAGAAAACATTACCTTTATAACTTTATAAAGATGCATCATCTGACATAGAAACAATTCGCTCTTCTACAAGAAGTTGCAATCTGAAATTTTACAATATCTGGCAACCTTTTCGGATTTTGGATGTAAGATGGATGCCGCTAGCATCCTACCTACCGTACATAAATATTGCCCCAGTCCCATTCTTTTTTTGTAATATCTGATAAATAAATAAAAAGACCTTGAACAGAAAAAAAAAGACATACCAGGACAAAGTGTATGAATTGCTGGTGGGGTTGGTTGGGTGGGGTGGGGGGTTGGGTATGGATTCTGGCCTCCCTACCTGACAGGAGTCTCCAGAATACCGTGCGGGGCAGGCACATTTCTCCACAGTGCTCGCAGGGCTTCCAGCCCCGGTGTCGGTAGCCTCCTCCAGGCCGACATCCCCCAGACCGAGGCGCTGGGTCTGCGTGAAGTACAGAGCCCGGATCCTCAGGCCCGCGAGACCGGCTAGAACCGTCATCATCTCATCTCTGGACACGGGCCTGCTGGTGCCAGCGTGGCGCCAGTTTCCCTACACAGACAATAAGAGGATTTAGTGAGGGATTATACAGGAACTCATGTTGGGAATTCTTCGAGAACAAAATGAAAATATTTATATTTTATTAGATACAATAGAAACATAGTGGGAAAATCGATCAATGAATGTAATGCTCTTTCTCACTTTAGTGTGAAATGGCAATTAGCTGACTCTTACTGAAAGCGACTATCAGTACAATCGTAAAACAGCCTTCTGGGAGTAAAGACAGTGGTAGAGTGTATGTTTTCCCCTTCAAGAGTAGGGCATATTAGAGCAAGTACAGGTTATAATAGGAGGTATGGGGCATGTGTATCTCTTTACACAATTATATATTCTCACAGAAAATCACACTTATACTGAATGAGCATTATTATGAATTGTATCAAGGTGAAAACTACTTTAAGGAAGTGTGTTTACATTTAAGTAGTAAAATACGTTTAAATAAGGGTAAAAGCATGTGAAAACCCCACCTCAACAAGTTGGACCCTGCCCTGATAGAGCCGGTCCGGAGACGGGGGTTCTGGAGTCTGGTGGACCAATCTCATGTCCTGGCCCTGAGGATACAGTATGTCCAGATGAAAACGACTTATTCAGAAAGGGAACATATTTAAGACATTGACTAAGAGAGGTGAGTGAATGACAGGTAGAATGGTGACTCTACGCACGGTAAGCAAAACATCCGGTCTTGTGTTCAGCAGAGTCATCCCTTCACTGGGGATGCCAAAGGACTTGATCTGGTACGTCAGGAAGCCTCCATAAGATGACACCTGAGAGGAAAAAGGAGAGGGAGAATGAAGATAATCCCGACAAGGGAAGGTAGAAGCCACAGGAATTAAGAAAGCTGTCTACACATACAAAGTCTGAGTGTTAATCATAATGATAATTTGGTCCATAATCCTTTGCAGAATTTGCCACCAAATATTTGCATATACAGTGAAATGTGGGATCTGCAAGTATCAGGAGCAGTGGGTAGCTACAGGGACAGTGCCTCAGGGAGCAGGTAGGGGATAAGTGCCTTGCTCAGGGACCGGGGCCAGGATGCGAACCAGGGCCCCTAATGTAAGCACAAATGTACAAATAGTTACATTCGTAATGTTTTATAAATGACCCCTGAGGACTATACTGTGTAAAGTAACCTTCAACCAGTCACTCACACACGGCCATGAATGTAAGTATTGCCAAATTATATTACATTTAAAATGATTGCTGAAAAACTGTCATGAAATGAATCACAAACAGACTTCTCTTGACCTTGCCAGCAGTCTCCATCTACTCACCCTGTCTCCTAGGTATGAAGATGGTGCCACCCAGTGGAGAATGTGTACAACAGCAGGCAGCTCCTGGACGTCTGCCACCACTGTGTTACTTGCTGGGTTCAGTACAGAGGGAACTTCCTCCTGGTTCTCCCTCTCCAGACGCCAGCCACGCATCTCCACAAACTACCCACAGGAAACATATCCAGAGTGAGTTATCTCATGCTTTGGTGTATGGTAAACAATTATGTGGCACTCACTCTCTATGGATGTTTTCTATACCCGCAACGCTCATTATTTAACCACTTAAGCCCGACTGTATTTATTTTGTCGTATGACAAATAGCAATGATAGCAGATCTACAAGCTGACGACGTGTCGCTGTAAGGTGTAAGGTTGTAGATCTGCCACTTTCACAATTTGTGATTATTGTTTGAAAATGTTCACCTATGCCCAAAATAGGGATGCCAGGTAAGATCAACGTGATTCATTTAGCAGGGCTTTCCTGAACAGCTGCTTTGTGTAAAAGTTAGAGAAGTATTTTGTGCACCACACAATTGCAGTTATTCAGTAATCTTTCCATGGGTAGGATTTTCCAAAGGCATGCAGGGGCAATTAAAATACACTGACCTTCCCCCTGTGCTTGCTGGAGCTCTGACACTGGCCAGTAGCTCCGAAACAGAAGCAGCTGGTGCAGCCAGTAGGGTTGGACGGGTCAAAATGGAAGGCGCCATCCTTGCACGCATCACACCGGTCACCTACAACATGTTTCTGCAATAGCAGCACCAACAACAACATGGGGAAGGTCAGAAGAGGGCCACAAGAAGAGATAAAACAGAACAAAGCTAAAATGGCATTATGTTCTACTTTCTACACCACACTGACCTTGCAGAGACACTTCCCTGTGTCAGGATGGCATACATCAGGTGTGACCCCATCCTCGTTACAGTCACAAGGTGCACAGTTTGGGATTAAGCCATAATAACCTTCTGCACACCGGTCACACTGCCGTCCCCCAATCCGAGGTTTGCACCTGCAAGAACATACACAGATAATTGACTCTAGTTGAGATTTGCATCTGATTTGGTTAACCCATCAAGACTTGGAACGCATCTGTGTCACTTTAGATTTCTTTTGCTATTCAAAAATAGCAGATATACAAGCTCATAGCGCGGCACCGAGTGCCGCGCTATGAACTTGTAGATCTGCTATTTTAGAAAAATCTTGATTTTCTTTTTTTAAAGATTATTTTCATTTAGAAAACATTTTTAAGAATCGCCTCAGGTCTTAATGGGTTAATGCCCCTGGAGAGGTTTACTTGATATCTTTATTAGAAGTATACATACTGAATATATATATATGGTGTTAGTTGTATACTACACTGTAAATCAGTATTCTATTTGGGACAATAAGTCTAGAACTTCATGAGTTCAAGGTGAGGTTTTGGTAGTAATATAATAAGGCAAGGCAACTTTATTTGTAAAGCACATTTCAACAACAAGGCAATTCAGGGTGCTTTACACAAAACATCATTATAAGATACACAATGAAAGACCGAAATCTCACTGACACATAACTCCTTAACCTGACGAGTGCTTTGTGAGTGTTTTATCGCACACAAGAGTTCCAGTTCCACTCACGTGCATTGTCCGGTGACGCGGTCACAGTCAGGACCAGCACTGGTCTGTGACTGCTCGCCCCTGGTGCCCACGGGCGAGCAGTCGCAGTCCTCACAGCCCAACAAGGGGTGGTAGCTGAACGTCCGAGCCTCACACACGTCACAGGAGGGCCTGATAGTCTGGGGAGGGCAAATGCACTGTCCTGTCACCTCGTCACACAGCCGACGACCACACTCACACGCTATACAGAGGGGGAAAACAGATTATATTCAGATTATCAGTATTTGCTGTACAATACCTTTCATAACATTTGTGAAGATGACATGTATGGGAGGCTGATGTATGCTAGTGTCAATGTCCAACGCATTCTCTTGACCAACTCGTCACATTTTGCCATTTTGTCAGGTGCCGTTGGCGTCTGCAGCTGGCGCTGAGGATTCTTGCACCATGTCCATGATGATCATAAATTATTCCCAACCTATCAGCATGAAACTTGGACACCGCTTAGTTGGCAGAAGCTGGCTCTCGGCAGGGCCACTCACTTGGCTAAGGCCTCGCTCGGACGTGCCTCATAGGGCACTAGCCAGCTTCTGATGCACGCCTGCCTTAACTCATTAAGACCGGGAACGCATCCGTGTCATTTTAGATTTCTTTGGCTATTCAAAAATAGCAGATCTACAAGCTCATAGCGCGGCACCGAGTGCCGCGCTACGAGCTTGTAGATCTGCTATTTTTGGAAAAATCATGAAAATGTGAGAAAATTTTTGAACATATATTTTTTAAAGCGAACATTTGTAACTAAAATCTTTGCTTCTCGGGGGGTCCCTGGAACAAAATATTTTACAAATGTTTGCTTTAAAAAAACCTCTTAAATGACACAAATGCGTTCCCGGTCTTAATGGGTTAATGTTTTTACGGGTGACATAATTGCTTGTTTTCAATGAGTCTACATGATACAAATTCAATGCATGAGGCTTCTATTTCAGACATTGAGGGAGTTCTATAGAACTGTATTGACGTCCTCTGGCATCTATCTACACGTGACACTAGAGGACATTAAAAATGTCGGAAAGGGACGCCTCGGGTACTTGACCAAGTGGCTGTATTTGACGAGTTTGGGGGTGAGAATATGAGTGAACGTCCACTCACATCTGCAGTAGGGAAAGCCATAGTATCCTGTGGCACACTTTGTGCACTGTCGACCAATGACATGCTGCCTGCAGGGACACTGTCCTCCATTTGGATCACAGATGGACCCCGTGGAGCCTGACTGGTCACAGTTACAAGGCACGGCTCCACCATTATAGGCTGCTACTAGTGAGCGGGCGGAGTCTCTGCAGAATTGGGATGAGTTTCTGGGGCTGAAGACATAGAAAAATAGGTTGGTTTATTCATATAGTTGCAGCTAGAGGGCGCCATTTACAAAAACATCCATTGTGTGGTTTATTTTAATGCACTTCTGGTACTTCTGAAATGGAAGCCAGGTAGCACATAGAGCTGAAATCACATGAAAATGAAGTTATATAATAAGCACTCAAAGTTTAAAACTACTAACTAATCTACTAACTAACTATTGTAAAACTTAATTCATTCTAAATTGTATATAACGTTTTTTCTGCTGGATATTGCTTGAGCAGTAAGAAGCTTAATGACATCATGCTGTATACACTGACTGCTTACTCAATATAGAATCCCTCTCCTCTGCAGTGTTGTATAAAATCTGCAGACTTATCCAGCGGTTTGGGTTTCAGGAGATCTGGGGCGTAACTGTTATCGCGAACCACCAAGACATAATCCTAAAGCGGAACAAAGCATAACAAATTATAAAAAAGCAACAACAATGCTCTAACTGATAACCTCCCTTGCTTATCAGTGATATGCAAACCCTATATGAAGCATGATATGAACACAAAATGATCAGTATTTACCACTTTAAGCGTTATTTTATTCTGTTTGGACCTAATCTGGAGAGTGAAAACCAAACTGGACGGAGTAGATGTTAGCAGACTTAAATGGTTTGAGAGCTTAACTCTAATGGCCGATTTATACTACATTGTACGACGGTGTCTCGTGCTAAAACTAGCCCATCTAAAAGCTCACAGCGCGTCACATAGCGACGTGCTGTGAGCTTTTAGATCTGCTGTTTTCTAAGCAGACTGTATAGCCAAGCTAGGTACACAACATCCAGCTCATTGTTGTTGTTTTAGGATATGGCAGAACCCTGAGGAGAGAATACCTCATCATAGCAGGCAGTTGACCTGAACGACCTTAAACAAGGCATTCCAAGCATAATCTCCTCGGTTCAAGAACCGTGCCTCTAATCGGCGGCCCCAAAAGTGTCACGTACGGCTTAAAAGGTACATTAAATTCATCGCATTGCCTCTTGGGCGACCCAGACAACTGGTTGAGAACGGTAAGCACGAAAGGCTTAGCGATGGGTCTTAAGCGACTGACCAGGGTGAGGGTCTTTCCAGGCGGAATCTTGACAGAGATGATGGGCTCTCGCCAGGAATGGCGCTCAAAGTCAAGGGCGATGCGCTGCTCGGCGATGACCACCTCCCTGCAGCCGGAGACACTGGGGCAGAAGGAGGCATTTATGGAGCCTGGGGGGGGGGGGGGTGAAGACAAGTAGAGAAAAGGAGGAGGTGAGTTCAAAGAATGTCACACAATAAGAGCTATTAAGGCTATAACGGAAAGTGTGTCCAAGATCTTTGATCATCTTGTCATGACCTGAGGGGGCTTATAAATCTGACCTTATAAAAGGTATCACCCCTTCACTAAGAAGACCACAATTATGCCCAGATCACACGCTCGTTACATCCATTAGCAGCTGCCAGGAGCAAAAAACATTATGCTCAAAAGGGAGCCGGTATGGTTCTATTTCATTTGATTAAACAGGTGTGAGACTCTCACAAACTCACCGTTCCAGGTGCGCCCCGTGTCCACCCGCACTTCCACGGGGAAGGAGATGTGTTCTGGCTGCCGATAGTGGACCACAACCACATACCTGCCCGGGAGGGGTACGGTGGGGTTGAAACTGATCTCCGTCTGGAAAAAAAGGGGGGGAGGAGGACGGGAAAGGGAGCATAGTGCAGACCGGGGTAAAAGACTGAGAAATGCATGGGAATGGCGCAGAGGGGACCTGTTGTCTCCAGCCCTCGAGACAAGCGAGCTTAAAACAGCTACGGGTCAATGGTGTGGGCCAGTGGTTTTCAACCAGTGGTCCGGGGACCACCAGTGGTCCTTGGGGGGCTACCAGGGGGTCCCCAGCTAAGTTAGTTAATATAGCCTCAGAATCATTTTAACCACTTAGCTTTGGCTATTAAAAAATAGCAGATATACAAGCTCATAGCGCAGCACCGAGTGCCACGCTATGAGCTTGTAGATCTGCTATTTTTGAAAAATCGTGAAAATGTGTGCAAATGTAAACATTTTGAACATTTGAACAAGATTCGAGAACATTTTTAACTCAAATCATTGCTTCTGGGGGGTCCCTGGCACAAAACATTTTCAGATGGTGGTCCGCGGGCCAAATGTATATCAATTTAGGGGTCCCTGGCATGAAAAAGGTTGAAAACCACTGGTGTATAGGCAACAAGGGGCACAATTCAACAGTGATACCTGGGGAGATTTAAGCAGGACCCCTTCACTTTGGGGTTCAGTGAGAGGGAGCTGTCGCCTCCGCCTCCACTCCTCGCTCCCCCTTTGCTGAGGGGTGACGACCCGGGGGGAGGACGGCTGTCCGTCGCGAGCTGCGTCCAAAAGCCACGACGCGGCGGGTCTGGTGAACTGGCTTGGAACACAATGATGACTGAAGAGACAGAAGAGCAGCAAGATGTTGACTATAAGACTTATAGGAAACTTTAATGTACTCTGAGCGGCAATTTTAGGTACAGCACAGTACATATAGACAATTAAAAGCACATCACAAAAACAACAGCAGTAATCCAAATCACCTGTGGCAGCAAACATACTATCATCACAGACAAGGCAAACATTTAACCCATTTAAGCGATTCTTAAAAATGTTTTCTAAATCCTTTTTTGAGAAAAAAAAATCGGAAAAATATTTTTTCAAGATTTTTCAAAAATAGCAGATCTACAAGCTCATAGCGCGGCACTCGGTGCCGCGCTATGAGCTTGTATATCTGCTATTTTTGAATAGCCAAAGAAATCTAAAGTGACACAGATACGTTCCAGGTCTTAATCATAGAGGTATAATATAACTAGAGGGCGGATTGCCCCGCCCCCAGCTATCATTTCAATGAATGTGCTCAGTGGCGTTTTGAAGCACCCGGAAACCTGCCGGAAGTAGAATTATTGGTTCGATTTTGACCACACGTAGAGTTATGAGCATGCGCACTAGTGTCCTTTTTGCGTTCTACGGCAGCCTGTGTGTCAAGGATTGAACGCGAGATATTTATTAAATACACTCGAGATGCATATTTATATGTAAATGCATATGTATGTATGTATAATATGTTTACATATTTATATGTATAAAATTATCTCTCAGTATGTTTTGCGCGTGCATGTATTTCTCCCTGCCTGCAGTTCCAGCTTTGGCCACTGGGGTGGCAGCTTCAATGTTTCTCAGCAACTCTGGGGGCTTGGTCTTAATGGGTTAAGGCAAAACAACTGTCTAAAGTAAAAATAAATAATAATACTAATAATAAATAGGCCTATATTGCTTAAAGCTCGTGGCTGAGTACTTGAAGGGATTGCCAAGCAGCACTGAAGTGGAATAATTTGATCCATTTGGACATGGGGTCAATCCCCGAGCAGAGGTCGTAATTTACAGTATGAAATGGCGCTAATCTCCAGTGATCCTCTTTTGAATCTTGACATCCTCCGACTATCACATTCTCTTTCATCAATGTACAACGTACAGAAATCACACATTTACACATTCCACACACTTCGTATGAAAGCTCCTGTGTTAGAGGCCAACTCTCTGATCCTTTGGCAATCCCCTCTGCCTTCAGGATTAATTTTCCCCCCATCCTCGTTTTTTTTGCTTCCACCTCTCTTGCATATTTTCCATTTCATTATGACATTACTGTAGATTCAAGCCCCATGACCAAATATCCCCGAACTCCCATTTGTTTGAATGTTTTTGTCTTTTGTTCATCTGCCCTTATCAGCCTTTCTGTCACAAGGCCGTTCTGGCACCTCATTTCATGTTTTTTCCTCGTTTATTTCTTTTTGGTTCAAAAAGCAGAACAATGCAGGCCAAAGAACTTGTGATATCGTCAGCAAACCACTGCGCCGTATCAAATTATTGCGAGAGACTTGAAAGAGATTGTTTTTCCATTTGGATTTGCTTTCTTGATAGAGGAGATATGGGCTCAGTAATAGGCTTTTAGTTGTGATCTTAATGGAGGCACTCTCTTTTAAGGATTTCATTAGTTGAGCCATGTGCAGTGAGTGCGAAACCATTTTAATGTGGCTGTTTGTTTGTCTGTATGTCAAGTCAAGCGCAGACTCAATGTGCTTTAAAAAGATAAAAGAAATAAAGACAAGAAAATAAAAATAAAGACAAAGGTCAGCAATGACACAAAATGAACACAATTACATATGATTAACATGTAAGAATGAATTAATAAAATTAAAGTCCAGTTTTAAAGATAACTGCACACCCCAAACCTAGCTGAAAGCTTGTGAAAACAGGTAGGTTATTTGTTTTCTTTTAAAAGAAGACACTGTTGTAACAGACCTTAGATCAGCTGGTATAGAATTCCACAGAGTGGGACCATAGTGACTGGAAGCACCATAACTTGATTTAGAGTTTATCCAGTGTATAGTGAGGAGACCTGTCAGATGATCTAAGGGTCCTGGTTGGTACGTATGGTTCAAGTATGTCAGAAACATAGGAAGGAGCTAAACCATTGATAGATAAACCCTGGAACAATGAGAATTACTTTAAAATCAATTATTTGTTTCACTGGGAGCCAGTGAAGAGAAGATAAAACAGGAGTAATATGTTCAAATGTCTTGGTTCTAGTTAAAACTCTAGCAACAGCATTCTGAACAAGCTGGAGTTTATATAACACCTGCTTTGTCAGTGCAAAGAGAGAATTATAATAATCCAGTCTATTAGAAGTAAAAGCATGAACCAGTTTTTCAGAGTCTAATTGAAACAGGAAGCATCTAACTTTAGAGATGTTACTTAGATGATAAAAGGCAGTCTTGGAGATGTAATTGATGTGCTTCTGGAAGTTTTCAACATGCTCACAGGGTTTGCTGACAAGGGAAGTAACAGGGAATTAATATGATGTCTTAAATCCTTAGGACCCCACTAATAAAATCTCAGTTGTATGATCATTTAACTTTAAGAAAGTGTTGGTCATCCAGTCTTTGATGTCTGAGATGCACTGGGCACCCGAGTGGAAGCATGTATAAATTTAAGTTTTATGTAGTTGTATCCCTCTCTTGACAGAGAGAGGTAATTGCATAACTGTCCGGGCGGATCTATGCCATCTGCTTGAAATAACTTTGACTTTGCCAACGAGTAGGTGTCCTACTCTAAAAGATAGAGCCTGGAAAAAATTTATGGATTCAGGGAAAGTGTGCAGAAATCATTTAAATGCTACTGTCAAATAACAGGACTGGAAACTGACAGTAAATAATTGTCTGTAAATATATGTATTGTACGGCTGGAAATTCTAGGTTGGCCACTGGGTGTTGGTTTGAAAGAGAGAAAACCAAAAAGGAAGGCCGACCCTGTGCTCCGACAACCTCAGGTGAGTGACCCTGCCCTGTGAGAGGAATGCACGGAATCACACCTGGAAAACAGATGTATTTGTCTCTCCACAGCAGGAGGCCAAAGGAAAGGGCTGCAGGTCCTTTTTTCTTACAAACAGGTTTGCCTCTATGCCTGTTGTTGTTATTACCCTGTGATACCCCCGTTATTGAGTTGCTGTACCTGTCTTCAGTAAAGCGGCCATGGACCGAGACACAGAGTATCTTGGGGTTCACATACTCCATGAAGAATTCCTCTGCAGGCACTGCAAAGACTTTATGCTACGGAGAAAATTATAAATATGAAATGCACGGGAAAAAAAGTTAATTCTGTTCTGTAATTCTGCGATTATTAAATCAATGAATGATCTTAAAAAAATAAAAAAAAACTCTGTCTTACCAGTAGGAAGGAGGCTGTGGAAGACTGCAGGAGAAGCGTGTCCTTATGCGTGAGCTGGAACACGGCCACTCGGTTACTGCTGTCCACGGCAACACTCCGACAGAGGAAGCTGCAGGTGGATGCAATGAACAAACGAATGAAAAAACATCATTAACACTGGACAGGAGCAACATTTTTATTTATACAGCCGATATGAGCAGATGCCCAGCATTGGGTCAGAACAGGACTCGTCGTGCCTGATGGCTGCATGCGATGAAATTCAACAACGCACCTGTAAGCGCAGCTGTAAACGTTGGCTCTGGCCTGGATCTCGCCATCTGACTGGCCGTTGACGAGCAGGTTGACGTTCTGGACCATGTCCACCTCGCTGGCATACTCCAGGACCAGAGCGTATGGACCGGGCCGAGACACACGCAGACCAAGCTGGAGCTGGGCCTACAGTACAGACACAAGTGACAAATACATTTCTCATACAATGTCATCCTGCCTGGGACAAGAGCACAGTGGTTCTCGAACATGTGAAGGACCCCCAATTGATATGCATTTGGCCACGGACCCCCGCCGCCCTCGCCCCCCCCAGACTCAAAATTCGTAATAATAAAAAAAATCTCCAGCTCAGCACTGGGCACCCAGGGAGATCTACAAGCTCACAGATGTGCTATGTTTGAATCGCTGAAGTATAAAATGGCTTTAACCCATTAAGGCCTGAGGCCGATTCTTAAAATGTTTTTAACTAACTCATTGAGTGCCATTAACGTGTTTCACGTGTTTTACCGCTATGGTGCAACGTGCCATTAACGTGTTTCACGTGTTTAAAAAAAAAAAAATCAGAACCCAAGATATCATTATCTGAAGATCCACTCCTTGTTTAACTTATAACTGAAAAAGGCTGTATCTCGCTTCCTACGCACTTTTTTTTTACTTGAAAAAAATAAAAAATCGTACTGGCCAGAAATAGCCAGAAATAATTCGGGCACTCAATGAGTTAAAATCCTAACAGTTTTTTGAAAAATAAATAAATATTTTTTTCACGATTTTTCAAAAATAGCAGATCTACAAGCTCATAGTGCGGCACCGAGTGCCGTATATCTGCCGTATATCTGCTATTTTTGAATAGCCCAAAGAAATCTAAAATGACACAGATGTGTTCCCGGTCTTAATGGGTTAAAGTGGATTTTGACACTATGTAAAAAGATGTTGCTGGGGAGTGAGAAGCACTTTGAGAACCGCTGCAACAACAGAAGGAAACTGTGCTGAGATAATGAACATACTGTATAAGATGTTGTACTTTCATTCGTGCAACATGCGAACATTTGCACCCGTTTGCATACATGTTTTAGGTCTCTGTGCTCATAGGCGTGCCTACCTGTGTGCCACTGACAGAGGCCATCTCGGGGTGATCTGGGGTGGGCCGTCGCACACGGACCTGCCTCTTCCGGCGCCCACCGCGGTTGGAGAGCTTTCCCTGGGTGCCCAGTGCGGAGCTGAACCCGTCCATTGACACGTGCTTGTACAACAGACAGCTGAGAGAAAGAGCCACGCAGACACAAACGGTGGTCAGCTATGAGTAATAACACTGCAATTTCCAGAGATCGGCACTCATCATTTTAGCTGCATCATTCTAGCTCTCTTTGATCTGGGCATAAAGTTTCAATTGAATGTTCATGAAGATTTATTAATCTAATGTATAGCAGTGTTGATTTTGTCGATTAAAACAGGACGAACAATGTTCGTTGACTACCTTTTTTCACTGCCGAAAACTAAATAAAAACTATGCTATGATGACTAAAACTAAGGATAAGGATAATTCCTTTTAACAGGACGTTCATGAAAGTCCTTGCGGGCTTGTTTCCAATGAGGGCCTGTGAGCAATTAGGGGTTAAGAGTCTTGCTCAGGGACAAATTTCATTTCATCGACACATATGCTGGCGTGGCCTGGAATCGTACCTGGGGCAACCAGGGCCTCTGGTTCCCTAGGCGGGATCACTAACCACTCAGCTATGGCCGCCCCTAAGACTAAATATATTGACAATTTCGTCAACAAATAAAAACTAGACTAACATGTTAGTGAGGGACTAGTAGAGAAGAGATCCAGTAGAACTAAAAGACGTGTCATTTTATGTTTGGTTGCGCTCAGATGTTGCATGCTGAAAATAGCAGATCTACAAGCTCACAACGCGTCGCAGTGTAGATCGGCTATTTTCAGCAGGCAACCAAGTATAAAATCAGCCATTACGACGCCAAGGCACCGCCAAAATACATTTTAGTCGAATAAATCAATGGTAGATTTAGTCGACTATAACCTTAAGATATTTAGTAAAAAAAAACTAGACAAAAACTAAAACATTTCAGATGACCAAAATATGACTAAAACTAAATGGAATTGTATTCAAAAGACTATGGCTAAAACTAAATCAAAATTTGCTGTCAAAATCAACACTGATGTATAGTATAGATCAGTGTGTCTCAAACAGAGTGTCAGTGCCCAATATCGAGTGGTGAGACATATTCACCGCCTCGGGAAGAACAGCTTTGTGTGATGTCAGTTGTTGTGATGTGGTATATCAGTTAATTAATTCATTGAGATGTGGCTCCCAAGCGAGAAACCAGTTGAGGACCATTGGTTTACACGATAAATCCTGTAATTACTTTGTGTCTCTATCTGCAGCGGGGGTGTACGTGCATGGCTGGGTGATCTTCTCCTGCAGTAGAGGTGCCTCATAGTAGTCGCGGGGAAGCAGCACTAAGTAATCCTGAGAAATAAGAGGCAAGTTTAATTTACATTACACCGAGCACGCAACCCAAACATATTGCATTGTGTAAGCAAAACACTGCTTAAAGTGCCAGACACTAACTTTTAACAATAGCAATGTTTTGAAAACATTTCAACCACAAGTCGTTGTGTACAGTTAATAATGCGAGCTCTGCGTCTACAACCTCAAATGTTCCCTTCCCAAGGCTTCTGAATTCTGCTACCAAGTTTATTTTAGTTTTACAGTGAGCTCTATCCAACTCCTTCTTTTTGGCATTAGATACAGTACCTCTGTGGTCATTTGTCGGCCATTAGTAAAACTCTTGCTCAATATTTGCATCTAGAACACCACAGGCATTTGTTCACGATGTGAATCAGCCTATCTCTTTGACTGCACAAATTACTTTGTTTTGAAAACACAAAACATGAAAATAGTATGAGTAAAAAAGAAAGAATGTATTCTGCTGATTTCTCTCACAGAAGCTCTTTCAATTATCGCTATTAGTTAAGAATGACTGTTCCCTGATCTCTTTCTAAAACAACGTTGGTAACTGACACTTTAATCCTTTCACCAGAGCATAAATTAAACCTGATTTATAGTTGCGCGTGGCTGTCGTGCACCAAAAATAAATAGCAGATGTACAAGCTCGAGCTTGTAGATTGGCTATTTACGGTGCGCAACACCCCTGCACAACTCCGTATGACTCAGGCTTTCGACATGAGGAAGACGCACGAACAAAGCCCTTTTTCCCCTCTCTTGTACTCACAAGCAGAATTCCCTGGGCCTGTATGTGGATCACCCATTTTCCAGGGGTCAAAGAGAAGGGCTGAGCGAAACCCTCTCCTGGAACCGTAAGGAAAGTAGGGGAGGTGCTGACAGGGAACACCACCTCCTGACTCTGACCTGACCCTGCAGAAGAAATAAAACCACAAGGCCGTAAAATGACACCTTCACAGCTGAGAGCACATTACAATAGGAAAAGCATCGGCTGTCATCGACTGCGTAAGATATTAGATGCATCATGCACCAATTTATAAACAACATGAAGGGGAGTTGTTGTTTTTTATTGTTATGCTACACCAGTGCCGGGGGAAATCAACTATGTTGGCATTATAGTTAATACCCTCCTCTTGACAAAAAATGTGAATGTTCCAGTCTGAGTGGTTTTCTGAGCCAAAATGATATAAATTAGTTCATTCAAAGACTTCACAGAGTCATTTGTCAATCATTCTGGCTCGCCTGGGTCTTTTGGTGTACAGCACATTATTTATTTCAGATTTTCCTATCTATAAAGCCCCCTTTTTAATGCATAACATGGTTAAAGACCCCTTTACACAAATCGTTTGTGGCTTTTGAGCCACAGTCCTGGAACCCTGGTGCCCCCCAGGGACCAGTATGGATGGCCTTGACTCCCTTGACAAAAGCTACAATACAGTGTGTGCTTAGTTCTATTATGTGTGTGTTATGAGCAAACAGGGTGTGAACAGGGTGTTGAATTGGACCTTAAATGACAATGGTATGCATGGTGACACATTTAAAAGTTAACTTTGGTGTCAGACACAGCCTTACCTGGCGCGCCACGGTTATTGGTGGCCTTGACACTACCGCTCACATTTGTACCGCTGGGGTTAGCGAACCGCAGAACCACACGGAACAGGGGGGACAGAGGCTGCCTTGCCTCGTCCACATCAACATGCACTGTTACTCTGACTTCAGTCTGCAGAGACAAGGGGAGGGGGGGGGACACATAGCTGACTGGAGGGACACCGGTTTGGGCGGGAGGCGTTAAGGGAAATGTTAATGACAGACTAGTGGGTTAAGCGGGTAAACTGATACAAGGGGTTAATTAATGGAGAGCCGGCGCGGTCAAGACAGGAAAAAGAAAGCTATAGGAAAGATGGCCCTTCACTTACAGTCACAGCAAGAGTGAAAGCCAGCCTCTTCCGTGACCAAGATCCTCGCTCTCACACGCGCCGCCCCTTTTTGTTGGAGAGTGGCGTAGCGCATTATTACATGGAAAGGGCCAGGAAAGCCTATGGCAAGCGTTAGGATCACCTCTGGCTGAGAAGAGATAGGATTAGTGCTAGGAGAGCTAGCCACCACATTGCCTACAATAGCCTCATTGTAAATGTTTCAAGTGGGAGAGAGGTAAAAGAGAAGGCAAGTGCAACAGCAGTAAAGTAAGTGGAAAGATGCATCCTGTAAAACCTTGAGATAACAGACAAGGTCGAGCTCCCCCCCCGCAATAAATGAGTGCCAAATTATTTCACATAGTGCGGTGAAAATGTCCCAACAATTGAAGTAAACATGTACTGACCTGTGCTGTAGACATAATGGCATAACCTCTCCAGCTGAATGCTGGGAAGTTGCGGGGGTCAAACCCAAAGCGCACAGGCCTGGAGTTGGGAGTGATGCCATTCTCTACTTCATACTTTAGCTGGTGGAGGCTAGGGAAATAGTAGCCAGATCTGGGCCTAGTGGGGCAGAATTAAATTTAAACACAAATTATACATAGTGAACATAGCTGTCTTTTTGTGCATGAGGATGTAAGGGCTTTCAGCACTCAGCTGTCATAGTAGAGAGTAAGAGTATGTCAATTGGTAGATAAGATATAGACTAGAATAGATAATATACATTAGGACTGCAACAGTTAATCGAACTAATCGATTTACTAGACTCTTAAAAAAAATGGCAATCGTTAATTCAATAAAATTAGCGATTAATAATCAATCCCTATTTTCACTATTTTTGCATGGCACCATTGTGCGACAAAGTATAAAATATTGCTTAAATGGTTAATTAATGTATAGATTTTTTTTTTTTAAACAGGCTTCTCAATTATTTGATTAATCGAAGAGCTGCAGCTCTAATATGCGTACATTTCATAAACATGTGTTTATCTATTAAGTTATGATTCAGTCAGTGCTTACTCTGTGCAGGTACGGCCCACTACGTGATTCCGACACCGACACTGTCCCGACATATCATCACAGGCCCTGCCATTAGCCCCGCCCACATCACACTGACAGCCTATCAGGAAGACAAAAATAAAGTATAATAACTTATGTTGGTTATGAAGTAAAATCTTGGCATTTTGTTTCACTTGTATGTCAATTATTGATGTATTACATGTTACGTGGAAGTGGTTTTATTAAAAGATAGAAACACATTTTTGTAATCATCCAGTATAACAATTGTGTAGAAATAGAGCATAAGAATAGAGTAGCCCATATTCAATGATTTAGGTTTGAAGACGTTACTCACCTTCACAGCCAAAATAGTTACGTTTCTGCACCAGGAAGTATCCATGCTTACATGTGTCACAGGAATGTCCACATGCATTTGGTTTACAGTAACACTGCCCATTTTTCTAGAGGAGACGATTAATAGTGCAAATATCAGATTATAGGCATACAGCCCATGCAAAACACGGTAGATGAAAAGTACCAAAATTAAAGTACTAAAATGTTTGAAAATAGCAGATCTACAAGCTCACAACGCGTCGCATCGCGACGCGTTGTGAGCTTGTAGATCGGCTATTTTCAAATAGCCTGGGTATAAAATAGGGCTAAAGGGGTTAATGTATGTTTTATGATGTAATCATTTATATCTGCAAAGTAACTAGTAACTAGACGCGTCGCAATTCAGGGCAATTGCAAAGTGTGGTTGCGCCGACGCGAGTCGCGGGTCGCTGCCGCCGGGACTCGGGGAATAAGCTGGGAGGAATACCGTCGGAGGCCGCGTGACGTGCCATTCGAATCGGGTGTCAATCGGATCCTGCCTTCGTGATACATGCCGTTTTGATTTTAGGAAATAGGCCCCTCCCACAAATGTAACGGGCCAATCATATTGTCACGTCACTCCTGATATCACTTTTATTTCATTTTGAGAGGATTGATCCCCCCAAAAATCATATTTTTGCATCAAACGGTTACGTTTTGTGCATTTGTGGCGCCCCCTATGGGTCAAAGTGGAAATACTTTTGGGGATTCGTTGAGTAAACCACCCTCGATATGTGACTCAAATTTGGGATTGACTGGACGTTTCGTTAGTGATTTGTGGCCTTTTTTGTAAAACGGGCCCCTTCCGCTAACTTTGGAAGCCATTTACGGACGAACGGTATGGACTATCAAAATTCTGTTTCGCTCCAGATTATCGCATGGGTCCAGAGATAATGTGTACCGATTTTTGTGAAATTTGGAGAAAATATGTGGGAGGAGGAGCTAAAAGTGTGTTTTGAAGAAAATTCAAAATGGCGGAAAATCTATCCTGACGCAAATGGGCGTGGCCTATATGGGGAGTTGCGTCATGACCCAAGGAATCTAGGGGGAAAAAAGATTTTTATTCTAGGACCTACGGTTCAAAAGTTATAGGCCAAAAACGTAAAGTGGGCTGTTATAGCGCCACCATGAGGCCGAATGGTGTGATTATTTATTTAAATAATTTCGGACTAAATTATAAACCTCCCCTCCAAATCTGGTAACTCTAGCTCTTACGGTTTCTGAGAAAAAAATACTTGAATTTGAGTTTTTTCACTTTTCCATTAAAGTGGATGGGGACATTTAATGCACTAATAAATCAATATCAATAAAACTATGCAACCAATCTCTTAACAAAATACAAGCAGACGATTCCCGGTGAGGCCGGTCATTTTGACATATGGCACTAAATTGGGAAAAATAAACTGTGGGAGGAGATGCGGTTGAAAAAATTGTTTATCTAGAAAGAATAAAGTTTCTGTAAAACAATAGTCTGGTTGCCCATTCGGGCAACCACACTAACTAAAGTTTTCAAATAATTGTAGTGGAGTAAAAATACAATATTCGCCTCTGAGATGTAGTGGAGTAGAAGTAAAAGTATAGACAATTGGAAATACTCCAGTAAAGTAAAAGTACCTCAAAATTGTACTTAAGTACAGTACATGAGTAAATGTACTTAGTTACTTTACACCACTGTACATCAAATAGCATTTAACATACCTGCCAACATTAGAGAGAGTAATAACAGAACATTTAACCCTGCACGTACAGTACAGTGTAATAGTATTATTGCTCATCACAGGCGGAGAGTATAAAGGAAACTCAGGTAACCTCACCTGCTGACACTCCCCAACGCCACTCAAGGTCCCCTTTACATCACACTGACACTCTGTCAAAGAGAGAGAGAGGGAGATGAGGTGGGGTTGGTAATGGGGTGGGAGATGGTGTTGGTCGTGAATAGAGTCTGATTACACGATTCTCTCACTTTTATGGGTGAAACATGACAGCACAAGCCCCCTCCCCTGATCCTCAGAGAGTTGCACATCAAAGGCCACGGCGGGGGGAACGTTACCGTTGGGGCTTTCAACTCACTGAACGAAATAAAGGCTCTCCTCAATGTTCGGCCACAGTTAACCTGAGGCATTCCTGGGATATTAAACTTGTTTTTTTTCTCCCTCTTCTCTCCTGTATCTCCGCACAGGCTGACAGTGATAACATTCTTACTGCAAAGCAGAGCTGTAACATTAGACCAGGTATCTGCACTATCTGGGCAAAGCCTCAGGCTGTTCCCTCACCACTGGCTGGTTAATGGAGGCAAGCTACTCCTCAACTGACTGTTTCTATATACAGTATACTTATGTTGAAATGGTGTACAGTACTATAGTTTTTTTGGTAGTGGATATTAAAGCTGTTAGGCACTGCCAGAGCGCTAGACGCTTTAAAAGTGTTTACTTTACTAATTGGCGCTGAATAACCACCGCCTTTTTCTTTTTTTGGACCACATGGGTAGAGGGAGGAGCTTGGGAGTATTCCAGGTTTCTGAAATGCCACCGTGCACATTCTTGCACTGTGACATTGATGAAATCCCACTCGTTCAAAAGGAAAGCTGCCAAGAAGCCTGTATTAATGTGTTTTCCCCCCCAACCGTCCCTGTGAAGGACAGGAGAGTGGATGGATGGCTCCCCGTTGACAGAGTGTGTAAGAGAGGCCAAGGCCCATATCAGCACCTCTTCAGGTTGCTACTGATGATTTAATACTTCTGACGATAAAACATAGGGGCTGATATTGCTACGGGAAAAAAACCCTTTGGACTATTTTTGCAGAAGCTGTGCAGCTACTGTTGCCGTTTTTGCCTCAGGTGTGCAGCTCCTGTAGGTGTTTTAGCAGAGGGTGTGCAATTAGTTGTTTTTGCAGAAGGTGCGCACGCGTAGAGACGAGACGATATACAATATTATGTTTTTATCATGATAAAAAACTATTCAAGTCATCATAAAATAGTCAATAACCTCCATCTTACTCTGGGATCAATTCGCTGAGGGAAACAGTGATATGTAAAGGGTCTGTGTGTGGAAATGACCGTTTACAGTTTTGCAGTAGGTGGGCTCTCTACACTAGCTGAAGGCTCGCTCTCTTGAATAATAGAATAAAACATAATAATATCTTATTGTGATTATCTGTTGGGTATTGACAAGAGTCCGAATCTGTTTGTTTTCAGTAAAAAGATTGTTCACAAATGATGGTCTATGAGACAATACAAATATATGCAGAAATTTGCACCCTTTGCATATTTTAAGCATATTTCTTATTTTGTCCACAATAATTGTGACATTACAGTTTCATATCGTCCCATCACTAGGTGTTTTTGCAGAAGGTGTGCAGCTGTTTTTGCAGAACGAGTAGCAGCTCTTTGCGGCACTCTCAAAGCGAGGTACAGCATGCTATGAGCAGTCTGTGTGGATAGGCTTCACAATGTATCCAGGTTATCATGTAACATTATATTTGTCCTACTTGGGACTTACCTATACAGCCGCTGGGGTGATCTGTAGCTAGGTTCCAGTAGAGAGGTTTACATCTGTCACACTGAGGTCCCTCTACATTTGGTAGGCAGCGACAGGAGCCCTGGTCAGGCTACAGGGTTGGTAAGTACAGAATAATATTAACTATATATATATACACAGTACAGTATATGCTCTAACATTGATCACATTGTATCTAGGAGTCCTATAGTAAATGTCTGTGGCACTGATGCATATTGTTGATTTTCTTTTCAGTTTCTTCTTCAAAATGGAAGGAAGTCTCTTTTCCTTTTTTTTGATTACAGTTGATTTCACTTCCACTGACACAAAAAAAAAAACGTCCTTGTTAACTCTGCCGGATGAAGGTTTGGCAAGTTTGCTCTGTTATCAGATACAGGAATGTGAATACACGTGAGTCCACACCCAGTTGGGGGCGCGCGGGGGGGGGGGTCTAATACTGACAGGAAATTATCATCATGTTACGAAAGCTACGTTTTTAGCATAGAAATGATAGTCTGTTGAGAGAGGCCTACCTACCGTTTGTGAATTGATGACTTCTGACCCCGCTGGGTTACACTGTCTAATGGAGGCTGGAAACACACACACACACAATACACACACACAGTCAAAGGACAAGCTCAAATCATACAGTAGGCCAGAAGGACAGTAGGCCATTAACTCTTGAGATTATGTGTAAAGCATTCACCTTTATAGTACAACATATTTTGAGATGGGGGACATGAAAAAGTTTGAGCACAGCTGATACAGCAACTGAAGTTTTTCAGAAAACTGCTCAATTCTTAATGGGTTAAAAATAAAGTGTTACAAAGTGATCATATTTGTGAAAGGGGGGAGGGGGACAGTGGCCAATCAGGGATTACCTGAACATTGTGGGAACTGTAGTCCTGAGGCACAGCGGTCACACATCTGTCCCACCACCCCAGGGAGACACTGCAGACACTGGCCTGACAGAGGGTTGCATGTCGTGCCGTAGGAGCCCTCCCGTGAACACTGGCACACTGACACCAGGAAACAAGCAAATGCCACAAAGCCTTGAGATGTGTGCACAATGTATGGTGGTATATGGTCAGAAAGCCTGCGATATGAATAAAGGCTTGAAGAAATTCCAAACAAATCCTGTGGCTTCTTGGAGACGAGCTTCATGTGCAGCGTACATCATCTGTGTCTGATTTAACAGAAGAACACTAAAAACGGGACTTTATTCTCAGTGGTCTAATCTTGGAAAAGAGAATCCTTTCTAAAGATGAGGGCAAGCCCATATATTTATATCCCTCAAGTTTATCTCTGTGTGAAATGTCTTGTTGTGTCGAAAACATGAGATAAATCAGTGTGGATGACAGCACAGGGCTTTAACGGATACTGTGGGAGAATCACGGTATTCACCACAGTCATGAGAAGAGGCCACAGTAAGCCTTAATGAAACCAGCAGCATTACTTTTTCCAGCAGCAATGGCACATCAAAGGTCACGCCCGACCCGATCTGTGGGCTCTCTGTTGTAGTTACATGGGGTTTTGGCACAGTGTTAACTCACCAGCACAGTCCGGGTAGCCGTAGTAGCCGGGAGCACATTGGTCACACTGCTGTCCCTGGTAGTTGGCGAGGCAGCTGCATTGGCCGGTCGGATCGCAGACAGTGCCAGCTGCACCAGCGCCGTCACAGCGACACTCTAGACGTGACAGGGAGAGAGGGAAGTGAGCACAACATTTTAGGTCTCGCAGAGATGGATCATGACGCAACTTATAGGCCCCGTTTGCACCAGATTACAAATCGGTAAACATTATCTCTGGGGTCATGTATTCAAGATGTATGAGTCAGATCCCATTCCCAAGTGGCTATGAACAAAGGTTGCGGGCCCTGGGTAGCAGTGGTGGAAAGTAAGTTAAGTACATGTACTTAAGTACTGCACTTAAGTACAATTTTGAAAACTTTTACTTCTACTCCACTACATCTCAGAGATATAAATGACTATATTATGAAACATGCATTAACCACTATTAGCCCTATTTTATACATAGGCTATTTGAAAATATCCGATCTACAAGCTTCACAACGCGTCACGAAGCGACGCGTTGTGAGCTTGTAGATCTGATATTTTCAAACATTAGTACTTTACCTTTTGGTACTTAAAGTATATTTTGATGCCAATACTTTTGTACTTTTCCTCGAGTAACATTTTGAACACAGGCCTTTCACTTGTAACAGAGTATTCTTATATTGTGATATTGCTACTTTTAGTTAAGTAAAATATGTGAGTGCTTCTTCCACCACTGCTGGGGTAGGCAACCCGGCATGTGCTCCAAGAAGCACACCTTTCATTCATAACTGACTTGATGTTTGCTGATATTAACCAGGTTGTGACTCAGCAGCGTGTGGAGATGGTCTCTCACCCTGGCAGCTTGGGAACGTGTGGTACCCGGGTCGACAGCGGTCACACCGCTCCCCCTCCACTCCCCGGCGGCACAGACAGCGTCCCGAGGCGTCACACACTTCATAGACCGAGCCTCTGTCGTCACACACACACCCTGTACGATGAAGAGATCAGAAACTATTAATACCACACAAGCAATAGGATTTAATCCTAATAGGACAGAAATTAAAATTCGGAACGCTAGGGTCATTCCCAAGACCTTCCCCATGATTCTGAGGACTGTCTTTGACCCAGTTGAACAAGGGTCAATGACACTTCAGTCAGATAAACTACTCTCACATGGTGGGACTATGCTTGCGCAATGGTGCCAGTGTCTTGCCAAGCCTGGCATTCACATATGAATAGGCCTGGCACGGTGACAAGCACCACAGAATAGTGCTATAGTTAACTTGGCTCCTAAGCGGCAACAAAACATTAAAAACCTCTTCCGAAAAGCTATTGATGAAATTCTTTCTCAGTCGGGGTCACTTTGTTTGTCTAAAAACAATGAAACAAAAACAGCCATTTTCCAAATCAAATGTCATCCAACTAATCATGCTTTCCCCAAATTGATTCCAGCTCAAAAGAAAACCAAAAAAGGAGATTTTTGGAGATGACTACAGCTATTAATAGGCAGCTTGTTTTCGCCTAAACATTCCCCAACTGACTGCTTACATCCTGAGGGGACAGAGACCCCATCGACCTGCAGTTTGACTTTTACAAAAATTATCATATGATGTGGACCACCTTTTAGCAGCTGATTGCACAGGAGGCTTCCCTCGAGGCATGTCTGGAAATGCTTTCCATTTCACTCTTTTCAGTTCAACAAAAACAATATATTAAACCTATTATTACAGTACCTAATACAGTATAATTACATTGTATCAATTATATTCATTGTGGAGTTGTATTTTCTTAAAGGCAGGCATATTTAAATATCACCATTATTAACCTTCTGGCGTCTAGCATTTTGTTTTAAAATACAAAATGATTATCCTTTTTTGTCAGGGAATTAAATCATCAATGTTCAACAAGTTATATATATATAGTCAGTTGAGTTTTTTTTGCAGAAAAATCACTATAGGCAGCACCTTTTCTTCATAAAGGACGGACAGTGTGAACATACCCTTATGGAGGAATATTACATATTACAGTTATTCTCAGACGGTGTGCTTAAATTTTAATAATATAAATATTTAATTTTTTGTCCACAAATGTTGAAAGATTTGCGAATATAGCCCATCTACAAGCTCACAACGTATCGCATCACAATGCGTTGTGAGCTTGTAGATCTGCTATTTTTGCTAGGACTAGAGTTGTGCCTTGAGACCTTTGGTGTACCTTGGGCACAAAAATAATTTAAACCATTGATGTATCGGTTTGTGGGTCCTTGACATGTTTGTGAGCCGCTGTTCTAACCTGCTCATTAATCCTAACCATAATTCATCTGACTTTCAAGTCAAGAACTCCTAAAAACCCTTTTTTGGCCGGATTTGGATACTGGCTCTTAGCCGTAACCTTGGAATAAAGTCAGGTAGACTCATTAGAGCCCAACATGGTCTCCAAATGTTCTGTTTAATGACCTGTATTATCTTGTATCTAGTTGAGTGGCTCCAAAATTCTGAAACGACGGTCTTCACAAAGGTTCTCTGAGAGCTTATTGCAAAGAGTGTAGATGTAGAAATTGCTAATAGTTAAGAAGCAATAAAAGCCATTGCCAGCATAGTGTAGCCTTGTAATCACCCATCAAGTAACACTAATCACACTCACGCTGACAGCTGGGTGGTCCGAAATAACCTGGGGAGCAGGCTGTGGAGAGACGGGAGCAAGACAAGGCAGGATAAGATACAAATGATAAGAGTTAAATAGCACTTTTAAAATGATTGTTTAGAACACTTACCCTCAATATTACCTGAAGGAGATTTGGTTGTGGTCTGGGGATATCCTCCTGATTACAAAAGGGGGAAAGTGGAAATCAACAGCTATACCACAAGTGGCATACAATTAAAAAAAAATGGAAACCAACTATTGTACCAAGAACTAGGTCAAATTAAATAATAACCCACAGAACAAATTGCAGAAAAATTGTCTCCCCAAAAATAAAGCAGAGGAGTGCATCCTAAAACCCAGGCAGCATTCATTCTGCCTACAAGTTGAGACTACTCTGTCAGGCCTACGGGCCGAGAGATGAACCATCCAATTCTTGTAATTACATCCAGTAATAAATCTCAGTATTCTGGTAATACACTGTCAAGCACAATTTCCAAAGTTTTTGTGACATGTAAACATCTTGGGGCAGACTACAGATTTGTTATGGTTTCACATGGTGATCGTATTCCAGTAGAACAAAAGCTTTAGTGAATCATTTGTGTCTACCAAATTATACAAACTGGTCAATATTTGGTCATGAGCACAACTGACCATATTCACACGGTGGCCATTTAGCTCCGATATCATACTTGGGGGGAACGGATTAGATTTAGGTATCTCTTTCATTCAAGTGCCAAAGCAAAAAAAAAAAAAACCTGACTTTTCAACAGGGTTCAAGTAGCTTCACTAGCCAGCCTCTGTTTCATTACGGTTTCAAGTGGTTAAATACATGTTTTAAATACACAACATAGGTGATGCAGTCTCACACTAACAAAATGAGATGACACATTTTGAGCAAACATACCTACACATAAAAGATTTTCTAATTCTGATCAAAGTTCACTTGCTAGAACAATGAATTTGTAATAAAGGCAAACCTACAGTACCATATAGCACACATATACACTTTCCTTTCCTTCAGCATGCAGCCCTGTAGCATTAATTGAATGCGTCTGCCCTTGTGCTCCTGAAAGTCAAAATCTGCCCTTCTGGGGTCAACCTAGACTAGAGAGCCTTGAAGCCTCTCAGAGCAAAACTCAAGTGCCTCAACAAAAACAGACCATGAAATCAAAGACAGCCATCAAAGGAACGGGGTCAGCTATAGCCACGGTCAGATCACAAATAGCTTGACACATGGAGCCCCCAAATACAGTACAGACACACTTCCTTTGAGGTCATAAACAGGACTTCCTCAATTAACAGACTTGATGGGAGTTTCCTCTCTAGTCCATGAATCAGACGTGCAGCAACACTGAGGCACATCCACCATTTTATTTGGACACCAAACCTGCACACTTTATTATGACAACCACATACACTTACATCTACTTTACAACATCCATCCATCCACCGGATCAAAATTGATTCCCACCAATACCAAGTTCCGATGACTAAAACTATGACTAAATATACTGACAATTTTGTCAACAAATAAAAACTAGACTAAAATGTTGGGGAGGGACTATAGTGGAGACGAGATCCAGTAGAACTAAGACAAGTCATCATGGTTGCACGGGGGGTGTCACAGACCGAAAATAGTTGATCTACAAGCTCTGTCTGAGCTTGTAGATCAACTATTTTCGGCATGCAGCTGAGTGAAAATCTTTTCAATGCCATCACGGCCTGCCAAAAATAAATGTTATGATATTTAGTCGACTAAAACTAGACTATAAGTAAAGCATTTTAGATGACTAAAACTAAACAGAATTGTAATCAAAAGACTATGACTAAAACGAAAAAAAAAATTGCTGTCAAAATCAACACTGCACCAAACTGAACTTACTAATGCATTGAGGGGGGTAGCCATAGTAGCCATCTGCACATCGGTCACAGTTGCCTCCAGTGAACTGTGGCTTGCAGATACAGCGTCCCGACCCCATCTCACAGCCGGCGGTGGTCCTGCCATCACATCTACAGGCTGGTGGGGTAAAGTGAATGAAAATATATGAATACCCACACATTATACACAAATGTGAACATTATGCATACAGTAAATGTAAACACATGGAGACGAATGTACATACATTGCAGAAAATGTCATATCATATCAAGTATTCTTTCCGTGTTATAGAGGATGTATTTATGATTTCCCCCCACACATACAGCTCAAGACACAGGGGAGTTGTTGAAGATGAATGATCATTAACAGACCTCCACCGTCTACAAGACAAACACCTTCCGCTGCTAAGCTCACTTAATTGAGTTAGTGACTCCTTTGGTTCACTTTTCAAAGAGCTCAGGGCAACGTGTTTAATTCCATTGCTTTCCAAAGTCCAAACACAACTGGCAGCTATTTATACGCCAAGAGACAACCACGGCCCACATCAGCAATGTAAACAGGAGCGGAGCCCAATTTAGCAACAATACAAGTGGTGGTTGGTTGTTGGCGGCGGTGCCATTTGTCTCTGCCTCAAACAACACGCCGGTGTCTCCTAGGGACAGAGATTCTTTGAACACAGCATTGTTTTTGGCCACCTGTGTTAGCCATGCATGCCGTAGGTCAAATATGGACACTGTGAGACAACAAGTTATGTCTGTCTGCGCTGTTAATCCAGCGTACGTCACACTGCACATTGTAGTCTCGAGAATTCAAGTGGAAGCAATCTGTCACTAATGATGACGTTTGAATGCTATGGCAACACAATGGAGTAAAACACGGTATATCCATGTTACGGTATATTTCATAGCAGAAACCGTGTACATCCATATTTCACCTTATGTTTGTTTTTTTGTAAATAAATGACCTATTTCATACTTCATATGACAGTGTGTGTTGCACAAAAGTGAAACAAAAATAAATAGCAGATCTACAAGCCTGCTATTTTTGCAGTACATGCAGAACATTTTAATGACATGCTCAAAATAGTGACGCCAGGTTGGAAGTGGTTAACTTTATCTGTGGGTTCTATAAATATCTAACCAATGACAAGAGCTTGTGACTGAATAATAACTACATTGGATCCATTGGAACATGAGCCGAGCCTCGGGTTCCGTGAAAAGCCCCCAAAAAAGAAATTTCAACTGCCCCTAGACGGAAATGGCAGTGGATGTGTTGGATGCAGCTCAAAGTGAACTTTGGTATCTAGTTTGTCGCCAGCTGACCTTCCTAGCCTGTGTTGTTAAAGGTTCTATGACATTCATTTTCATTTTTTTTTTGTTATGTTTTTTGGGGGTTTTATGACCTCAATTACACCCAAAAAATCTGAACTTTGAACATTCAGTGGATTTTCTTTGGTCTGGGGTTTTCTGAATAATTAGGCTGAAAAGTAATCTGAGCTTGGCCCTTCGGCAGTGAGGTCACAGCCGATTAATCCCGCCCACTCTCCTCCTCGCCCCTCCCCTCCCCTATCCTTTCCTTTGGGGGGGGGGGGCGGAACAGAGGCGATGATTGACAGGCAAAATCCCTCACCAGCGACACCCACAGGCAAAGATTTCTTTTTTCATTGCAGTTGAAAAGGCTTTAGAAATGTGAGAGAAAAACACCTGCCATGGATCAATGGAGTGGAATTTTTTGTTAAAACTTTCTATACACGTTTGAAGGACCATGACAAAGACTTTTAATGTGTGGTAAAACTGAACGTCATGAAACCTTTAAAAAATAACTGGCGAAAATGGCCAAAACTCAATAAAAAATCGGTGATCGGAAATCGACGAATTGGGGCAGCAAGCTCAGTTCAAAGCTTGTTGGATGCGTGACTTTGAGGACATAAAGCGCATAATGACACTTTTTGGGTTTCTTCAGGTTTTCGGGCCTAAAATTGTGGTAATTGATCGGGCCGGGCCCTATTCAGGCCGGGGCAGTTAGGGCCGGGCCTTCATTTTCAAGCCCGTTGAGAACTCTAGTTCCCAGCGTTAGAGACGATTTTGCTCATCTAGTTTCTCTTTCATCGTCGAATGGATCTTGCATGAGAAAATAATAAATATCTATTTATAATTTTTTGTGTCATAATATAATTATGACTCAATACATGTCCCGGCAGTAAGGAGTGCAAACTCACGTATGCATCCAGTGTGAGATTCAGTAGGCAGTCCATAAGGTCTGTAGAAGCCCTCAACACATTTGTCACAGTTGACTCCAGCAGTGTTGTGCTAAAGAGACACAAAAACATACAACTCACACAGAATTCAATAAAATGTATAGTGTTAAAATACAAGTCCCTGGAGGAGCACTAATGTGCCCTTTGCCTTATAAAGTAGAACTCCTGATCCATTTGTTCGTGCAACCAGAATTTAACAGGACAATGCTTTTCAACCACTTACCGTAAGTAAGATCAATACCAAAAATAGCCGATCTACAAGCTCACAGTGCGACATACAGTGAGCTTGTAGATCGGCTATTTTTGCTATTTCTGAAAAATCTTAAAATGTTTTAAATTCTTTTGTGCCAAAATAGAGACACTGTGGTAAAAGTCATTAATCTGCCTTAGTATCATATTCCAAAAGTGTATCATAGAATCATAACAGCCTATACAATCTCTATACAGTATCAACAAAATTACTTTCATCTTTTAAATAAAGAACTGAGCTTCAGGCCAAATTAACTGGCAGGCCCTTCTGTTTGTTCAAGAACAAGGTTTGTTTTAGAAACATTAATTTGAGCTCTGAGAAGTGCAGAAAGGACTGACTTAAAAGCGGTCCATGCAACGCAAAACACCCGTGACAAGGTATCACGAAATATTCGTTCATCATGTACTTATACACTCAAACACAGATGACAGACACAAATAGCACCCACCCTGCACACACACGCACACACACACACACACACACACACACACACACACACACACACACACACATGTGCACGCACACACACATACAGTATATGGTGTGGAATCGGTTTAGACTTGATATGGACTCCATACCTGGCAGTTGATGCATACTCCTCCTCCGTCATACCTGCCGAAGGTGTCTAAACTTGTTCTCTTCTGCTCCACCTCTGGATCGTAATAACAGTCAAAGGCATGGGAGAAGCACTGGCAAGCTGAGAAGGAAAACCCCCGAGACAAGCACACACACACACACACACACACACACACACACACACACACACACACACACACACACACACACACACACACACACACACAAACACACAGGTAATGAATGCTAGACACGTTTCACGCTGAAAATATTTGATTCCCTGTTCTCATGCGCCAACACATTATTCAAGAGTGTGTTCTTCTTGAACCTTTATCTGATTAAAGCTGCTACAGTAAATCCCCTTAATATGATTGTTAAAACTATACAAATCTAATCTAAACTTCCTACAAACCAGGCCCTGTGCCTCATCAATGTTTATGAATGGTTCTGGTGCCTTTCCACTACAAGAATGCAGAGACTGCTCCTCTGTCCCCCTCTCTCTGTTTTAGAGGCTGCTAGCAGGTCAGGTTTCAGCATCTCCAGCTATGAAGGGAGAATCCTGTCAAAAGTCCAAGGTAATTAGAATCCAGCTGACATGAGCCTCACTGGCTGGCTGTCTAACTGGCTGACTGAATGGATGTCTGGGCGACTGGCTGGCTGTCTAACTGGCTGACTGAATGGATGTCTGGGCAACTGGCTGGCTGTCTAACTGGCTGACTGAAAGGATGTCAAGGTTGCTGGTTCTCAAAGTGGGGTTCAGTGGACCCCCTGGTGTCCTTTAGTGGGTTTCAGGGGGTTTAAACAACTTGTTTTTTGTTGCCTATTTTAAAATAGCAGATCTATAAGCTCACATTGTGTTACGGATGCAAAGCATTGTGAACTTGTAGATCGGCTATTAAAAAAAAACATCTTGAATATTTTAGACAATTTTGGAATAATTTAGGAAAAGTAATTTTCCTAAACCCCCATTACCCCTGGCACAAAATCTTTTCAGAAATCCATTTTCCTTGACTTGAAAATGTAATGTGAACCACTGACTGGCTGGTTGACAACTTGACAACTTGGCACAGCTGCCTAACTGGCATTGGACTGGCAAGGCTGGCTTGCCGGCTGAGCAGATTAAAAGCACTGGTCCTCGGGCTAACTCCACATTGTGCTGTTCATCATGCAAACCCCTTGAGTAATGCCGACTTGAGTCTCCAGTAAGCCTCTGTGCAATACCATATCAGGGCATTTGGTACAGAGCTAAAACGTGATAGAGGCAAAGGGATGCTCATAAAACCCTTTAGCCCTCCCCGGAGGCCCCAACTCACTGAACCAACATGTGATGAAAAAGAATCCTTTGCAGTATGAGGTGGGTGGTTTATTTATGTACCACCACAACGAGGCATTGTACACACTATATATACACGGTTGCTCACTTACGTTGACACTCGTTGGGGCTGTCTGCGGTAGCGGCACGCCACGGCTTCTGGTTGAAACCCGGGCAGCAGCGGTCACATGACTCGCCGCACGTGTTGTGCGTGCACTCGCACTGGCGTCTGAAGGCAGGAGATGAGACACCTGGAGTTACTGTCACGGAGATTCTCATGCAAATATCTCACAAAACTGACCAAAAAATATAGAATTCTCCTGGGTAATGGTAATGTAAAATGCTCAAATCCCTATCAAAGGCAGCCAGTCAGCACTGTAAGGTACAATAAGAGCATAAGATTCTGCTGTGTCATTTTTGGTGGTTAATTATTTTCCCACCCCCTGGATGGGCAAAATGGCTGCTGTGTGAATACTGTCAATAGCCTCAGAACGTTATCTCACATCTTGCACCCCCTTCATCTTCTTGCCAACCCTTTCGTTTACATCATCACAGTCGGTAATCAGGGGAATCAAAACAATCTGTTGCTTTTCACAAAGGCTATGTCAGAAAACAAACAAATGAAGTCACTGCCCTTTTTCCAAAACCCAAGTATATCACTAGGATCTCAAGGAGACTATAGTATCATGCTGCTTTCAGAAAATTAAGTCATCCTTCCTTTGGCCAAACACTGTATAAACTAACCCTTTTACAAACAATCCCATAAGGGGAAATGTTTCACTGGGTAAATCTTTATTTTATTGTGTACTTTGGAAAGGCTCATAAAAGTAATTGCAGCCTAAGGAAGAATCTGTAAGAATAAATAGGGGCAAGTAAATATTTCTAGCCTATCTGCAAATTTATCCTGTTCTCCAAATTCATAGGACATTTAACATTATAACGAACTAAATCTGATAGCTTCAACATTCCCTACAGTCATTAGAAAAGAATGGGAAAAAACTAAGAGCATTACTCACCTATTTGGACTGTCCTGGTTCCGCCCGCCACACACCTGTGCATGCCCGTGACAAACGCACCGTCCACCAACACTGATGTCCTTGATGCTGTAGTAATACTGTAAATAAAGAGAAATGTTATCTCAGAATTTGAATCAATATTATTTCTGTGTTATCAGCAGCAATATCGCCCACACCAGAACAAACCATGTCTCACCTGGATTAACCGCAAGCGTTTTTACAAGAGTGAACATTAACCATAATATCTGTACCTACAGTACAGTAGTATATTGGCTGACATTGAAATTGACACCTACTGTTTATCTTCTGCCTCTCAGGCTAAAACAAAAGGTAGAATCTTACATACTGTACAATCAACTTGAGGATTAACTTCATACAATAAAGCCTACATTATAACTGTGAGAAAAGAATGCAGCACAGTAATGTCAATAGATATTCTTACTGCTCTGACATTGAAAATATACCAATTTCAGGTTTAACAAATATACAAAGTAAAAACATCCACAGATTTGAACGTATTGGTAGAGCCCGATAAATATATCGGCCATTAACTCATTGCCTGCCAATAACGCATATATGCGTTCTTTAGAATCCATCACTTGCCTGCCAATAACGCATATATGCGGGGGTTTTTTTCCGTTTTTTTTTACATTTTCTTTTTTAAATTTGACCCAAAGACCAAGGAGTTATGATTTTTAGAAGATCTAGAATCCTATCCACTTCCTTGTTAACTTAAAAATTCTGTATCTCGGCTCCTGAGTACTTTTTGTTTTTTCAATGAAAAATCTCTGGCAGACAACTGCAAAAAGTCTGAAATCATTCTGGCAGTCAATCGGTTAAAGGAGGAGTTCACCCAAAAAATGACTTATTTTCTATCAATTGCACACCCCATGAAGCCTTGAATTCATGGATTTATTTTTGTTTTTGTGGCATTCCTAAGCCAATAATTTGATGACCGGGTGTGTATCCTGTAGGAGACACAAATAATCTACTTTGTGTCTCCTACCGGATACATTAGCCGGTAGGAGACGGGAATCAAATTATTAGCTTAGGAATGCGTTATGGAGTGTGCAATTGATGGAAATAAGTCATTTTTTCGGTGAACTACTCCTTTAAGTGTAAAAGTTAATTTAGGAGTACTACAGGAAAGCTACCCCTATTTTGCATATGTATACATCGGCCATTATTTGATTTTTCTTCAGACATTGGTAACGGCAATTATGTAGCCGATGTGTCCCGATTTTTTACCACTTTCAACCAGCCGTCCCTGTTTTGGCATGTCATTATAGGCAGAAAATGCGATGTGTCACACAACGTAGTGCTTGTAAATCTGCATGTGTAATGGGAGACGCAGTAGTTAGGCGGCACGGTACAGCGGGCATTGCATAACTCGAGGTGCATGCATTCCCAACGGGCATCGTTCCCAATGGACATCGGCCCGGGCCTAGTACACTTAATTTAAAAAACTGTATATATCTAAAAGTTATTTGTGTTTTATTAATAATGTTTATAAGTTAAATCAAGTTCAACTTTAATCAAATCTATGTTTTTCTGATTCATTTCACAAATTTGCCCTTTTTTCTATATTTTTTAATACAAATGATCAGTCAAAACATCAGAAATGGGTGGTGTACGGCTCTCCAAAAATCGGGACTGGCAATGGACCCAAATATCTGTCTTTAGTCAGGCTCTACTAATCAGTACATGCACAGTACAATACTAAGACCAGCTGCTGCTACATCTTATGCCTGCAGGGAGGTGAGCTGTCTGAACCAGTCCTGGGCATTCTCTACCAAGAAAAAGACTATGATAACTGGACAGTCAGGTCTGGCATTAAGCCTCGACAAAGAGGAATGTGCAAGCAGGACATATCAGCTCAGTGTGCTTGCGTCAGCAAAACACCGACGCTGGCATGGAGCTGATGCAGTGCTGTAAATATGTCTTGCCCAAATGGGCAAAGAGAATCTGCTAGAGTGGCACCTTGGTGTGAGGCACCAGTGTGCGCGCCTTACCCTGCGTGTGACGGTGGGGTCTCTCTGGGCCTTGGAGATGAGGTGGGCCAGAAGGGTGCTTGTGCGGAGGAAGCGTAGGCGGATGTTGGTGGCCTTGATGAAGTCACGCAGCACCGGAGAGTAGGTGAAGTTCTTAGATCCTGGCCGTCCGTTGACCAGAGACACCACAATCTGGATAACACAGCATCCATTTTAATCATGTACCTCCTGCTAGAGCTAGGCCATATATAATTTAAATCATGTGAGACTAGATAATACAGTTTAAATATTGCACCAAAGTTAAGTGATGCAATGAGCAGTGAAATGAACAACAAATGCCTCTACCGGCTAGGTCATCATATCCACATTACTATAATGATTGTTTCTCAAAATTGTCTTGTGTGTAAATATCTTCTGAGCACACCAACTCTCAACCCCAAAATACTGTCAAATTATCAACATCTTTTTGACAATCACCCAGCCTGACTTTTGCCAGTTCCCACTATAATACACATTTGTATATATTGTTATATATTTAAAGTGTCGTTTAACCTCTCCATTCTCCAGGGGGTCAATCCGTGAGTATTCTGTGTAGCAGATCTGGTCGTCATCTCGTACTATACGCAAGTTGGGCTCCTTCCCAAACTTTTCAATGCACTCTCGCTTGGAATCTGAGAGCAAAACCACACACATTAGACAATCTCTCATCTGTATGCCATTTCATCACACAATGAAAACAAATAAGATCAGGTTTCTTGAGAATATTTTCAATTTGTCAATAGAATGACAACTTCTGACAATTTCTGCAGCAGCTTCATTGACAATAAACTGGAAATGTACTTTATGTTTCTCCTAAAATGGGTGGATTTCCTGGCATAGCCTATATTTCTGCTCCAGGTATTTTGGCACAACATTTTAAATTAAGCTTTTTGATTGTAAAAGGGTAAACGGGTATTCACTTAGTCGACAGTCAGCCTTATTTTCTTTGTCAATGTTATGTCCCAAAGACTTGTCTCTTTATACTATATCTATATTATAACATATATCAACAGACCAAATCATCATGGCATCACCACAACAAAGAAATAATTTCTGGGTTAGATAACACTCATTAGACATTTAAAATGAAAAAAGCAATCAAAGAATTATGGTCCCCTCATGCATTACGACAACAACAGAACCAGGGACATGTGTTTTTAATGAGTCTAACATGGTGAACATGGAATTTGAAGTTGAATGGGCTTATATAGGAGGGGGCGTGTCTGATCAAAAGAATATCAATTGTCTAAATATTGAATCAAGCAACATAAAAATTGTCTGGGGTGCAGACAGACCAGAGTAGACATTAAAGGGACGGCAGATGTGTTTTAAAGTGAATTACAGCTTTAAGCCTTTCAAAAACAGCCAATCTGAATCTACAAGCTTGCATCGTGACGTGTTGTGAGTTTGTAGATCAGCTTTTTTTACGTGAAAAGTGTAAAAAATAAACATTGATATTATCGTCATTATACAATATTATAGGCAGTCACAATATCGAGGTAGTTTGTCAACAATGTTGTGATATTAGATTTTGTCCATATCGCCCAGCTCTACTTTATACCATCATGGACTTTATTCCAGTAATGGTTCTCTGTCTTCTAACTATAATCTTGCCAATCTTTAGTCTTTAGACATAACTACCCAGCAAGCACAATGACGTCATGATGACGTTATGATGACGCCCGGTCATCACCCCGGTGACGTTCAGGACTAGGCCAGATCACAGCCCATATGGGGATGATCTTTACGTCATTTACAGGACGTCATCACCGGGACATCATATGGACATTTGGACAGCAATTTTGGGTGATGAGAAATGTGTTTAGATGACGTCCTGGAAGTGACGTTTTTGTGGTCAGGATTAATTTTGGTTGAAATCAGGTGATATTCTGGGCCAGATCTGACTTGTCTTGGTTTGACTTGATCTAGCCCCAATCGAGACGTCACTGATTGGTCCGGGTCCTGACTGTGCTTGCTGGGTAACTGGAAAGGTGCGCTCAGTTGAACTCAAATCTCTGCCAGGAGGCCTGCCCTAATAATAATAGCGATGTATGTAAGTTAAAGTTCTACAGTACCTACAGTATAGTCATGAAAGAGCAGCACGGCATGCGATTGCCAGTTGTACATTGACTCTACTGCCTTCCTCTCTCTCTCTCTCTCATACACATTCAATGTGTACAAAAACTAATATGGCCACACAGCTGTAAAATACCAGGATGAATGGGTAAAACGGACGAAAGGGACAACACGAGACACTGTGGAGACAGGGCTTAGCCTGAGCGCAAGAAAATAAGTATTAATTCAGCAAACCTAAAAGTAGAAATATTGAAAGAATAGGAGCTGAGACATGCCCATTTTGAATCAGATCATCAGAATCAGTGAATCAGTGACAGTGGAAACCATAATTTTTTTGCAAATCTTCCACCCTTTTCCTTATACAGTATAACTGTCACAATGTAACTTGTTGAGTATGGATCTATTGTGTAAACTTACATTTTCTCAATTAAAATAAGTAAGGTTTTTACTAGTTATTGGAAGCACCAGACGGGAGACACATGAAATGTCCTAAATGCTATTTAAATGTAAACAGATATTCTGTAGTGTTGACACTAATTGAATCTTTTGTGAACCTATTATGTCAAACAGCACTGAAAACAATCTGCAGGTGCCAGTCTAGACAGCAAGGATATTCCAAACAAACAAAATGCACAGGCTGAATGACTACTTCACGATAAGTACTTGCTTTCCTTTTCACATATTTATGCAACAGAAGTCATGTTGCCCTCTGACTCCCAGTCATGAATAACATGCACAATAACCAAAATCCCCACTTGCTAGGGCAAAGGCCTGATTAAGTCCCAGACATACTTCACTGTTCCAGTCCTTACTGACTATATACAAAACATTAAATCATAAACATTAGTTGAGTAGGGCAGGGATTAGACCCCCTGAACCTTACTCAACAAAAGGCAGCAGTGGTATTACGTTAAAGACACTATAGTGCAGGGGAGGACTGAAGGTCCTGTGTGTATAATGAAGGTGTCTAATGAATTCGTCAATTAAAGTGAACATATGTAAAGTACAATTCAATAAACAACAACAATGTAGAATGATAGGCAATATGCTATCTATAATCAGCTAATCTCTATCAGCATTTATAGCCGTGAACCTAGGGAACTGTCAAGGTGCTTTAATTTACATCTCAGTAGTCCATGTGCAATAGTGAATAAGAGGATTGATTACTCAGCACAACAGCCAACATGGAGAGACAGAGACTATGGCCTGGAGAAACAATTCTGCATGAGCTTGAATCCAGGTACAACCTTGGATTCATTCCAACCACTGTAAAAATGCTGGGAAGCTACTGTATGCGATATCTCACCCGTGTCTCATCAACAAAATGAGACCTTCCCCAGCTAGATGTACCTGCTGGCTTTGATCCACTACCAGAGCTCTCACTGGGAATAGACTACTAAGCACACTAGGCACAAACTCTAGTCTTCACCACTTGAGATGGACATAAAATGAACAGCTGTATGGAAGTAGCGAATTAAGTTTTAAACTGGCAGATTTAGATAGATAAGACATCTAAACAACGTACATAAAGATGCTCTTCCCAGGCAGGAGAGCTGATAGGCCGGAGAGACAATTGTTGCTCGCCTCTGGCAGCTTGTTTGGAAACAATCTATTCATTTTAGGTAATATCATGTGTTTGTTAAATCTTGATTAATTTCACATCTACAGCTGCTAGTTTAGCACACACACACACACACACACACACACACACACACACACACACACACACACACACACACACACACACACACACACACACACACACACACACACACACACACACACACACACACACACAACCTCTGAGACACCAAATGTATTGCATTTCACGAACATTCACATTGTTAACATTCACTTAATGCTGCTAATGTGAATGTAGTCAGACACATGACACACGACCCAGACTCTGAGCAGCATGAGTGGGAATTTTATTTAGAAAGAAAAGAGTCATGAGAAAGTGATAAAGACTTTTTTGTGATAAGGGTAACCTCTGGTGCCCAAAGATAAATACTAAGGACATGTCTCATTTTTTCTAACGTAGAGAAGGGAGAACTAATGTTGTGACTTGGACTTGGTCATAATAACACAGATCATCGTCATCTTAATCCCAAAAGACACGCTCCACAAGGTGAGACTTAACTAACAGTCACTTTAAAAGACACAACACACCTCCACTAACATAAACACTCTATGTCCACGGACCTTGACAAATGCATACACACACTGATTTTTCTCTCAGACTAAAACGGTTGTTGATAAATAATAAACCCAGTTGCAGGCTTTATGGCAATCTATAGTAGGTTGACATTTACATTTAAGTCTCTAAAACGTACATTTCTTTCTTAAGAAATTCCATATTGTATTATTTCTCTAGTTTTATTTATTAAACCTTTTCGTAACTTTTTTCTTTTCAAGTTCATATTAAGTGGTATTTTGATGAAATAATTCTACCTGGGGGTGTTAGATGGCTGATCTTGTGATCAATAAGGAAGGAATTGTGGTAGAAGTACACCTCACGTATATTGTTATCATGTTGTTCACCTTTGGCCTTATGATATGTTCTGACCATCTGAATATCATAGAGTGCCATGGCACATGCCTGATTGTTTTGGGTAGAGCTTGGTCCCATGACGCAAGCAGTTCCTCCCTTATCTTTGTTTATGACTATGCTTTCTCTCTGCTTTTGACCACCAACCTGCATTTTTAATGTATTTCTCAAGTAAACTTCTGTCTTATAATGTGAAGTGTCTCTGACTCCAATTGCCTCGACAGTTACTGATTTATACGGAATTCCACAACATTATATTTGTTTTGGTTCAGGTTTACTTTAAACAGACCGTCTGCACTCTAAACTCTATAAAAGGGGCGAAAGACTGACTTGAAAGACATGACTCTGGGCATTTGAGGGTTTTGGGTAGGGATGCATGACTATTCAAATAGCCTGGAGGGATAATTGTTCTGAGAATATATATAGAGAAAAAAAAGACAGCTGTTGAACGATTTGAAAAATATTTGAGAATTTAGATTCTTGGCCTGCTAAATTAGCCCCGCCACACACACACACACACACACACACACACACACACACACACACACACACACACACACACACACACACACACACACACACACACACACACACACACACACACACACACACACACACACACACACACACACACACACACACATGTTGCAACCACCTGTGTTCTTCACTTAATGTTGAAACGGCATCAAACAAATGTTAATAATATTTCCTACTAGTCTACATTTTATCCAGATAAATTATCCTTACTGATGCAGAATGCTATATTATTGTTCTAGTCAGTGTTACCCCCACCCCAACACCACTGCGCACATGTGTCCAATGAGTTTGCTCATACTAAGAAAGTCAATATCAGTCAAAAGTGTTGCCCTTGCATCACTAAATGCAACTAGGATTAATTAAAATTATCTCATGGTCTTACTTTCACTCAGTTAAATAACACAAGACCTAAGACAGTAAGCTCACACAGTTTACCTGCATGATTCTAGAAGGAATGCAGGTCATTCATTACACTTTCAACATCCAAAATAACTAACTAAGTAATGAATATAAACTAAAGCCTTGCTAGTCGTGGAGGGGGGATTCATTAGCAATGTGACTTAAACAGCACACTGTGTGAGAACAAAGTAAACTAAATAATAAATAAAGAGAAAAAATAACCTACAGGATCAAAGTGTTATTGTATTATCCTTTGGAAAGGGACAATTAAGGTGTTATATTATTAGGATATTTGTGAAGGAGGGGAAAAAAATACTTATTATTTAATGAGGAGGAGTGAAGCCATAAATTATTCCGACATTAACCCATTAAGACCGGGATAGAATCTGTGTCAATTTAGATTTCTTTGGCTATTCAAAAACAGCTTGTAGATCTGCTATTTTTTGAAAGATCGTGAACATTTGTGAAAATCTTGAATACATATATTTTTAAAGCGAACATTTGTAACTCAAATCTTTGCTTCTGGAGGTCCCTGGAACAACATATTTTACAAATGCAAAGATTTGCACACATGTTCACGATTTTTCAAAAATAGCAGATCTACAAGCTCGTAGCGCGGCACGCTTGTATATCTGCTGTTTTTGAATAGACAACGTATAAAATAATGGTTATAGTGTACCGCCCGGGATTCAAACCCGGTTCTCCCGCGTGGAAAGCCAACATCTTAACCACTAAGCCAGAGGGACATCCCCATCGCTCGGGGGAGATATTAGGACTTTCAGGCCATCAGGCTGAGGTAGTACTAGTGAACCACTCTGTTACACCAGATCAAATCTAAAAATGACACAGATGCGTTCCCGGATGGAATGGCTTAAGTGAGATCAGGAGAAGAAGGCAAAGAGAAAGGAAATGAGTCAGAACGGCGTCACGTGGCAGGGTGTGTGCACAGGTGCCTTCCAGTCAGAGACTGGATAGATCATCAGTCTGAGACTTGGCAACCGAGTGTGTGATGACAACTGGCAAATCAAAGCCGTCGTGTAAGAACCTTGTAACTCCATATTTCCATTTTCTTTTCAATTTTTTTTTTTTAATTGATATCTTATTTTATACTTTATGCGTTATATGATAGTGTCACACAAACAGTTTTGAAACTTTTAACCTGATATGCCCAAAATAGGGTCACTACGCACCAGGTAGAAAGTGGTTAAGTGAAGTCTGTCTGTGGGTTTAAAAAATATTTCGCCATTGAAAATAATTAACAAGAGCTTGTGATTAAATACTAACTACAATGGCTCCATTGGAACACAGGTTATTTTTTCCCATTTCCTAAACAAGATTTTCAGTTTTGGACAGTTACGTTTTTTTTTCCACCCAACAGGGCCGAAATACTGCATATACTGTAGGGTGAACCTTTCTATAGTTTTTTATTTTTCATTATTAAATTCAAGTTGCTTGATTATGGTAGAATTATTTGATTTACTGGTAAGTTTAATTCTAACTGAATGTTTAGATGGGCTTCATATAGGCTACTGTTGCTACGTAGGTAAGTACAACTTTTGCATGGGACAGATTGGAGTCTGTCTAACACCACAGATGTAATGTGACCATCCCCTCCCCTTTCCCACTCCTTTCCCATCTTGAGAAGACTAGTAGGGGGTTTGGGGATTACAGCTCCAGAAAGCATCGTGTTTTTCATGGGTTTCCCCCAAATCCCGTTGAGCATGAGGTATTTAAACAAAATCAGCAAATTTGTCTCACCGAATGTTTATTGTAAAACACTACCAAGTTAGGCTGTGTTAAGCACTGTAAATCATAACATCATCACATTTCAGACCTTGGAGATCTTTCACGTAGATACGTACGTAGACAATTATGCTGGTAGTTTGATTGTTCTCCAAGAGGAACATTTTGGCTGCGACTTTATGCGACTACAACCTCCGCAGCATTACGAGCCAATGCAATATTGTAACTTACGTGCAAAATACTGCCAGGGACTGTAGGTTCTCCCATGGTCCACAGAACGCTCCAGTGCCCATAGGTCAGGACGAGGGGAGTTGGCAAACTTGATGAGGACATATGCCACATGGAAGAGCTGAAAATCAGAGCACAATGAGAAGTGTAAACAAAGAGGAGTGATTGTATGTGCAGATTTGGGTCAAGATGTTCCTCCTGGCAGGCAACTAAGGGCCGTTTCTCACTGGATCCGTTTTCATTGAAAACGTTTCCCAATTCGAATGCTGGCCTCAGTGGCCTGCATTCACATTGGGCATAGATCCTATCGCATCAGAGAACACATGCATATACACCCCCGATCCTACAGGTGGCGGCATGCACATAGTGTTTCCCCTGTGGACACAGACGTCATCAACTATGCGACAAAGTTTGTGCTGGTCTCGCACAAATCTGCGTTTAAATATGTTGAAAGCAAGGGGGCGGAGTTGCGGTGAGAACTGAATAACACTACTCATCATGAAAACATCATGCACGTGCAATATAAAATATTAATATTATCCAGTGATATGAAAACATTAGCTAATGTTTTTATATCACTGGATAATATTAATATTTTATTTCAAGGTGCCTTGACAAAATTAAAACACCATTACATTATTATGAATAGTATTAACCACATGAACCCCAGCATGGGGGGAACATAAGCCAAAAATAGCCAATCTACAAGCTCACAACGCGCGACGCGTTGTGAGCTTGTAGATCTGCTATTTTTGACAGAGAGATTTGGTGTTGACAGATAAAAGCGTCCAAGAAAAGTAGGTCCGTTTTTACTGAGAATAGAGGGTTTAAGTAGGCTACATAATAATAAAACAATAACTTTATTTATATAGCACTTTTCAAAACATGAGTTACAAAGTGCTGCTGAACAACCTATTTTACCTTATTTTATGCTACAATTGGAGAAAAGGTCAAATAAAAGATACACGTTTTTTTTTAAGCATAAGGGAATAGCCTACCATAGTTAACAAGTAAGTTAATTCTGACAAGCAATAAAGAAAACACATTTAAACAAACTAAAATGAGACCAAAATAACTTTGGTCTCGTTGCCCACATCAACAAACAAACAAATACAGACATACATGTGAATTACATCAATAATTATGAATGACAGATTCATATGGTAGAAGAGTGCAATTTATGACAATAAAGCACAGAGATGTTTCGTTTTTGTAGCCCACGTTTGTGTGTGAAACTGTAGAATTAATAAAAAGAAAGTTCTCATTTATTTTGGATAGTAATTATTCTGCTATTCTTCATTATGCTCATTATAATATTATATTATATCTTATCTTCATATAACTGGTCCTCATAATGCTCATTATAATGTATTTTGGATAGTAATTTAATGTATTATTCTGCTATTCTTTATTATGCTCACATAAGCTATTTAGAAGGGATAAACTAAACTGTGCATTCAGGAGAAATTGCATCATGAGTGAAACGGCTATAGTCCTTGGGAAACTATAAACCTACGTAGGCCTACATCTAAATGAGTTACCATATTTACTTACAAATTTCAAATTACAAAGCCTTATAAGCTATATATTTCTGGGATGCACAGTAGCTGAAACTCCACAAGATACCCACAAGATATACTATATGCGCTGCTCGCGCACCTGAAATGCGCGATGGAGACCCGCCAATGTTTCATGACTTGAAAGAAGGCCCTTCACAGCTAATAGAGAATTTTAAATTTTAAGAATCGGTTCAGAATTGAATGAGTAAAATTGTTAGAAAGGCTCCCATCATATAAGTTCATTATTATTTCAATTGTTATGTTCCACCTTATTTGAAAGTGGAGTATCCCTTTAAGTGCGCAATGCATTCTGGGGCGTTTTCATTCATTCAGTAGCACCGGCTAGAAGAGCAGTGTTTTTGTTGGCTGTTTTTGTCGAGTTTATATACCGTCACCTATTCCAAATAGCGGGCCACTTCCGTCTAATGGTACGCTTGCTTTCACATTGCAGCTACCGTACCCGAAAACGCATGATTCGGATCCGAGACTGCCTCCCGAGGTGGTTTCGGGAACGGAACGGTGATCCGTTTCGCGGGTCGATTCGCTACATTCACACTAGCCAAGCGGTCTGGAATGCGCACCCGGGACCTGAGTGTGAAAGCGCCCTAAGACAGTACTCCCAGCAGGGTACTGTGTACCCGTGTGTAACAAAAACAGAGGGGGGCACATTTTCTCAACCACTATATAATTCTTGTACAAACAAATTGCAAAAATATCCGATCTACAAGCTCACAATGCATCACATCACAATGTGACATGACGTGTCGTGAGCTTGTATGTATAACATTCTTTTTCGATATCATTTTGAAATAATACTTTTTGGAAAAAAGGAATTGCCCAAAATATGGACAACAGGGTTAATGTGATTAACCCATTAAGACCTGGAATTTTTTTTTAAAAATCTTGAAAAATGTTTTTATTTTTATTTTTAGAAAACAACAAACATTTTTAAGAATCGCCTCAGGTCTTAATGGGTTAATATACATTTGTTATTAGATTGTTGAATTGTGACTTAAATCAAACGTATCAGACGGTCTCTATTTCCCAAAGGGAAAAGCATGTACTTATTTCAGTCTGACCAGAAAGCAGGGATAATCCAAATCAGAGGCATGGATGCTAGCGCCCCCCCCCCATCCCCCCCAACAAATTGATCTCCGAGTACGCCGGCTGGGCCGCAGCCACGTCCACATGGATAATCCAGCTCCACTTTCTAAGTTGCAAAGGTCCACCCGAGAATTAATGACCTTAACGAGCTATGAGACGTGAGGTAAGACATGTCCAAAGAACTAAAAGGCCTTAATCAGGTTTAGCCATTGAGCTGATTCATGAGCAGCTATGCTTATTTTACCCCCCATTTTGCAGCTTAACTTCATTCTCCCGTTTTCCCACATTGTGGAGGCAAAAAAAAACAAAACACCTATAGCCAAAGGCACAGATATGGGAATTGAGGCAATAAATATTGCCTGGGTGTCATAATGAGAACCTATAGCAACTGAACTCATATAATTCAAGTATCTCTGATGTCTCTATCTCTTCTATCAGAAGGTACAGGCCACACAAGAGGAGCAAATGATCCCAGCATCCTCCCGCAATTTTCACTTCATTATCAATCCTTAAAAGCGGGTGGCTTCAGTTTGACTGAATAGAATTGAAACATATTTTCTTATCTATATACAGTAGTCAATGCGCACTTTGTTACAGCATGACATAATGTTGGCATGGTTTTTGAATTCGCAGTCTATGACACCAACCTGCATGTCCACATGTGTTTTATCGAAAAGAAAAGAAAAAGGTCTAGCCTGCACCCCGGTCTTGTTGAGGCTGCAACACAACATCTTTTCAAGCGATTCATGCTGCCACGAAATCTTAAACCAGCATTTAACATGCTCAAGAGACAGGATATAGCAAGTATTTGCAAAAACATGTGTTACCCCCACTCCCGACCCCACCCCAACACCAGGATTTAAGTGGGAAATGAAAACTGTATCTAAAATATAGTGTGTTATTTTAGAAAAATACCCATCTATAGACAGTCTGGCGTGTGCATGGGGTTCAAAAGGATGAGGGCAGGTCTACACTAGTCTAGCATCATTCAGCACCCTGTTGAAAACCCCTGGCAGGCATTTGGAACATTCTGGGCTCTGTCTCTCCTTGCATGAGAACAGGGAGCTAACACGGACAACCGAGCAAAGTAACGCAGAGCAAAGCCTGTGCTGCAAAGTCGCAAACTTGTCAACAAGGCTCCACAATTATGTTGAAGGATTGCCATCCCCCCCACACTGAGAAATAATGACCACAAGTTCAAGTAGCTTGGGCTGATGGACCGTGACATGGTTCAAGGGGTAACTAGGACATTGTCTGGCCTTGTCCTTTAGAAAAGAAACACATAGTTGTTCATAAACAAGAAAACCATTAGCCTAGTAGCCTACAGAGTGGAGGCTAATAAATCAATAATAAGATGTATGGGTTGGTTAGTGTTATTGTTTTTCTTGTTTATATGCTGTAGATTTTTACTTCTGTTGTTGTTGTAAATGATGATATTCACACATGGTTTCATTAACTTGCTTGCATACTGTCAGCAGCCACCTTTGAGGACGACCACAGTGGACTTTCTTTTTTACATTTCTGTGTTATCTTCAATGAATCGTAAATTGGTCAGCTAATGTCATTTTTATTTTTACATATTGTTTTTAAAGTATATTCATAAATACAATCAAATCAACCAATCAATAAAAAATGGGAGAAACTTAGCAGATGGGTACTAATCAAATGAATTAATCTAATCAATCATTTGTGTCAGACATCAGAAAACATCTTGCTAATTGTGACCTCTATTTTGCATTGGCCATGCCCCAAAGTGAATCTGAGAACACTTCCACCCGCATGCTACGGGATGTGCCAAGCACAGGAAAAGATAAATGGGAGCACACAAACAAAGCACGGGCTGCTATCCTGCTAAAAACAGAAGCAGGGCTTTCGCGGAGAGGCGAGTGCCAAGTCTGCCTACTATCAATACCGATTCTGCTGAGGAGTGGGAGCAAGTTGAGTTCACACGAGCTGGGATGACGCTGGGGGAAGGGAGGCCAAAGGGATAAAGTGGGAAGGGGCACAGGGGGTGTCCTGTCCAGAGACGTGCCGATTGGCATGTTGGCCCATCTCAGATTCCAACCATAGCGTCACATTCCACCTCTCCGCTAATGCCTCCATGGCAGGGCATGCCACTGCTTTCACAGACCTGTTACTGACAAGCAACGCACAACAGTGAAAATCTTCACATCTACACAATAACATTGTCAGTGTTCATTTAACTCTGCAGCGCAAATTGACCCAAATGGACCCGTACGATTTTTTACTCACTGGGGATTTGAGTGTGTAGTCGTGTACTGTAGGGGAACTATGGAAAACAAGGAGACAGGCCAGAAAATAATCTGAAACGATTCAAGCGCCCTACCACCATGACCAATTTGTAAAGCTAACCATGTAGGATCATGCCTGACGTGATCATCAGAAAAACTGCAGGCTATCAGCCATTTCTCTCATTTAGCATAACTCTAATTTGGAAATCACATAAAAGATTAGAATCACAACCACATGCTGAGACTGTTTAAAAACCCATCTCGTCTAACTTAACGAATGTCACATACCGTGATAATACATCAACACATGAAATAACTCAACAAATGCAGATACTGTCCTGCAGGGTTGGAACCTGTCAGAATGAGATGTAGCTGGAAGACAGGGCCTGTTCCAGCATGGCTCGAGCCTCATTTCAAGTCTCTCATTCTGTCTCTGTCCTGCCAGTCTAAACATTCACTCTTGAATTAGTATATCCAGCGCCTATTGTGCGGAGCAGGCCTGAAATATCGTCATGGCATGCTAAGCGTACCAGCACAGATTCCAGTTGTGTACAAAGACATGAAACACATTGACAAGCTTGTGGCAACAACGCTTGAATAACATTTCAGCACAGCCATCTCCAGCCCCTCCCTGCATCTGTTGCGCTAGGATGTTGGGCTAGGAGGACGCTAACGTGTGGGTGGGTGTCAGAAAGGTCAGGGGTTGAGCCATCACAGGTATTGGCTGTTTGACACCCACCCTCTCTTGCTCTCTACCCCCAGCTCAAATTCTTGACATTGACCCCAATAAACATGTCACAAAATACAGAGCTTAAGATTGTCCAAAATGTCCCCCGTAAACCAGCAACCCTGACAACCTGACACCATTTTCACAACAACAATCCATGAAATAAAGTCTTTCAAACACACACATCTCTGACATTTCATGCCCAGTGTGTGTGTGTGTGTGTGTGTGTGTGTGTGTGTGTGTGTGTGTGTGTGTGTGTGTGTGTGTGCTTGAGCATGATAAAGAATGCATTTGAGTGGAAATTACAGCAATGACGTACAGTATCTATAATGGGAATCGGAAGGTAACTGGTTCGGTCCCAGCTCCTTTCTGCATCGTATCGAAGTGAGCAATCCTCTGAAGCCCTGACAGTACATTTTAACAGCGGGCGAGTCTCAGGACGATCGCCGGGCGACATCGTCCAAAAGATAAATAAAATCCATCTTTTCAGATCAACATCGTCCCCCCGCCCACTTCGCCTCATCGCCAGTAGTTGCCGGCTCTCATAGACATATAATGCACTTCCGGAAAATACTATCCTGAATCGCCCGCTGTTAAAACGCACCGTAACTGTTCGCCCGGTGCTGTTCAGTAGCTGCCCACTGATCCTAATATTGAGGATGGGTTCAATGCAGAGGACAAACTCCAGTTATGTACAAATGAACATGGCCAATGAAACTGCCCTTTTCCCCAGAGTTCCTGCCCCAATCTCTGTGTTGATTAAATGTGCATAATACATACTGTAAATGTATTAAGAACGCTTTTTCTATGAATCATTTTAGTCTATTAATGACCCTAGCGTCCCTATCCTATTCTGTGGAGAACATTTGGCGAAGATTGTTTAGGTGTAGAGTAAAAACAGGAGGGGGCCTAATATAGACCCCTGGGGGACTTCGGCCAACTAAGTATAGGGTTTTGGTAGGTAAACTCCAGTGCATTTGAGTACCGTTCCTGAGTTTCACAAAGGGTATTTAGCCTAACTTTTATTCATTGACCTAAGGCTATCATATAACTCTAATGTAAGTATGAATATTCAGGTTACATACAGTATGCCCACCTAAACATATGAATAGACAAGTTATCTCTTGATTAAATAGGGGCCTTTTGTAAGCTTGCGATCCAATCTGGAAAGGTAGGTAGCATATTCAACAACTGCTGCTGAGAAGCAGATATGCCCTAATCCCAACTTCCAAGTAGAGGGCATTAGAGAACCAACAGGACTAGATTTACTGTAAGACCAGAAGCCTAGCAGATAGAAGCGGGCGTGGGCTGGCCAGTACCAGTGCTGAAGCATGCATTATTTTGTCCTTATTAAACCTCACGGATATATTTTTATTTCCAGTCATTTCATACAAGCAGCACTTTGCGAATTATTACACTACTTGCCATTTTAGCTGAAAAGCATTATTTTACACTTAACGCGCTATGAGCTTGTATATCTGCTATTTTTGAAAAATCGATAAGATTTGTGCAAATCTTTGAATATGTATTTTTAAAGCGAACATTTGTAACTCAAATCTCTGCTTCTGGGGGTCCCTGGAACAAAATATTTTAAGATGGGGGTCCGCGGCCAAATACATATCATTTTGGGGTCCTTGACATGAAAAAGTTTGAGAACCACTGACATAGCAACATACGTTTTTTCAAAAAACTGTTAGGATTTAGAAGACATTTTGTAGAATCGGAACCTCTGGCCTTAATGGGTTAAGGTTAAAGCTGCACTTTGCTGTAACTTTGTTGCAGTGATTATATTTTGTCCAATCTGGATGTTAAGAAAACATAACTTATACAATTGGGGTGGTTGTATTTGCTCTCCCTGCTCTTCAGAATCAGAATTTAGGTTTTTCGTCACATCACAGGTTTACAGGTGTAAAAAAGTGGGTTAAACATTTAGATCATGTGTCTGGTTTGACACGACTGGTTGACTGCTAACCTTTAAAAGTCAGTTTCTCCCCTGAGCAAATAGGCAAATAGGCTCCATTAGCTCAGTGGTAAAAGCATTTGAGCAGGAGCCTCAAAGTTCAAATCCAGCGTAGAAGAAAGTTGCAAAGGGTAACTTTAAGCTATAGTCCTTGCATTGTGCCCTTTGTTACAGTACATACATGTAGGCAACTGTATTCCTTTGCTCACATTACTTTGAATTATTATTTAGCCACATTTATGTCCATGTGATGATACCTGTAAACACAATCTGAAGTTAAGTTGCTAATACATTTGACTGCTACAGTAACTTAGTCATTCCTAATTTTTTGTACAGAGTGCAAAACAGATAACTGGTCCTATTGAATAAAGGGAGATTCCAACACGCCTCAAGCTGAAATTTCATTTCATTTCATTTTATTTTGTTTCGCATCTGGTAGTGTATTACAGTACGGTACATACAATTCCTATCAGATAATAATTCATTTTATCTAATACACCCATGATTGAAAAGGAGCAGGAAGATGAATACATTCTTATTAATACCTGCCCCCTATTCAGTATTTTTTTTAATATACTTGATTGAACAGCACATACAACAGTACTTGCACTAAAATGCAAGTACTCAGGCTGATCCGGTGTGTCTCAGGAGCTGACAAATATAGCTGAGTAGAGAAGGTGCTGGAGTAACTCGGATGATTGGAGACTTTTATTTCAATATAGAACAGGGTGCAAGGCAAAAGAACGACAACGTTTCGATGTCAGATTACATCTTTGTCAGGTCATCCTGATATAACATCATAACAGAGTTTAGCTTATGTTTCTTTACTTAACTGACTGATAACCTGCTTGCCGTGCTTTGGCTGCACTCTATTTGGACACATACAGTATGGGGGGCGCTGTAACTTAAAGTCTGGATAAAAGCTGTCTGAGTGAAGCTCCTGAGCATCTGCTGTTGGAGTCAAGGAATGTATCATAAAGGAGAAGAGGCAACGCCTTCTGTTGGGACTTGGGAGTGGATCAGGCCTGTCAAACAGAGCACATTGCAGACAATGGGGTGGAGCAGTCCTAGTCCCAGTTTTAAACAATGCAATGTACAACTGTTTGTCTATGTGCAACAGGTGGTGCTGGTGGAAGGACAGTGGGGTAGGGTTTAGGGTTTTATTGATTTTATTTGTATTTTTATAAACCTACATCCACTGAATTAGACATATCCCCCTAACAAAATAATGATCACCTATATTATGTGGAATTACCCAAAAGTCAAGTCAAAGAAAATGTAAACACACGTTTCTACTTTGCAAGAGAGGTGCAGCTGTAGTTCAGTAATTGTTTGAACACTTTACTGTGTGGTGGATGCAACGCAGAATTCAGATTCAACAATACTTCAAATGACAAATAACCAAATAACACAAGATGGGTTCAGGTTGTGATGTAAGCTGAGAAGTGTGCATAGTCAATACAGTATAATCCCAGTACATGACAACCACAGATTGCATTACAGTTCTGCTCATCGTTCTGAATGTTTAAAAAACAGCTGTCATGTCAAGTTGTGTGTGCATGTGTGAGAGGGAGAGACAGAGACAGAGAATGAGAGAAAGTGAAATTATATTATTGAGTTTTGTAACTTTAGTATTCTCTATTTAACAACAGCTGAGTGGGTTGTACAACTTTAGCATGCTCTTTGCTAATTGCTGCTCAGCAAAATGTTTCCTTAATAGAGTTTGGGACATTCATACATCTTCCAAAAACACAGATAAGCGTCTCGATTGGCCATTTACTTGTCCACGTTTCAGGTGGAACACTGAGCAGAACTACAAAACTGTACCTTTCAGAGAGTGGTCACTGCATCAGAGGAGTGCATGCATGGCAAGCATGTCGGTTAAAATACCAATTCCGATTACCATTAATTACAAAAAAATCACACCCAGTGTGAAGTGGGCGGTGTGGTCACAGTGGTCATCACAGTGATGGAAGAAGTGATGGAAGAAGTGATGGAAGAAACCATAACTTTAAAAAAACAAATTTATGTTTTTTTTAAAGTTATGGTTTCTTATATAGGGCTATGCACATGTGTCATGTGACACTAGCCAATCACAGTCCTGAATAGACTGTGATTGGCCAATCACGGTGCAGGGTTAGGGGGGTACATTTTTGGCCAATCACAGCGCAGGATTTGGTGTGCAAATATCCAAACCTCACATATAGGGGCGGTTTCAACGCCCAAAAAGATGAATAAGGGATCCAATAATTGTCAGGTCCGAAGATTGGTCGACCCCTATTGTCCTCTTCACCCATTATCTACAACTTCAACACAGAATGAAACCAGTCAGATGAAGCTACAATCAAAATGTGAAAAAGACATTAAAATGTAGGAAAATGTTGTGTATGCCAATATGTATTATTGACATGAAAATGTGTATAATGCCTAAGTTATCCCTCATAATCTTTTCCACAATAGAGCTCCAGGTTTAGGAGCCACTGCTGTCCAACAATAACCCGTGATCTACACTCCAAGCCAGACTGCTGCTGCTGCTAACTAGCACGAGGTGGGCTGCTAGTGGAGTTGTAAATATCTGCCGGTTTGGCTTGGCGCCTCTAGCAGCCTGGCTATACACAGGCACTTACATCACGTCTATCATCACCACAGCAATAGCTAGGGGCATGTCTAATAGAAAATCATGTCAGTAAGGAGATGGACAAGGACCCTGCCAACTGCACTACATGAAGTTGTCTTTGGTAACTAGCTTAAGGGATATAGACTAGCTTCAGTGGCAAACATTTTCATATCAAAGACCCGCAAATTGATATGTATTAGACTACAGACCCCCATGTGAAAAGATATTGTGCCAGGGACCACCTGGCACAGAGCAGATTTTTGTTGTTAGATTTAGTACAGAACTAGAAAGGTGCGATCCTCTGAGCACTCTCTGCCAGGCCGGGTTGCCAACCCAGGGCTGGCTGGGTGACTGGGTCAGTCGACTGGGTCAGTCTGCGAGAGGAAATTGAGTTTTACGACAGGTGGTGCAAATTTTGGGGTTTGTGGCACCCCATATGGGCATAAGAGAAAGCATTTTGGAGGTGCACTCTACAAGAGTCCTCTCAACATGCGATTCCAATTTGGGGATTACTGGATGTTGTGTTCATGATATATGGTGTTTTGTCTTTCTAAATTTGTAAGAAATAAGCCCCTCCCACAATTGTATTAATCTGATTACAAGCTAATGTTATGGAGTATGAAAACCCTGTTTAATGGTCGTTTTGTGCCTAGCATTTGTGCCTAATTTGGTGGAAAATAAATGACGTTTCTGCAACAGTGATATTTGTAGCATTTATTGCACCCCCTATGGTGGAAGCAAAATTACTTCTAGCTCTGCCTTTAGAGGCCCCTCAACGTGTGATTAAGATTTGCTGTGTTAATGATTTGTGACATTTTTTGCTAAACGGCCCCCTCCCGCAAACTCTGGAAGCCAATCGTAGCCAATCAGAATGGAATATGAAAAATCTGACTGATACATCTTGATCACATGACCATAGAGAGAATGTGTACCGATTTGTGTGAATTCAATTGTAATAATAATAATAATTATTAACCATTATTATTATTATATTCAGTACAGAATTGTACAACTGTCTATACTGTAGGTGAGGTGATAACAGTATGTGTAGAGAGTGGAAATTAAAATCTAAATAATTATTCTATTATACTCTCATTGTGCTAACTTTTAGGCAGTGAAATAATAGTGAGATTAAACTGTTCCTCATTTTGCTGGGGACCCCCTGGAACCCCTTCAAGGACCCCTGAGGGTCCCCAGGCCCCACTTTGAGAATCGCTAGACTAGCTGATGATGCTCATAATTTTAACACCTCTAGGCTTATAGCCACATCCTGGCAGAGTGTACCAGCGATGTCAGAGACATGACACCTCGTTACATAAATCACTTTTGGGTTTGAATAATATTGTCAATGTTGAAAAAAGAAGAAGAAGAAAGCATTTTGTGCAATGCATAATATAGTCTGTTAAGATGTATTAAAGAATTGTATTTTACAGTATCATTCTTGGGTGCACTTGAGAGCCTACTGAGCAGATGGACTGTGGAAAGATATTTTATTTATTTATTTAGTTTTTTAAGTGTGTGTGCGACGTGCGTGTGCGTGTGTGCGTGCGTGTGTGAGAGAGAGAGAGGTGCTTTTCTCTCCACCAATTTACCCCACCTCTTCAATCCATTTTCCCAGTGAAAAGAGAAGGTCAGGTCACTTTCAGAAAGGTTTGAGAAGAATAAAACCTTTGTGGGTATCTGAGAGTGCAGCAAGGATGTCATACAATACAGCCTACAAGAGCTTCAGCACAAAAGGGAGCAACGGGTGCATATTAAACATTCAAATCAATGCTGTGCACATGGAGGTAGACCCCAGAGAGAGAGAGAGAGAGTGGATTAAGTTATAGAGGAATTCTCTTTCAAAGCATTCCTGGACGCTCTATCTCCCAAGTCTGACAGAATTAAATAACTGAGGTGAAATGACAAAACCTACAAATGTTCCCAAAACAGCATCATAGCGTCATTCTGTGTTGATCTTTTAATCTCATCACGCTGGGGCATTCAGATCTAAGGAAACACTTGGCTGGTATTGACCAAAACAGAGTGGAGAACAAGCGTCTCAAATCCTACCACCAGTTGAACATAAACACATCACGCCGCTCTCCAAGGCAATTAGAGCCCATTCACACCACAAAAGCTGTTACTCTGTACTGTAATCTACCAGACACAAACTAAATCAGAACACATTATCCACAGGTACAATCCATAGAAAATCTTACAAAAAAAAGTACATCAGTCCCTTACATATCACTGCAGGTGCTAATCAAGAAGTTCATTCAAACCAATAGCGCGCACAGCACAATGTCTGTTCTGTGTCAGAAAGCCACCAATCAAAAGGATTTAGGTGTCATCAGTTGGCACAGACGGCGGTAAGCCCTGGCATTTCAGTCTCACGTGGGCTGCTCTGGGCCAGTCATAGAGATTCATACATGTGGTCAGGGGTCCTAAAAATACATTCCCCAGAAAAACCGAACAAGTGACAGGGCCAATACATGGTGCAAATGTTCACTGGAACAATGAGTGGCCACCCATGTCCTGTAAATAGTTTAGCAAGGCCGAATGTTACTGGAAAGGGGCTTGGGGTGGTTTGGGGTGGGGGGGACCCATGGTATGAGCTTGTGTTGAATGTTGAAATTGTCCTTGCCAATAGGCACATTAGCCCCTTAAGATAAACTAGCAAAGAATAAGGGATACACCTTTAGGAGTCACAGTCCTGTGAATATGGAATAACAAATAACTGGCTAAACAAAGATGATACTAATAACTTTTTTTCTATCAGACTAACTTCATTGCCAAGGAAACTTTAGCAAAGCCCACTGGATCCACCAGCCCTAAAGAACCCAACCGTCAAGGTCATTTCCAGACACAATGGAGGATTTGTCATGGGTCACAGATCAAAAGGTAAGAACTCTGCCAGTCTGAGACATAACACTAAGTCAAAAGTAAAAATTGAGCATCATGATCTTGACATAAGATGAACGCTGCATACAGTACATCTACTCATTTTCTCCACTGATGGACCATCTTCTAAAATGCACTAATCAAAACTCTCCAGGAATCCCTTTCTTACAGTATTGGTGTAATCCTTTAAGAGGCTATTTTTGCTATTAGGTAGATTAGTCTTTCACTAGAGCTTAACTAAGGCAGCCCTTACTTCAAACAAGGTTCACCGGGCAGACGGAAATGGCTGTCATAAAGAATCCTCTGCCTTTGAACCATGGCGTTCATACATAAACATTTTATATGCCATTATCTGATATATCCGCTGTGAGAGATGGAAGATAACTCAAGTGAAGGGAGGCACCTGCGTTGGCCTTAAAAGAAAACCACAAGACTCATTCAGCTGGATCCAGCCCACACATTTCTGTGACCGCATCATCTACGTGAATTTTTCGAATCTACAAAGCCCTCAAAGCCTCAGGTTGAACAGCCTCCCACAAACAACTCTGCAATTCTCTCCTTGCCTGAAAGGTGTGCAATCTTACATATGTACAGTAGGAAGGAAGAGAGTCATAAAGTGCCCTGTAAGTCATATATCACCGGAGGTTTAAACACAGGTAGAGGCCTAAACAAAACCCATATCAAAGCCTAAATAAACTCTCTCACCATATAGCCTGCCCTGTATCATTAAGTCGAAGTGATACTTTGGGATGTTTACTCCATAATGGTTTTATCACTTTGAGTGGAATGCTTGCAATTATGTTTTGGCAGCACCTATTGACATCGCTGAGTTTGCTGAATTGAAAAGCCACGTGTTAGGAAGGTGCCAACCCACGATTCTCCCATCACAAATATTTGGGAGCATTCTTCCACTAAAATATGGTGTGTCTCTTCCCAAAAATGTAATTGTTTCTCTGCTAGCTCCGAATTAATGTTACCGGAAAAGAAGAACAAAAAAAGAAGATGATGAAAAAACAACTCTAAGACCTACAGTACCAAGGCCCATGTGCGCAGCGTTCAGAATCTCACTGGTTGCATCAGATACAGGGTAACAGGTGAAGGCAAGGTGATGTGTGTATGTATGTATAGCATGTTGTTTATAGAATGCTTCATGCAACAACAACACCACTTTCCCCACTGTCAAATAAACAGAGCATTACCACGTATTAAAGTGACTAGGACATCCCTAGAGGCCCTGCATGCATCCATCCTTTCATAAGCATAATACTATATTTAGCCTCTGTGGCCCCTCACTCAGCTCAGGGGTGGGGGGCATGGGATCACCGTGTGTTTACGATTGTTGTTTGTCCAACTGAAGCCTACCTCAGCCCAAACCCTCCTCAACCCAACAGGTCCAGGCCTCCACCTGCACTCCCTCACTCAAGACTTTAACCTCCCTCTGATCCACTAATCCCTAGACAGAATTCTTCTCTCTTTCCTCACAGTGGATAATTGAGCATTAGGTGCAATTTCATGGGCCATGAGCCAAACTCCTGCCACAGACACGGGTCATAATGGAGTCGGACGCATATCCCCCAACCAAAGAGGCGTGAATCTGATTCCTGGCAATGTGCCAACTGCAGGACATCACACACATGACCACCGCTGACTAAGACGAGGAGAATCAAACTTGAAATATTCTACTTGACAGTAGAACAAAATTAAGCATTTGCTTAAGCAAAGACTTCACAGCTACAAAGACAGCAGAGACAACACCAAAACACAGCATTGAAGGTAGTAAATGAAGAGCTAGGATTTGTGGTAGGAAGCCACCCACCTCACACAAATGACATAATGCATCAGTAAACCAAAGAGCTGAGGCAGAATACAACATCCCTCTATTCCCTCCTGTAACATCCGAGTGTTATATTCCATACTGTCACCACAGAACACTTGTCATTTACATGTCATGCAACAGTAGGCGAATGACTGTCCTCAGTCGACTCGAGTGCGTTAATCTCACCTGCCCAAGGTCCAGGGTGACGTTCACCTCGTTGTAGACCAGTCCTCTGGAAAGAGGAGGGCTTTGCCACCAGCGCTCCGTTCCATCAATGGCATTGGACACTGGGTGAGCTTTGCTTGGGTCATTGGCATTGCAATAGTCGCAGAACGATCCCTACATTGGATGGAAATTATTGACACTTGTAAGTTGTATACATATATATATGAGAGGTGTGTGTCAGACACATAAAACGAATATTCAATGCAAAATTAATATACATTTCAAATCACATTCATAGAATAGGAAATTACCAATAGCAAGCAAAACGTGAGAAATAGGCAAGCAAGCAGTTTTCACAATTGTTGCCTCTTTCTTATACTAGCCTATTTGACAATTTGGCCAATGTTTGACCAATTTTTATAGTATAGTTTGTTGATTACTTTTGATGCAGTAATGGTCTTTTTTTTTTTTTTTTTTAAGGTATTAAAAAGGTCTTAAAAGTCCTTAAATTGTCACTTCACTGTCATCTGGGGACCCCCCAACATCATGATCCACAGGTTGAGAACCACTGATTTAGAGACCTCAGGAGTAAACACAATGGTGTAAAACTATTTTTGGCAGATGTACAACTTGGTCAGGGCAGGCAGCAGAGTTGCCATGTTTCCCCCGAGGGGATTGAATGACTCATTTAGTAGCAAATAGGAAGGGAACATTTGGCGAAGACATGGTCAACAGTTAAATATTATCAGAGATTTTTTTCCCCCTCCCATATATTCAGCACTCATTTGCAGGTGCCCCAGGTTCTATTAATGCTTATTAAACTACGTGTAGACTATACATTCATTCCTTTATTTATATATGCATAGAAAAATGTCATCAACTTAACACCATGGTGGGAAAAGTAAGTAATGTTGTATTACTTAGAATAAGTACAAATATCAATACTGCAATGTAGAAATACTCTGTTACAAGTAAAAGTCTGGAATTCAAAATGTGCCTACTTGAGTAAAGTACAAAAGTATTCAAACTGTACTTAAAGTACCAAAAGTATGAAGTACTCATTATGCAGAATAACCCATTTCACCAGTTTTAAAATGTCTAAAAGTATTTTGAAAATAGCAGATCTACAAGCTCACAATGCATCCTGATGCATTGTGAGCTTGTAGATCAGCTATTTTCAAATGGCCGTAATGTATATAGGGCTGTAGTGGTTAATGCATATTTTCTTGTAACAATAATCAAAATCTACTAAGTAACTAGAAACTGTAGTTTTCATATAATTGTAGTGGAGTAAAAGGTACAGAGATTAGTAGTGGAGTGGAAGTAAAAGTATTGAAAATTGGAAATACCCCAGTAAAGTCAAAATACCTCAAAATTGTACTAAAGTACAGTACTTGAGTACATGTACTTAGTTACTTTACACCACTGCTTAATACAAGACTGTCATATATTATGACCGATGACCGTCTTGATAGTCATCATCAACCATCCATAAGTTCCACGGTCTTACCTGTACATTCTGAGTAGGAGGTCTAAAGTTGGGTCCCCCGACCAGCTTACAGTACAGGTCAGATCGCGCTCTCTCGGTCTCATCCTGGCCGCAGGTTGCAGTGGCAGAGATCCGTGCCCCATGGGCCAGGTTGAAATAGGGTGGACTCAAACTGAACCCCGTTATGTCGTTGAACGATGCCTCTTGTCCGTGTACGTCCCTGAAAAATGATATCGACAAAGTCAAAAGCAAAGCGACGAGATGAGCTCCTGCTCTCATCCTCCCTCTCGCCATGTTCCACGGTAGAAATCCCTGTTAGATGCTGAGCAACCCGCAGCTTATTGCAGTTCATGCCATCATCTCCATGAAATGTGCCCAGTAGACAGTAGACTACACAACAAACAGTGTATGCGCATCGCATCAGACTCTTTTAAAAGGCGGACTCCTGCTGCATGTAGCCTGCTCCTCTACACACCATGCTTTCAGCTGCATGTTTCCAAGCGAATGAAATGAACCACCTCTCCTCTCCCGGGTTTCCTTCAAACAGTGGGCTGAGCTGAGCTGCCACACAGGGAGGATCAGGTGTCAGACTGTCAATGGCCAGAGAGCTCCTCACTAAAAAGTAATACACAGACTGGGGCCAAAAGTACAAATACCTATACCCTGCACTATGCGCATATAAAAATATGTGGTCACGGCCACGGGTGTAATTTGCTATAGCTTGAGGAACCGTTCAAATGGACAGGTGGCGCCATTATATCTTGAGAGGTTCTCGCTCTTCTCTTTCTAGATCTAAAGTTCCCTCTCTATTGGCAAATAATTAAACTGAGGGTAGATCAATCTTTTAAAACATTGCATGCAGTAAGCTACTAAGCTACAAGGCTACTTATGTAGGGCGCTGCATTTCTGTATTTTTAGAGGATGAGGATCTCAGTTTAGTTATGAATTCCCATACAATTTCATGACCTGTGGCATGGACATAGACAAACAAACACTAGCCTTTTCATGCAACAAATCGATTTAAAAAAAGGGCTAAAATATGAGGATGCCCAGCTGTACACAGCAAAATCCAAAGTGTTATAATAGGCCTACACAAGAGCTCAATTGACAGTTGACACCCAGGATTTTAAAGCAGTGGTTCTCAAACTATTTAATTTCAAGGACCCCATACAGTTTGGTATGCAATTAGGCCATATGGACCCCCATAACTCTGAGTTAACTTACAGACCCAATTAGTTAAAGAGATACAGACCCATAAGGGTCCATTTGGTTCCTACAGATCAAAATATTTAGCTAGGGACCCCCTTGGGGTCCTCATACCCCACTTTTGGGAACCGGTATAGAGGTCCCAACTTCATCAAACCTTTAGTTTAAATTGATCCTAGGGGGACACCTAGTGGATGAAACACTTCATTACAATACAGCAAAAATATGTATTTTATGCAGATCAGATATCCACTGTTGTAGGCCAGATGACACTGTACATAATCTACCATATCCACTGATATTCACATATTCTGGCAATAGATGTATATTCATACATATAACTGGTGAGACCAAGTCTTATAGACGTATTCTCATCTCTCATCTACTCTAATCTTACTTGTACCCATCTTGTTTCATGCTGCTGTTGTTGTTGTTGTTAAACTTTAATTTCCCTGCAGGGATCAATAAAGGTCTATTTGATCCTACGCCTGTGTGCATGATATCAATCATTCTAGGACGGTGATCACTGTGAGGGAGTAAACATTTGTTGAAATACCACAGGAATTTTATAAATGTGTGTGGGTGGTTTTATTTCCAGACACAGCAGATATCTGGCCTATCACAGGTTCATCAGTTGGATATGGGGGTAACTGGTCCCCGGAAACAGAAGAATTATATCATCCTGCATTGTGGTTCAGTCTTTATGTTGTTCTTTCACAACTGAATGCCCTGTTTTACACTTCATCGTATGACAATGTCATGCAAAAGTATAGTGAAAATGGCAGATTTACAAGCTAGTTTTAAGTGATCTGCTGATTTTACTATTTTTGAAAATGTTCACCTATAATGACATGGCATGCCCAAAACACAGACGCCAAGCTGAAAGTGGTTAAGTCTGTCTGTGGGTTTAATACAAATTCAACCAATGAAAAGTATTAACAGCTTGTGACTAAACAATTACATTGGATCCAGTGGAACATATATGCTTTTTTCCCATTTCCTGAAAAGTAACAGTTTTGGACCTACAAGATTTCCAGCCGGCAGTGAATTACTGGCCTCCAATGGACAACTGAACCATGACATCAAACCAGCAACAGGCTCATTCATGTCCACTGTCCAGCCCATTGAGGTCAGCAGCTAGTAGGGGTGAGATGAGCACCCTGCTCTGCTGTGAAGACCTGAGGGTTGATGACGACCCCTGTGAAAAGGTTCTCAGCAGCTTCTCCACATATTCTGGGGGTGAAAAAAAGAAAACATTAGTCTTTTTTTTTTAAATGGTAGCACAAGTGGCAGCAGCTCATAGTCTAATTTCTTACGTTTTATTTCTTTTTATAATTTGCTTTGTATTATAGATAAGAACAGTCAATAGTTTGGTATGCAATAATGTATATAGTTTTACTCTCACTTTTGTATTGATTGATTGACTGATTGAATACTTTATAAACAGTTTACCATAATGCTAGAAGGATAACACAAAAAGCCCTGAGGGCTTGTTTCCATTGTGGTCCTGTGTATTCAATGAATCAAGACATATAAAGACATACAATACTATACAAGAGATCATCAATACTAGGAGCAGTAAAAGTATATTTACAGAAAAACAGTGGGGGGTCATTTCTTTTGACCCCACTGATTCCAAAAACAGAAATTAAAATCAGACCAGGTGAGTGGTAGCCTCAGAAACCCATGCCTTTTTTTAGGTGAGTGGTAAATGAATGAAAATGTCTATGCAAACTCCAAACAGCCACAAAGACACTTCTCATCACCATTGTCATGAATGTGATCCCTACAACATTGTTTCTCAACCTTTTCAGGCTGTGACCCTCAAAGATAATCATATTTGAACTGGGGACCCCCCACCCTGAGGCTGACGACAAGCACTTGGCAATGGCATTGTAGGAGTTGAGGCATTACATTTAGTTTGACTGGTTCCACAGTTTTTCTGTAGATCAGAAAATAGCTGATCTTACAAGCTCAGTTTTGCCAAGAAAGCAACGCAAATGACCCACAATGTAGATTACCTTTTACACAGTCAGTGACGATGAATGAAGGCCCTACGTTGTCTTGTCCCAGGCTGTCAGGATTGGAGACTTAAGGTCCTTGCACACTGGTGCGTCTTTTCGTTGCGTTTTTTTTTTTTTCATTGTTTTTTCAATTTTTTTCATTGTTGTAAAAAAAACGCAACGAAAAGACGCACCAGTGTGCAAGGACCTTTACCGTCAGTTCCGTGCGATTTTACATTGCTCTGGGTTGGAGCCCCCACCGAAAGAGGTCATCAGTTTCCGTAGTGTAGTGGTTATCACGTTCGCCTCACACGCGAAAGGTCCCCGGTTCGAGACCGGGCGGAAACACTTTTGGTCGAGACCAAGGCTCTCTCACTTGTGAACTTGTAGAGCAGCAATTTTTGCCTCTTATATTATTTGAGAATTTGGCCAATGTTTGACCAGTTTGTATAGTATAGTTTGTTGATTACTTTTGAAGCAGTAATGGTCTTTTTTTATTTTCTTTCTTTCTGTCTTTTTTTAGGTATTAAAAAAAACTTGAAAATCCATAAATTGTTTCTTTACTGTCATCTGGGGACCCCTCCAAAATATTGTGGGGACCCCCCTGGGGGTCCCGACCCACAGGTTAAGAACCACTGCCCTACAAACAAACTGTGGAACAAACATGACAAGAAACTTACCCGGTGGTTCAATTGGTATCGCGGGATATATTGTCGGTGTACAGGCTTTAGGACATATCTGTTGGAAACCCCCATTTTGCGTTGGTTTGCGTTATAATTCCACTGCCGTGCGAGGTCTCCGTCTTTAGTAAAAACAAACAAAACTATTTCGCTACTCACCGAAACAAAGGCAGTTTTGTGTTGTTGAAAGTCTATTCTCCAGGGTGGGCAGACTCTCATGACCCCACCTTCTCTGTATAATACACTTTTTGGGCAGAAAATTAAATATGTCCGCCAGATGGAAATTAATTAATTTACTCCACTGCGACCTCTACAGATCTGGTCAACATAAATGACCATTGACCAGTTGTTTCGGTGAGTAGCGAAGTAGTTGTGTTTATTTTTCATTAAAGACGGAGACCTCGCACGGCAGTGTAATTTTCGGTCTATGAACAGAGTGAGCAGAGCAGCGCGCCTGGGATAGCGTTAGGGAGAACTCACTAAAACGCTCTGGACCAGGGCTAGTGAGTGTTATAATCACGGTCCGTTCGTGTGCTATCAACTACTTCAAAACAATCCGCTTTTTCATGCACACACTGCTTCCGTATCCGCTTTAGACCGGATATGCAAACTGTCAAACTGAACGAAAATACGGACTTTCAAAACGATATTAACAACAAAAATCAACCCGAAAAAGTGTTGTCATGTGACTTGAGCCGCGTAAGCATGTGCGCGTGACACGCTATCATTGGTTGGTGGCCTGTCTTGTTTTAAAAAGTGAATTTAATATCGATTTTATAGTTCCTGCTTGTGGAATATATCATGTTGGATTGGAGTTCCACCAGTGTCCGTTATCCGTCCCTCATGAATGCCCCCGCCCCTCATGAATCCCATTCTCATCAATTTAGCCTACTTTGTCATTTACATGGCTTCTATCTTGGGCTGGCTTCATCATGAGCATACCAGGCTGGTTCACGGTCGTTGTTGATTGATGGGTCCCCGACTCCCCGTAGTGAGCAGCCTGATGGTTGATGAGCAGCTGACCAGAAGGACATGGAGCTCATCAAGAAAGAGAAGGCAGAGGAGACGCTGCCACCAGAGGATGCTACATGGGGCAGAGACCAGTTTCTATGGAAACAATACCCCCCCCCCCCCCCCCCCAGAAAAAAGACGGGGGTGAAAGAGATGCAGAATGAGAAACAAGTGAACTAGAGAATACATACACACTCTGCTCTTACATCCAAACAAGATGCCCACCCACCCCCCTTTACACATGCTTCTTGAACAGCTGGCTCTGCTTTGGTCAGAGGGTGTCAACTGAGCTGGCACAGTGCCAGCTACTGTCCCCTCTTTAAAATTTTAAATTGCAAAATAATGGAGGTTGAATAAGTTTTAGTATGTCATCATTGTGCTGTGCTCAACGTGTTCTGCACACAGTAAACTGGTCAGACCAGTTTGTTTTGCTAGGAATTATTCTTGTTGTCCTGGTTACAGTCCATAAGAGAGAACATGTTAACTGATGTTGACAGCACTAAGAGTTATCATATCAAGTAAGGCCATTGACCATATAATGCCAAAATAAAGTTGCATCATTGTGTAGCTCATTATGTTGTAGCATTTCAATTAACCTCATATCATCACATTGAAACATAAGTTAAAGGCTTTAAAAAATATATATTTTGTGTTTGGTTTACAAATCCAGATTGACCAGCAGGGTGGACTGAAGAGGAATGTGAAAACATAGTCCTCATTCTGGATTCCCACTGTGGCCATGTGAGTCATTGCTTGCTTCTAGGAAGACTTTCCCCACAGACATAGTCTGTCTTCATGTTATTTTCTTGGTCAATTAACTGTTTACCGTAATTTTCGCACTATAAGCCGCACCTGAATATAAGCCGCAGCAGCTAAATTGAATGATTTGTACATATATAAGCCGCACTGGACTATAAACCGCGGGTGTAAAATCCATAGATTTAGGAGGTCCCCTAGTGGCCGTTAGCTGTAAAAATCCATAGATAAGCCGCACCGTTATATAAGCCGCAGGGTCGAAAAATGGGAAAAAAGTCGCAGCTTATAGTCCGAAATTTACGGTATATGAAAAAATATCTTCTAACTTAATATTTCCTGTAAGGAGATTATACAACAAGCAGTATTAAAACAAACACCTTTAATAAGTAAGCTAAATTAAATGGCCTGAGGGAAGTGTAATAAACAGACTTCATTTGTTTTTGTTCCTTTACAATTCTATCACTTGTTCACGAGAACAGTAAATATTGCAGCACATCATGCAATTCATCCCACAAATACCAAAAACGTACAAACCACACACTTTCTTTTAAGAAAGGGCCATAAGACAAGACACACAAAAGCATGTTCAAGTAATGTTAAGCTTTTATTTAGCAACAATAGAAATTCGTCCTTTAGTCTGTCATGGTATACACAGAGTGAGAGTTAAAATCGTGCATTTACCAAACCACTACTGAGGGCCCAGTCAGTACTGTATTTTACATGATAACTGTAGCCAATTAAAAATATACTGCAGCTATTCACAACATTAGAAAGGAATGTGTTCAGTGCATGAATGTGTTGTGAACATGGAGTTTATTTTTCTGGAACATAGCCCTACTGTACATCCAATGCTTGCATAGTTAAAAGTGATGCACATGCATTTATTATAACAGTTAGATTTTCATCAAATCTATGCATGTTCATCTCAAAACAGCCAGAATTAAAAATTACTATGGCAAAACTTTCACACACACACACACACACACACACACACACACACACACACACACACACACACACACACACACACACACACACACACACACACACACACACACACACACACACACACACACACAAATAATGAATAATTCTTTATATTCAGTTTAGCTATCTGAAGATCAAAGTGCTACAGAGACTAAAGAGTCGGATAGGGATTTATGTGCAATACAGCCATTCTCCTCTACATAACAGACCTTGAATTTCATATTACATTGTACAGTAACTTAGTTGAATAAATTATCTCCATCCGAGATACATAAAATATCACGATTGACCACAACCATGAGGTCCAAAAGCCAACCACACTTTAGATGTAATGACATGTTTGATCTCTAGAGCAAGTAAACAGGACAGACGGTAAAAGTCTGAGACATAAATCTACACGAGAAAGCTCTTAAGATTCACATTCAAGTTTAAACACTCCATCTACCTAATAGAATAAATGTAAAATACAACCTAACTATTTCCAATTATGTAGCGAACAAGCTGTTTTTGTGCTTTTAGTATTGAAATTGCAGAACTGATGCATTTCAGTGCCATTCAGCTCCCATCAGAAAATGTCTTATGGCTTTACCTCTCTTGGAGAGACAGACCAGGGATCTTTTTCACGCCAAGGCCTATTTCTTACCTGTACAGTACCTCTACACAGAAAACGATGTCATTGTACATTTATTGTCAAGTTTCGTATACGTTGATAAGCTGTAAGCTGCATCAGGAGCCTTACTACAAACAAAAACACAGCTGAGAGAATTTGAGTGAGGTTTACATAGATCATGTTTCTGTATGGTACATAAGTGAGCGTCAATAGTTAGTAGATGTCAGGCAGTTGAGGGTAGTTTCTCTCCCAGTACCCTTTCACGTAGAGCCAGTCCTGAGCTTTGTTGTGGGGGTTTGGTCCCTGTTTAAACCACCTGCCGGGAGCAATGACATTTGTTTACATCACAGTAAAAAATCCCAGACGACAACAGTTAATTCAACAAAACAAATTCAGGAAGTTATGTCATTGTGTGCAATATGAACTATAATCATGTTGATATAAAATCAGCACTAATATGGACATCTAGGCCTCATGCATGGTTTTACTCTGTCATGGCATTGACTATTTTTACCAAGTAACATGCACACACACACACACACACACACACACACACACACACACACACACACACACACACACACACACACACACACACACACACACACACACACACACACACACACACACACACACACACACACACACACACACACACACAGTAACAGGGTGTGTTTTAATCAGGTGAAATGCAGGGCACTCAAGAAAATGTTACTTTCACATTACTTTGTCTATGCTGCACTGAGTATTGATTGTTGAGGAGCAATCCAGACATTAGATTGTTCTATCTCCCATCATGGACATAAATAACTACAATGGAAAAGTGTGCCCAGCTGTATGACAGACCCCGCTCAAGGCACAGTGCCAAACAGCCAATGTTTTCCTCGAGCTTGAGGAAGATGAAAATGAGACACAAGCAACTTATCAGTTCTTGTGAAATTGAAAACAATGTTTATGGCTTTCTCAAGTCTAAGGTGATATTTCAGAAGGCTGAAACATTACCAATCTCAACTGCATCAAATGTTTTTTTTTTCTCTATGTTGAAAACAAGCTAAAATGAGTAAGATCGATCAAGTTACTTACAGGCAGCCCTTGCTATGAAAAAGAAAAACGTTTTCAATTAAACCCCCACAGTGAATGTTATAATGATAATATTTGTCTCTCTTCTACTTTCTGACCTTTAGGATGGTGCAGAATAGTGCATATCAGAGATAAGTTGAAGTTAAAGGTTGTAAATCTATAAACAGAGTAATTTCTGTTCCATGCCTATGTTTGTATTATTTATAAGATGGTTCAGCTCAACTACCACTAAATGTTAGTATAAGTGTCTGAAGATGCAGTTTGTCATTTGACACTGTTGTTCTGTAGTTCAGCCTATGTAGGAAATTAGTGTCTTTTGGTGCTGTCAGGTGGCGTTGGCACACCTCAGCTTTAGCCAAATTGATGCCACTGGTTAGGAGCAAAGCGGGTGCCGCTTAATGTATGAGTGTGGTTATGGCATGCCACAGAACCTTTAAGACAGCGCATTTTCTGCTTCAGGTAAAGTGCGGTTGTATTCATTTCTATTTCTTTATTTAGGTAGGTATAACTAAAATAAAATAAAATAATCTTGCACCTTTACTTGAAGCAGACAATCAGCTTTCATAAAGATGTTATGGCAATAACCACCCTCTCCATCCTTTAGGATTACTGAAAACGCCATGATGTTTATAAGAATTTATAACCTTCCCTGCAAAATGGGTGAAGCAATTATGAGCAATTGTGTATACCTGACTTTATAAAGTATTACAGTCTAACTTAACTTGTAATGCCTTATGACTGTTAAGACATCAGATGAGATTGTAAATGATTATAATTACCCTGTATTATACATTATGGTATAATTTATTATCGATATGGGCTTCACAGACCGTGTTACCCATTATTCAAACTTGCATATCTTTAGCGGACAATTGCTGACACACCCACATCAGGAACACCTCATCTACGGCGATGGTTTTGGCTCACAATACTCTGGAATATTTCATCAGCATAGCACATTTGTGAGAGAAAATAATTCACTGTGTAGTTAAAGGCAGAGAGGAAAAGTTTACCGCCCTCAAACTAGAGGCCAAAATGTTGCTTGCAATTGTGCGTGTTGTCCTGATGAGGGCAGTGTAACATTTTGAAGACTAAACCAATGCAACACTAAGAAAGCAATGCAAAGCAGGGCATAGTGAGTGAGCCAAACCTTGGGTCAAGCGCAGGGTTCCTTCTCAATGACAACAAAGTGGGTGGGGTGCCATGGTGGGGACGGCATAGGAGATACCACAAGACAAACGGGAAAGCAATCAGCAAAGCAGATCTAGCCACTGCATTGGGGAAAATGCAAAGCACACAGGCATTCTAGGAGAGGTTGACTTTTGACATTTGACTTTACCTATTTTTCCATTCCTCGCTAGATTTGGTGCGATTCTTCCGGGACATCCTTTGTTTCTCCTCCAACCTCTTCTTCTCTGCACTTGCTAAATCTAAGAGTCATGGAAATATTATGAATGTAAACATCCACATATAACAACACATGGACGTTTTTAAAAGTGACATAAGGTGGAATCAGAGGATCAGTGTCGTGTGCTGTACCTATATCTCCAATTTCCATGGCGCGTATGTCAGGCCTGAGACGACAGTCTGTGCGGGGCATAACTTCTTCCATGCTTTTATCTAGCTCGTTCAGCTGCATGGCAAATGTAGAGAAGGCGTAGAACTGCCATAGAGAAAATGAGACCAATATACAGTATAAAGCTGTTACCTCTATGGAGACAGAAACAATGTGTCAGAGGTAAAATGTACAATCAGCGCTTAAAATAGAATATTATCCTTCTCATAATCCTCCAGAGCACCTGATTTGGGTTGACTCTTTCCAGTACGTCAGGTAGCTTTCTTTTAGTTTTTTTGTGTTTGTCCACAGAGTCCCTGAACCAGCTGGCTTAAGGGGGCATCCCTCTAGGTTTTGTCTATAGGTAAGGGCTTTGTTATGGAGCGTTTCTGGGTCGCTTTCTTTTAGGTCGTTATAAAATGTAAATGCCCTCTTCTTCATTTTGATAATATATCGTACTAATTCTGCTCTTCATGCATTTGTTGTTTTCCATTGGGTGCGGAGAATGGAATATAAAAAGTCCTTATTTTTGTTAAACATAATGTGTATTTCAGTTAATTGTTTATGATCATCATAGTATTAGGAACAACATACAATAACTTTTACGATAACCCATATTGACACTAAAAAGTCTATTTTAGCTATTCTTCGCGTTTCTACATTTCCATGATGCGGTTTGTGGGCAAGCACCAGCTTCACATAACCAAATGGTCCATCAACCTGATTCATACTATGGCAATACTGTCTATTTTGCCATAAACAGAGCGAAAAGGACACAGCCACCGAGGGCTAAAAAGCTGGAAGTAAAGGTTGTGTTTCTCGCACAACAGAGAAGATTTCCCTGAGGGCTTTCTGTCAGAAAGCCTTATTTGATTGGTCTCACCCAGGACCAATTAACCAGGTAAACCCGATATACGTACTTAGTTCGCGGGAGTCCCCCACGGGTTTATACTTTATAACTAAGCAGCCATGGGACTTGGAACTGTTGAGCCATGTGGCCTATGGGTCAGGAGCCTATCTCCTGTTTACTCGGTGTGAGGCTGCTTGATGTACAAGGATATGAGGCATTGGGCGGGCATCGTCTTTGGAATGACTCGGCCAGGGATTGAACCCTGTCCTCCCAGTCTCAGGGTGGACACTCCAACCACAAGGCCACTGAGCTGAGGTCTATACTTGGCCCCCTTCTTTTTTCCCTCTACACCAAATATCTTCACTGAAAGTAGCTGATCTACAAGCTCACAATGCGCAACGAGCTTGTAGATTGGCTATTTTCGCAAAATGTTCGTCCCAAAAAAGGGACGCTAGGGTTCAAGTGGTTAAATTGGCACACGGCTGAACTAAGTTAGTGCCTTTCTATATAAGCTTTTTCCAACCCCACCAAAAATATCCCTAAAGTTAAAGGAGTAGTTCACCCAAAAAATTACGTACTTTCTATCAATTACACACCCTATGAAGCATTGAATTCATGAAGATTATTTTGTTTTTGTCGCATTCCTGAGCCAATAATTTGATGATCACTGGAAAGATGCAAATGTATGTGGTAGGAGACTCAAAGAGTCTCATTTGAGTTTCCTACCGGAGAGACCGCCGGTCATCAAATTATTGGCTTAGGAATGCAACAAAAACAAACAAATCTCCATGAATTCAAATGCTTCATGGGGTGAGTAATTGATGGAAAATAAGATTTTTTTTGGGTGAACTACTCCTTTAACCCTACCAAAACCTAAATATATGCTAACGGTGCCTAACCTTACCTTAACCAAGCTTCATGCCAAAGGGTGCTGTCACACCTAACTTTAATTAAAGTTCGGTGTGACAGCACCCTAAACGTACAAAAATGAATTACCTAAATCAAAGTATATTCGCCTACAGTAGCAACTATTAACACTACACCACCACACTACAATAACACTACACCAGCAAAAAGCTAGGATTTTATGTCATACAGAGTATCTAAAGTGAACTAGCTGTAAGCCATTTGATTGGTTTTCTGGCAGAAAGCCATCAGGGATAACTTCTTGCATAGTTTTCACAGGACTGTACACCTGTAACATCACTGAGGGTAAGCACGACTTCGGTGGCGTTTCAGAGGCACATAAATGACTGCTCACTGTTAACGCCACTTCCAACAAACATACAGTACTATGTTTTTACAGTATTGCAGGGTTCCCAAACTTTTTCAGCTTCAGAGCCAAAGGAAATTTGTCTTCCCGGGACCCAAACGTACAGAAAAAATAAATAAAATTACTTCATTTTCTATCAATTACACACCCCATGAAGCCTTGAATTCATGGAGATGCTTTTGTCACATTCCTGAGCCAATGATTTGATGACTCAAATAGTCTCCGAGACATTAGCATCTTTCCGCCGGTCATCAAATTATTGGCTTAGGACTGCAACAAAAACTAAACAATCTCCATGAATTCAAGGCTTCATGGGGTGTGTCATTTTTTGGGTGAACTACTCCTTTAAGCCCTATTTCAGAAATTGTGAAAAATAACCAATCAACAAGCTCGTAGATCGACTATTTTTATTGTTTGTTAATCTTAGATTTTCTTTTTTTACTAAACTAAACAGTAGGAAAAATTTAATAAATTACATTTACTCGAGTCGTGACCCATAAAAAAGTGACCCTATGGGAAACACTGGTACAGTATAGTGGGAATGTTGAAAGTTGTTGTAATGGCTTCCATTTAACTTGTTCCTCTGCTCACCATCCAACATTTGTAACATCCTCGTAACGTCCTCTTACCTGGGCTGAGTTGTCAGGGCGAGGGGAAATCCTCCACATCAGTTCACTGCCTAGAATCATCTGCACCGTCTCAGATTCAGGCGGAGGCATCTCCTCTGGCTCCATATCCACACTAGGCTGGAGAGAGACAGCCACACAAACACATTAACCACTTTCAACCTGACGTCCACATTTGTATTTTCTCTTTCACAATTAACAATAAATAGGCACATTGAGTTTATTTTGAAATGTGCTATAGCTATACAAATAAAGGTGTTTGGCTTGATGACCTGCTGTAACTATTCTTTTTTAGAAGGTCAGTGTGTGTCTGTCTGTCTGTTTGTCTGTCCGTATGTGGTTATTTGGGTTCATCATGAGCTGATGTGGGGTGGCGTAGGGGTATTACATTCTGTATCATGTGAATGGATCCGTGTAGGCCTGACCTCGACTAGTCGACTGGTTAGTCGCGGGGGGTCCGAGTCGACTGCGTGTCTCTTAGTCGAATCTAGTCGAAAAAAGGGCCAAAAATGTTTTTAATCGTTTTTTGGCCAAGTGTACACCTGCAACCACACGTAACTTCCACTTTATTCTTCTTATTCCTCGTCTTTGTATTGGTATTGTTTGTGTTGGAGCGCCTCAGTGCGGCTGCAGAGTTCATGTGCAACCTCTTCCAGAGAGAGATAGAGACACTAGAAACTCTGCTGGAGACACAAAACAAACTGTGTAGACTTGGCCCTTTGAAATAAAATGTATTTTTTTTAAAATATTAGTCGACTGCCAGTCGACTATTGGCAATTAGTCGCCAATTAGATTCGACTAAACAAATCCTTAGTCGGGGACAGGCCTAGATCCGTGTTTATAAATGCTTAATTTTATGTGCGTGGGAGGGTGTGTGTGTGGGGGGGTTACTGTACTTTCTATCTGATAAATATCTGATTGTATATTTTTTTTGCTGAGTTTACTTGGTATGAAATATGTTATATACTAATAATTGACTTATCCAAAAACATTTGGAGCTACAGTACAGCGGTACAGTACAGTGGTGTGGAATGTAATAAGTTTTGCAGCAAATATAATACCCGTTTGCCTTTCTTTTCCTCAGCATTCTTCTTGTCTGCCTTCTTATGTGCGTCAAAGGTGTCGCAGTCTACCGTGTATAAGCACTCAGTCCATTTGCCGTAGAGCGCACAGAGCTTCTTTTTGCTGCAAATATGCAAAGAACGGAAGAGGTTATTAAAACAGAGCTTTAGGCATTTCTGATATGGTGTGCCATCACTGACAATTAGAGCTCTTATTATAGGAGTCTGCACATTTTGGTCTTTATTCACTGTCATTACATTACATATAAAAACATTTATTCAATTAAGCTAATTAACTAAAAGGAGCAAGAATTGTATTAGGAAATACCTAGATACATTTGCTGAACCTTATAGAGAATTAATGAGCCACTGGGTAATGAAAGCATACAGATACCTTTTATCTAGGATGTAACCCTCCACTTTGTGAAGCTCGTTGCCAAAGAGGCCACAGGGCTTGAACGTCAAGCTGCATCTCTCCCCTGTCCTGTCACAGAATGACAGCCTCTGTGTTACTGTTTACCAATTCTCTTTTACCATTCCCCTGCTGTGTGTGTGTGTGACGACAAGGCTTTCAAACGTTCACCCACTCGGCTCACTCTCGCTTTCTAATGGCATGGAACTGTTCCAGTTCTGTTTGCCACGATCAATATGCTGGATGTTAAAGTAGATCAACACAACACTGCAGATATACACATCCACTGTCGCAAACATGCAAGCTCCCATGCACGTACACAAACAGATTAGCATTGTGCATACATTCATACTGCGACACAAATAGCGCTCTCACACGCGCACACACACACACACACACAGTACTGTATACACAAGGGCATGACATGGAAACAGTGTGTTTGTATTACTTGTGGTTGATCACTTCCACGTTGCCATACTGCTCAATCCAAAGCTCGCCGACAATGATATTGTGGACACAACAGGTGGGGTTTGTCCAAGTGTACGCTTCATTATATCTGCGATGAGAAAAGAGGAAAGCAAACCCAAAATAGAATTTAGCACCAAGTCCAACACCGATTTTTAATTGATGATTTGCACCACACCGCTCACCTGAGAAGGCAGTGTGAACTGATACGCTTGATTTAGACTTTAGTTGCACGCTGGTGTTTCGCACGAGACACGATGCGCAAAACAAAGTATAAATCGAGCACTACTGCACCGTAATGTATGAAGCACTCACTTGGGCAGCTCCAGAGTAATGATCCCTTTGGGTTCGGCTTCGACACTCTTTCCCCAAAACTTGAGTTTGGGGTAGATGGAGCCGTGGAAATGGAAGTCTTCGTTAAGGCCTTCAGCATGGAAGGCACTCACTGGAGGGTGGTGGCTCACTTGCTCCGACAACCACCTGAATCCCAAGTCCTCTCTGACGGAGAGAGAAACCGGGGAAAGCATCGGTGTCATTTAAAATTTTTAGCGTTGGCTATTCAAAAATAGCAGAGCTCACAGCGCGTCAACATTTTTGAAAAATGTTGAATCATTTTTGAATGATGCAAAAGTTTGAGAGCTACTGATTTAGAAGGCATTTGTAGAATAGGCCTCAGGTCTTAATGGGTTAAAAGGATATATATATAGTATAGATACATTTTTTATTAAAACAAATTTAGTTCAAGTTAACTAAACCACCGCTCATCCGTAAACAAAAAACTTAAGTGAGGTGCTGGAGCTGAATTAAATCATAGTGAATGAAAGAAAACACTGCAAGTATCCAATTTATTGCAAGTCGTTTGACCTTCTTCGGGCATGAGAAAAAATTTATGGAAAAGACAATAATACAACCCTTCAAAGTACACAACTATGTATGATACATAAAAAAAAACGTTAAAAGATACGGAGTGCACATTTTTACTATGACATTTATTTATTGAAAATGAAATTAATTGTTTGTCACCTCTCTGCTCTTCTGCACATTACAATTCCTCCGTTTTAGACCCAGAGATGGCCACAGTGGGAAAGTACTGACTGTGTATCTATTTTGCTTAATTCATACGGTGTCGCACGCAGAAAATAGCAGATCTAAGCTTGTAGATCGGCTATTTTCGCCACACAACTGCTTAGTGGAGCAGACTGCAGTGGAGCTCCTCACTAGATTATTCAACACAATCTTGGAAGGTGAGAGGATGCTTGAACAGTGGAGAAATAGTACACTGGTACCGATTTTCAAGAACAAAAGGCGATGCAGTAACTAACTGTACATAGGTATGAACATGGTGAGCCACAGCATAAAACTATGGGAAAGAGTAGTGGCAGCTATAGGCAAAGAGTGTTGTTGGAGAAGTATGGAGAAGGTCAGAAGGAGTTCCACTGTGTCTTTGTGGACCTAGAAAAAGCATATGATAAGGTGCCAAGAGAGGAAGTGTGATACTGCATGATGAAATCAGGAGTGGCAGAGAAGAAGATGTCAAAATGGCGCAGGATAGGTATGAGGACAGTGTGACAGTGGTGAGGAGTGTGGTAGGAGTGACGGAAGGGTTCAAGGTGGGGTTGGGGCCTACATCAAGGATCGTCTCTGAGCCCTTTCTTGTTTCGCACTGGTAATGGACAAGTTGACAGAAGAAGTCAGGCAGGAGGCACCGTGGACTATAACGTCAACTATCTAAAGCACTGTTTCCAAAACAGTGGGTCGCAGACACATTTTTTATGGGTCACAAGTGACTATGCCTTCATATTTTGTTTCCCACATTTAGTTTTTAATTATTATTTCAAAATATAAAAAAAAAAGCATTAAAAAAAAAGCATGAATTAAAAACAAATATATACTGTAGTGACAGAAAAAGAAGCCAATCCCACAATAAACCACAGCAAGACAGAGAGAGATATAGTGAGACGGAAGGGGCATGGGGCTCAACAGATCTGCTATTTTCACTAGTTTGGGTCCCGGGCAACCATCAGATTTCTCTTTTGGGTCTTGAGCTAAAACGTTTTGGGAAACCACTGATCTAAAGCAAAGGGGAGTATGGAAGAGAGGTGAAGAGGAGAGTGAAGGCAGGGTGGAACGGATGGAGGAAAGTATCCGGAGTGATTTGTGACAGAAGGGTACCACCAGCAAGAGTGAGAGGGAAGATGTATAAGACGGTAGGTAGTGAGACCAGCCATGCTGTACGGCTTGGAAACGGTGACACTGATGAAAAGACAGGAGGCGAAGCAGGCGAGGTGGCGGGATTGAGGATGCTACCATTCTCACTAGGAGTGACAAGGAGGTACAAGACCAGAAAGGATTAGAGGATCAGCCCAGCAGGTTAGAATGTTTGGGGATAAAACAAAAGAGGCGAGGTTGAGATGGTTCGGACATCTGCAGAGGAGGGATGAGGGGATCATGGGCATAGCAGTGGCGGCCATTTTCTGGTTCCACTTCAAAATACTCAATGCATTTTTCCCATTGACATTTCCAAAAATATTTATATCAATTCATTTAAGCCTAGAATCAAGCCATCCAGGGTCCTGGTGAATCATGACCATAAAACCTTTTTTTCTGTGATTTTTTCAAATTTTATATTTAATTATATGATAGCCCTACTATATTTAATAAATACCCTTTGTTTTGCCGTTTTCAAAAAAGTTTTTTCACAGAATCAAACGTTTTATGGTCATGATTCACCAGGACCACCTGGATGACTTGATTCTAGGCTTAAAATAATTGATATCAATATTTTTGGAAATGTCAATGGGAAAAATGCATTGAGTATTTTGTGTGGAACCAGAAAATGGCCGCCACTGCTATGCCCTATAGGGAGATGGATGCTGAAGATGGAGCTACCAGGCAAGAGGAGAAGCGGATGGCCAAAGAGGAGGTTTATGGATGAGTGAGAGAGGATTTATGCAGGTGGCAGGAGTGACCGAGGTAGACGCAGAGAACGGAAGCAGATGAACTGCTGTGGCGACCCAGATGGGAACTAGCCGAAAGATGAACCAAGTATAAATCAGATTTATCTCGTCACAGCCTTATCCTGTGTTGGAAATGGTTAAAAGGAGTTCTCTCACCTTATTAGCTCGTAGGTCTCTCCTAATAGTGGGTTAAATGGCTTCCCAGTCCTCTCCCATTGTGACGCTACAGCTGACACAGCAAAGGCTGCAACACACTACACAGTAGAATCCCGAGTGTTAATTTAACCGAGAGTGTACAAATGTAAGCAATTGTCAATTTACCAGTTACCAATATGAAAATGTACACCGATGGCTTTACTGTGTACAAACCATAGACTTATAATGAGCAAGATATATACATCATTAGCTAATAATAATTACTAGCAATTACACAAAATGATTGTCAAGTCTCACGATACCATGGCAATGTTATAAGAAGATATACTAGGCTGCAGTAGATGCAAACGGAACATCCACTTGAAAGAAAACACCATCTCATAAAATCGACATCAGACAAACGGAACAGTTAGAATCGTACAAAAATAATAATAGCTAACTTCAGTCATTTCTATTAGTTCAAGCATACATTTCATACAGTATATATAGACATTTTGTAAAATGAAGTATTTGTGTTTTAAATTCACAGAGCCGGTTGTGATGTGTTCATTTGAGCTACCTTCATTCTCTCTATAGAGTCTGTGGAGGCGTTGGCCTGGTGAATGAGGTAGGTGTGCTCCATGTACTCTGTCAGCCGCTGCAGGAAGCTCAGGGGCTCGTTAAGGATCACAGGCATGGCAATCTTTGACAACTCCTGAGAGTGAGAGAGAGAGAGAGAGAGGATGAAAGAAACCACGAGGACATTCTGCATCATTACGATGTATAGAATATAGCCTGAATACATAATGTATCCAGTGCATGATGAAACGCATTGATTTTTTACAGTAGCCCATGTTCTGAATGTGTCATGGATTTACATATTAATTTTCCGTATCTACTAATAATATCCAATGCATGATACATAGAGAGTACATGACATAAAGCAGGCACTAGACTCTATTGCCAATAAAAACGCATGCGTTTGCCCATCAGGTCGGATATGTATAAGCCATTAGCCCCATTTAATTGGGGATTAGAGGGTAAACAGAGATTATAAAGTCTAATTAAATCCAGGCAGAGACTGGAGAGGGTATTTGGTGCCCCATGAGACCTATAATAATGATCAAACTTAGCTCCACCGCAAATTAATGAGGAAGTTCAAATCTACGTCATCACTATTGGGGTACTTTTTGCCCAAGTTTACTTGAGTTCCACTAAACCTGCTTGAGGGCAAAGTCTTAAGTAAGCACTTTATTTCCCTGTCAGGGGGATATAGTAACAGGCGATCCATCATCATCAAAGTAAACAAGAAGGTTATTTTGGGTGGATTCGTTGTTCTCACCATGCCGATGCATTTTTTGAGGATGCTCCAGATGCTGATATCGTTCCTGGAGTACATGGGAGCCGGTAGATATGTTCTGTGGGATGGCAGGAGAGAGAGAGAAGCAACCACTGTCAGCTCTGCATGTTACTGAAATACAGGAATACAGAAATACGGTTTTAGTATCACAACCTTAAAAATAGATGACTCGAGAGGAATTACTGAAATCCGAGGCCCTTTATAGTGCTGTTAAAAATAAATCGCTATATTTGTTACTGTTGGTTTGACTGCACTGAAATATGAGACCCCGTTTCCTCCTGAGACCCGGTTTGTTTTCGACTCATCTCTGCTTCATGCAACAAATTTTCTTTTTTTTAAAGGTTCTATGACATTCATTTTCACTTTTTTTATTTTCTATGTTTTTTGGGGGTTTTTATGACCTCAATTACACCCAAAAAATCTGAACTTTGAACATTCAGTGGATTTTCTGTGGTCTGGGGTTTTCTGAATAATTAGGCTGAAAAGTAACCTAAGCTTGGCCCTTCGGCAGTGAGGTCACAGCCGATTAATCCCGCCCACTCTCCTCCTCGCCCCTCCCCTCCCCTATCCTTTCCTTTGGGGGGGGGGCGGAGCAGAGGCGATGATTGACAGGCAAAATCCCTCACCAGCGACACCCGCAGGCAAAGATTTATTTTTTCATTGCAGTTGAAAAGGCTTTAGAAATGTGAGAGAAAAACACCTGCCATGGATCAATGGAGTGGATTTTTTGGTTAAAACTTTCTATACACGTTTGAAGGACCATGACAAAGACTTTTAATGTGTGGTAAAACTGAACGTCATGAAACCTTTAAAGTAACAGAAGCCAGAGCAATGAATACCAAGGCGAAGCTAAACCTATCAAAATGAAGTAGTTGGATTACCTTAAAAGTAAAACTACAGTGCGTGGCTTGACCTGCGGTTTGGAAACAAAGTTAACCTGACACCTGCGAGTTAATGAGCTGCTCTGGTCAAAGCCTCATGCAATACCCATGAATGGAAGGGAGATCTGTGTATCTGTAGTATTCAGGACTGGTCACAAGAGGCATTCTTCTTTCTGCATTGTGTGATATTCTATCTAGATCAAATACTGCCAACCATAATGTCTGAAACACTATTTGATATTGATGAATTGACTGATTGATGATACTTTGTTATAAGTTCTGAAATTTGTAGCGCCATTTGCAACACTAAAGACAAGAAACAGACATACATTTAACATAACATTACAATCAACATACATTTGGTACGCAAAAGAGTGCTTCAGTCCAAGTTTATTATGTCGTAGAACCCTGTGTCTCCCGTTTGATGGTAACACTTCACATTCACTATTCAGGACATTGTTCGGTCAGAGACAATGTTGTTGGTCAGCCTGAATACGTTATTACGGTATGCTGATTCATAGAGTTTTTCAAGGGGTTGGTCGAGAAGCAGTTTTGACTCTAAAGAAGTGGACAAACACTTGTACAATATCAAATTACAATACGGTAGAGCACTCATAATCTTTCTTTTTTTTTTTATTTATCCCGCGATTTCGTAACCCTTATTTTTCACCCGGTGCCAATTTTCTAAGTGATCCTGGGCGCTACACTCCCCTCACCAGCCTAGGGAGGCCAGGGCCGAGCTCATGCCTCCTTCAATGCGTGAGAGCCAACTGACCTTCTTGTCACCTGAACGCTCATAATCTTAGAAGTAAAAAACAACGGCTCTGTCTTACACTTCACTGAGGTGAGCTGATGGGCCAGGTAGCAAACTGTAATGGACCGTCTGTATGACAGGTGTGCTGGTGGTGCCTTTATTCACAAAATCATCACAGCAGCAGCTATACTGTAGTGACAGAAAAATAAGCCAATCCCACAACAAACCACAGCAAGACAGAGAGAGATATAGAGAGACGGAAGGGCCATGGGGCTCAAGCTGAACCCTCTGTTAACAACAGTGGAATGAACAGGCCACTGGTGCATGGCAGAGACGCACTTCTGTCAGCTCCAATCCACACCAGAAAAAGCTAGTATAGTCATCTACTTCCTGTAAAGCCATGTTTCTTTAGTTGGGCTCGAAACCATTGTAAACAGTAAATGTAAACATTACTTCTTGTCTATCTTGAAATAGAAGTTATATGTGTCACACATAGAAGTCATCCATGTTTTACTGTGAAAACATTCAAATGACAAAATGAAATGTTTATGACAGAATTTTGTGGTAGCAGTGTAGCACTAGCAACGGTATTTTAACAGCGTTAGAATTAATCAGTGCGAATAGTGTCAGAGAGAGTTCCAATTAAGGGAAGATGTCAGTTCCACCAATCCATCAAATAAACAAACAACACTTAGGCCTATCTACATGCAACCATGTACACATAACTCTGAATGACAGGAGTAATAACATACAAACAGACACCTCATCAATCTTTAATGCGCGCGCGCGCACGCACACACGCACGCACGCACGCACGCACGCACGCACACGCACACGCACACACACACACACACACACACACACACACACACACACACACACACACACACACACACACACACACACACAGTCCCTTCCTTTCCTGTGACTCTCTATAGGCCAGAACCCACTAAATTATTCACAGGTCACTCGTTGGGTTAAAAAAAGAGAGGGAAAACTAAAATAAGCATTCGTAGAAATGAAATGGACCCATGCCCCATTTTCAAGGGAAGTATCATAATGTTGAACCATGGCACCAAGGCCCTGGTAGCTCAGACAGACTGAACGGGTAGGAAAAACAGGAGCGGCACTACTCTCTGGGGCTGGGGTGCTCGAACAAAAACAAACTGCGGTATTCCATTACAACTACTGTGACGTTCATTCACTTGAGCTCTCTTGCAAATGCGGATCCGTAACCCAATGGTCATCAGACGAGTCTGCTGACTGATATCTCTATGTGATCGAACGTGTACATACTGCCGTATGGCGGCTATGATAGATACTTGTCATAGCTGAAGCATCTGACTGTTGTTTGTAAAGGATATCGAAAAAAAACAACAGCTAAAAGATAGAGACCATGATGTACAATTAAGAAAATGCTGTGTGCAGAGCACATGGTCCAAATATTGTCACCTGGCGAATGGTAAATAAAGCATTAACAAAGCAATAAACATGGCGAGTGCAAAACAAGCGTGACCTATTAACTAGGACGTGTCCCACCTGTGCTTCTTGACTCCGTTGCACTGGGCTGTCTCGTTGCCATGGTTCCCTTCCCCAGACATTCCGGCGGGCCCCCCGAGGGTGCTGGGATGGCGGAGGCTGCTGAAAAGGGGGGCGTCTCTCCCCTCGTCCTCTTCAAAAGAGTGGCTGGCCACGGACAGGAAGCCGCTCACAGAGAGCTCAGACCCAGACTCTGTGTGGGACGAGAGGGGGCAGAAAGCGGCTCATGCCAGGCTCAAACATACATACATACAGTACAGCAGCACACACACACACACACAAACACGGGTCAGCTCAGAAACCTCCAGTCCTGTAGTCTTTAACTGTTAGTCTAGACCAGGGAATGAATACTCCTCCTCACTCTCACACACGCACACAAACACGCACACACACACAAACACACACACAGACACACACACACACACACACACACACACACACACACACACACACGTGTCAAGCTCCACCTGGGGATTCTGTTCCAATGAGACGCCACGGACAGGCTTCACTTCCTCCTACATGGTTTGCTCTGCTGACTGGCTAGCACAAGGACAACACAGTGGATGGGAGGGGAGATAATACGTACATCAACCATGTCATGGAAAACTAGACATGCATAACACCACTTTAGCCCAATACACTTAGCTGTGCGACAAACAGCGAAAACAGCCAATGGGCTTGCTTATTTTTGCATATAATGACATAACGACAAAATAGGGACGCCAGGTTGAACGTGGCTAACTTCAACAACAACGACACTTTCACAGATTGTGTGAGATCTGTGTGCACATGGGTTTGCTTCACCAACCCGGGTTACTTTTAGAAGATTCAAAATGCTTCGTACAACATCCCTACAAGCAATTGAGTCGTTGAATATGAACCATGCTGTGAGGTCAAGAGTCGTAAAGGCAACGTGTGTTGCTGTGACCAGACGCCAACTGTGTCTATGAATAATGCAATATATCCCTCAGAACCAGAGATCACTCCCTATACAGCACATTCAAAATGTCCATTGTACAGACAAACCATTGTGGCAAGGCTAATATGTAGGCAAATATACAGGCAGGCCAACTAATGAGCTCACAAAGACAAGCATGCATTACTGTAAACTGCTGTTGGCTCTACTGACATGAATTGCTCTTCAAATATCTAGAATGCAAACAGGAGCCATTTTCCAGGCTAATGTACCACAAACTCATTAACCTTGGATATAATTAAAGGATAATTTGACCGGCTGCACTACATCAATGGACCATCTCAGCAATGTAGCAGCTGACGTTGGGGCAATCAGCCATGTCAAACTGCAATGGGAACGGCCATTAGAAATGTCTGGGAGGGCGAAGCTGTGTGCCTCAAGTAACCCTAGAGACAAACACCACCAAGAGACTGAGCTTGTGGTGCCTCCCAGAGCACGCGCACACACACAAACACAAACACACACACACATACCAAATGATCTCTAGAGAATAAAAAAAGACTGAGTCTATAAAGAGGGAGCCAAAAAGAACAACAATCTCCAGATAGCACCTCTTGCCGCATGTCTTTGTCTCTAGAAATATTCTGCTAACTATGATACAAAAATATAAAAGGTGTTTTGCCAATGAACAGTGAAAGCTGCACCTGGAGAGGTGTGATCCCAGTGAGTCAGCAATGCATTTAACACTATTGCCTAAAACAAAGAACAGTTTCTTCTCTATTCTTATGAATATATATTGTAACTGCAAATCGTACTGAAAATGAATTCACTTAATTTTCAAAGTTTGCACTTTGTGGGCTTTTGGTGGTTGGGACAGCAGTGACAATGCAGGGTCAAAATGTGCAAGAGCAGAAGGCATATTTATGTTCATTGTGCAAGTGACATTTAGACCAGCTCCTCAGGATTCTCAGCTTTATTTTTTGACAGACCCGTCCAGCGCTTTCCATTTCGCATCATCACAATGTCACAATGTTACTCGGATGCCATTTGTCCTTCATACTTATTTTTGCACCTGCTGATGATGTTCTGCAGGGACGGGAGAGAGCTGGTTATAGATATTAATGGATATGAATACAGGTTGCCTTGAGATTTTGACTTGTCCTTTGGTGTGCCTTGGGCACAGAAAGTTTGAAAACCACTGGTCTAAATCACTGGTTCTCAACGTGGGGGTCCAGGGACCCCCAGAAGTCCTTGGAATGATTGATAGTTGATGGTGCAGTTTGGTGCTATTACACTCACAGTTAAATGAACACATCTGCAACTGCAATGTAGATTGGGGTCTCAGCCCGTAGGCCGTAGCACTTGCCCCGGCCTTAACAACCTTGCAGGCTTATGCAAAGGTTAAAATGTCATTTAGATAGCATGTTATTAGACAGATGCCAGGTTCATTTGTTGACCTGGCATCCCAATAGTAGTGTGTATAGTTTCAATGTACAGATTTTTTTTAAATGATATATTACTGTATGCTGTTTAGACTGATGATAGGTTCTTGGTTTACCTACGATCATAGATTACTTGTAAAAGCAAATCGCTCTGGATTAAGAGCGTCTGCTAAACGCCTAAATTGTCGGAAATAAAATTGGCATCAAAGACGTCCAGCCGAATGCATATCAAGCGGGGGGTCCTGGAATTAAAAAAGGTTGAGAATCAATGGTCTGAAGGCCAAATCATTCTCAGTGGAACGATGTAGTGGTTTGATAATACCATACATACATTTTTTTGACCAACTATATAAATGACGCTCAACAGTCTCAGGCAGGGGCTGACCTGACACAGCATCATAGAAGTCATCTTCAGTGACAGCGCTCAATGTGGAGAACCTTCTGGTCAGGAACAGGGACTGTTCAAGCTCGTAGTGCTCGCTGGTCAACGTCTGCAAGGCCTCCGATAGAGCTTTGTTCTTTTCAACTTCCTGTTCAAACTTCAAACTCCAGACCTGTAATACATTAAATAAATGCATGGATGAATGTCCACAAACTCCTCTCTTGTATACACAGTACTAAGACATGCTCACAGTCAGATAACATTTCTGATAAATTAAGTCTCACTGATTGATTGATTCCTTGATAGATTGATATGGAGGGGTGTGTGTGTGTGTGTGTGTGTGTGTGTGTGTGTGTGTGTCAGCTTCCTCTGATGGCAGGTCATTGTTCTCTGACCCCTGCCCACAGATCCGGTTTCCACCAGTCGGAACCAAACACCTCAGTCTCTGAGAGCTCCGTGGCCTAGGATTGAGTGTCCCTCCAGGGCAACCTGAGACATGCTACTATGGGACAGACTAGATCAATGTTCCCCATTTGACGCTGCTGTTGTGGGATCTTTACCAACCCAGCAGTATACTCTAACCAAGTCTGGCTGTGTAGGTGGTGGAATAGCTGTAATTCACAAAAATAATTTTAAATGCTCTCCTATACATTCTTTTGGCACCTTTAAATCATTTGAAATGATGAGCTTTGTGGTAAATGGAAAGGTCCCTTTATTATGTGTCGTCATCTATAGACCCCCTAAAAGTGGGCCTATATTTTTGGATGAGTTCTCAGAGCTCTTATCCATGATAACCCCTAAATATGACCATATAACTGTCCTAGGGGACATCAATATTCATGTATGCTGCCCCTCACATCCTATGGTGAAGGATTTCATTGCAATCACAGAGTCATTTAACCTAGTCCAGTCAGTTTGTCAACCGACCCACAATAAGGGCCACATCCTTGATCTCATCCTATCACTTGGTGTCTCTCCTAGCATGATGACATTTATACCATTTCCCAACACTATAACTGACCATAAGGCCATTATCTTCAATCTACCCCTTCCCCTCCCCAGCTCAAATACCTGTCTCCCAGTCCGCCTCACTCGCATCCTTGACTCCACAACAGCCACCTCATTTGCTGAGACATTCTTGACATCAGTGCCCCCCCCCAATCCTTTCCAAACCCTAGACGAGCTTATCCACAGTTTTGATAATGCTTCCATAGCCATCCTAGATTCCATAGCACCCCTCAAAGCTGTCAAGCCCCCCAAAAAATCCTCACCTTGGCTAAATGACCAGACCAGACTCATAAAGAGACGGTGCCGACAAGCTGAGCGCAAATGGAAAGCTGACAATCTCCATATTTCATTAGACATCCTGAAGACTCTCATGGCAGATTATCAAAATGCAGTCAAGGTTGCAAGATCAGATTATTTCTCCAATATCATTTCAACCAACAGCCATAACCCCAGGACTCTATTCAAGGTGCTACACTCGGTCACGAACCCCACCCCACCCCACAGCAACCAACTTTCTAAAGAGAAATGTGAAGAATTCCTCAACCACTTTTTACACAAAGTTGAGAACATCAGATCTCACATAATCCCAGACACTAGCTGCGCCCCCTTTTTCCCGAACGTCTCAGTCTCTTTTAACCATTTTCTACCGGTCACCTATCAGTCCATAGAAAAAACAATTGTCTCAATGAAATCCTCCTCCTGCCAACTGGATCCCATTCCAACCAAAATTTTTAAGGAGGTTTTTCACTCAATTTCACCCCACATTCTGGCCATCATAAACGCATCCCTATCCACCGGCACTTTTCCCTCTGTCTTTAAACAGGCCACCATCCAGCCTCTACTGAAGAAACCCAACTTAGATCCATCTGTCCTTAACAACTACAGGCCAATTTCCAAATTATCATTCTTGTCAAAAGTTTTGGAGAAAATCATCTCTTCTCAATTAATCACTTTCATGAACAACAATGACATTTTTGAGCAATTTCAGTCTGGATTTAGGGCTCTCCATAGCACAGAGACTGCCCTTATTAAGGTAACTAATGATCTACTACGCTCAGTCGATGATGGTGACTGTGCCATACTGGTACTACTTGACCTGAGTGCGGCCTTTGACACGGTCGACCACTCCATCCTATTGACATGCCTGAAAAGATGGGTTGGCGTGCAGGGAATCGCCCTTGAACTATTGCGTTCCTATCTCAGTGACAGAACTATTTCCGTTGTCTCTGGCGACACCTCCTCCCCCTCAGCCCCTCTCACGTGTGGTGTCCCACAGGGGTCTGTTCTTGGACCTCTCCTGTTCTCCATCTACATGCTGGAGCTAGGTCACATCATCCGCAAGCACAAGCTTTGCTTCCACTGTTATGCGGATGACTCGCAAATTTATGTCCCGGTCAAATCCCCAACCAAAGGAAGCTTAGATGGTCTAAGGGCCTGTCTCGCTGACATAAACTCATGGATGTCACAAAACTTCCTCCAGCTGAACGCAGATAAGACTGAGATTGTTCTCTTTGGCCCCCCACATCTCACTAGCCTTTTAAAAGACGACCTGGGCAGCCTGTCCAGTGCTGTAAAACCGGTCGCCAAGAGCCTAGGTGTCTTCTTCGACTCAGATTTCTCATTCAATGTCCAAGTCAAAAAAACTGTACAATCATGCTTTTACCAACTCAGAACAATTGCAAAAATTAAGTCTGTCCTGTCATCTGTAGATTTAGAGAAACTCATACATGCATTTATAACCTCCCGTCTGGACTACTGCAATGGTCTATACACTTGTTTAAGCCACAAAACAATTTCTCGCCTGCAGCTGGTGCAAAATGCAGCTGCCAGGCTTCTGACTAATACAAGAAAACGTGCCCATATCACCCCTATTTTAGCAACTCTCCACTGGCTTCCTGTTGTTTTTAGAATTGATTTTAAGATACTTTTATTAGCTTTTAAGGCCCAAAATGGTCTTGCCCCTAAATATATTACAGATCTGGTGCCTCCCTATGACCCACCCCGTAGCCTAAGATCCTCTGAGGAGGCCCTCCTAGTAGTCCCCAAAACAAATTTGGTCACAAAAGGTGATCGGGCTTTCTCTGCCCGAGCACCTATACTATGGAATGCCCTACCTGTGGAAATTAGGAAAGCAAATTCCCTGACATCTTTTAAAACACTTCTAAAAACACACTTATTCAGGAAAGCCTTTCCCTAGATCCCCCTATCAGCCATAATTGTTTTGTGTGTGCTGTCTTTCTATCTAGTACCTATTTTATTTGATATTATTTCTTCCTTATCCATGTTCCTTGACTTATTTTAATTACCAGATATGTTTTTACTGCTTATCTGAATTGAATGCTTTTATGTCAAGTCCATAAGACTTTTTAATCTTGTATGCTATGTTTTTTTCTGTTGTTCAGCACTTTGTAACTTATGTTTTGAAAAGTGCTATATAAATAAAGTTATTATTATTATTATTATTATCCTCACAAAAACTCGGAGCAATTTCAACTTGAAATTTCTTCCACCAAACAAAAAAGGATTTCTAAGGACAAGAATAAGCGTGCAAAACCTTTCGTCTTATTCATGAAACGGAACACTTTACCTCCTGAAATACTGAAAATATATTCTGCAGAAAAAAAGGGGATCCGGGGAGAAAAAAGTGCACACAAGAATGACAAGAAATACAGCCGAATCTCCAGAGTGAAAAAAAATGCCAAGTCACCTTGAGGGAGGCAGCCGGCAGCCTTGGACAAAAACAGGATATAAATCAGGCTGTAAATCTGAGATAGCCAAGCGAGGCCAATGTCTTCATATAAAGTAAAGAGAAAGCTCCATCAATTATTCTGCCTTTGACTCACAGTTGTCTCACTGCCGCCCTCATTCTCACTGTTGTGCATGCTCATAGACACACATGCACACACCCCTTGTGAGCACGTAGGCGCACGCACTTGCACGCGCACACACTTCAACTACCCAAGTTATTTAAGGAATAAGGACGTTACCAGAAACAGAGTATAACCTGTCACACTCACTAAAGGCAGTTTTTTCCTTTCTGTTCCTTTCCTATTTAAGACTTCAAATCTGAAAATCTACTTCTAACACTCTTCACATGCACTTGACACTTAATTTACTGTGCAAATTGGTTAAATAGGATGCATTCTCTCATTTATTATGAACATTACATATTATGCACTTTAGTTACTTTTGTACCTTTGTGTCTCCTTCTCTATTCTCTTCATGCTATTCTCTATCTTTTAACTGCATTGATGAACCTGCACAATTTCACCCACCTTACTTGTAATGTGACAGATTAATTCTGTTGATTCTGTTAAAATGCTTCGTGATCCAATATTATTGTGCTGATGTCATCTGTTTTTACATTAAATGTTTTCCATTTTTGCTGATAAAAAATGTATTATCTCTCAATATGTTTTGTGTGTGTGATCCTTTAAAAAATGTTTGCTTCAATGATATACTGGACAGTTGAAATGTAAATCTTGTTCTGTAAGACCCCCTCGAAAATGAGATACGAGGGGCAAGGGGCATAATTCTTTCTCACATGCACACTTTGAGAAACAGTAGTTTCTTGAAAAGTGCCAACGATGCGTTGTAAATAAGGTCTGATTACACTTTCTAGCATTTTGTGGCCATGATGGAATCGATATACAGGTTTGATTCAATGATAACAAATACCGTATCTACCAACAAATCTAATATATTTTCAAGTGCAAAATCTGCCTCTTGCCACAAAACCCTTTTCCAACTCACTGCTACTATAATCAGATACACTACAGTGAATTGTACTTACTTCTGCAAGAGGAAGCAACATTACAGCCTACACAAGCATAAGCTTGTGTAGGCTTCAGCATTTGCTTTAGAGTTCTCGAACATTTATGCTGAGCCAACAGACCGTGTCTGCCAATTTGGCTCAACAGGACTGAGGCGAGTGCCACAGATGGAGAGCAGCTCAATCACAGCGTAAGACTGAGTATAGTATTCAGCCATTATAAATGAATACCTGTCCACAAAAGTGGTCGACCTGGCCTTGAGCCTCTTATTTGTGTATAGTCTATACGGTAAATGAGCTCACATATCTGGAGCCTTAACCAGTGTCCTCTATCCTCAGGAACTTGGCCCGGAACGGAACACTTTGTTGTGCAACTACCCTCGCTGGCTTTTCTCTCTCCCCGCATCCTCTCTCGCCTGAGAGCACACATCGCTATTTTAAGCCCTGCTGAGGCTGTGCATTGTACAGTTAGTTGATGCTGAAACTGGGGAAAAGATGTTTCTCACATGGCCAGGAGCCAAAGGACTCAGCTTTTGTTTGGCCTTTCCTGCTGAAGGGGAAGTAGATCTCGGAGACAAATGGCCCCCATCTCCAGGCAGTGCAGCGGTGCCGGCTGGCATGATGACGTGCCATAGATCAGTGTATGATGACGGCTGAGAACCGAGCAGCTTGCATCCGCGAGTTCAAAGACTACATTTAACCACAGCCCTTAAAGGGTAATTCATAGTGCTGCAATTTTTCTCTGCAATGTTCTAATGCTTAATTTATGCTTCATTGTACAATGGTGTTGCGTTGTGACCTTGTAGGTCAGCTATAATTCAGCTATAATTGGGCTTAAACAGTTTAGTTTTGTCACAAATCTTTGGTCTGAACTAAAATGGCTTAAAATGTACTTTTTGCAAGATTGATTTTGCCTCTCCATTACCAAGACGAGTACCAAATGGAAAATGAAGGACATGAGCAGGAAAAAGGTCCAAAGTGCTGTTCTATGGCTCAGAAAAACATAACATTCCTGGGGCGCTCGCTGCCCTAGCGGTCCAGGCACATATCACATATAGGCTCTAAAAGCAACCTGACAGCGCATCACGGGTTCGAATCCTAATCCCGACGGCCTTTGCTGCGTGTCACTCCTCGTCTCTCTCTCTCCCCGTTTCCTGTCTATCTCCACTGTGTACTATCAATAAAGTCATAAAAATGTAAAAACAAACATAGCATTCCTAAAAAAAGTCAAAATCGCATCCTCAGGGTTCTTGCAGTGTCTTGACCCCATGAGAGAGGGAGGTCAGCACAGGGAGAAAACAGAGCAGTTAACCCATACTCTGGTCCTTATACCCTGGATGTAAGAGATGACAGCCACTGATTCAGTCACCTGGTCAGAGGAGGGAGGGGGGTTGGGCAACACCTGCGGTTTTACTAGAGCAGCTGTGCATAAACATGTATAAATGACTTCTGTAGAAACACACTACTGCCATGCTGCCAGTCTAACTGCGGGGACAGAACAGAATTATGGAATGGCTTATCTGTGTGTCAGTAAGTGGTTGGATGATCTGAGCTTCAATATTCCTCTGGCAGGTGTGGGTGCATTCATACTGCTACAGTATATGAAACACCAAGAAAGGTTAGGCGTTAGCAAATCTTGGTTGAGTGTTTTGAGAAAGCGTGTCCAGGCAGCCGTCACAACCCACTCCAGGGAGCTTCTCAGACCCAAGTTGGCCTACATACTGCACAATCTCCTTGGTGACCTCAAGACACTTTGCCTTCTCCACGAGACAGAGAAATGTCTACTTCAATCACTTAGCAAGCATACTCTTCCTGTGTGTGTACTAGAGATATGACATCCTGGCCAGCAAAACCCCAGCTCTGCAGCTAATGAAGTGGGTCATCGGATCACATCCACCCTGGCTGAAGGGCAGGGGCTGTAATTGCTGCAAAAGACTCCCTGCTATGAATCATGGTTCCATGTTACACATCACACAACACAACAGCATGCGAGTCTACATTGGTTACGTAATGTGCAAAACAAATGTTTACCAACCAGCACAAACAAAGCAGACCCATCTGGTCAACAAGCTGCCAGAACAATTATAGGAGGGTAGGATTAATACTATCCACATTGCCATTCTCAGCACTCTGTAGGCGTTATAATCCAGTTGGTCTGGGGTAGTAGCTCTAGGTCTAGGAATCATGCTTATTATCCCTAGAGCTCATCCCATTTGACCCAGTGCTCTGGCAGCCAATTCCTCCTCTTGGTCTATATAGTAGTATTTCAATGGCATTCCAGACAAAATTAAATGGATTCTGCATCCCAATGATCTCTATGCGATGTTATTCCTGAACACAATCAATAGCTGTTGCCAATCTATACTTGAAAGGAAACTATACGCATGTCGACTGTGGGTCCTGGGCTAAAAAGACTTAAACCATAGGAAGAGGTAGAGCACACCAAACTATGGTAAAATACTTCTTTATTTGAGAAACAATTGGCTATGTTTCGATCCGATATGGATCTTCGTCAGGTCAATCTATACCTAAAGGATGACTTCATATAATTGGTCCTCACTAATAGTCATGATAAAATGGTAATGTTAAAAAGAAATTGTGGAGGGCTGTGGACACTTCAAAAAACCGCCTACCAGTGACATCATCATTTGGCAGATTTGTTTTTTCGAACAAGATTCCAATTTTTTAATTTAGATTTGCATTAACGTGAGAACAATGGCTTCCATTAGAGCATGCTAACTTTCCAGGAGTAGATAGTTCCTTCTATTAGCTTGGATTCCCCTTCGATGATGTCACCGGTAGGCAGGTTTTGAACTGTCCACAGCCCTCCTCTGAGACACAGACGGAGTAGACAAAAATGTTACCATATTATCATGAGGATTAGTGAGGACCTATTATATGAAGATAGGTTGAAAATGGGTGAAGTCGTCCTTTAATGCAGCTTGCAGGCAAATGAGCATCTTTATGATAAAGGAGGCTAAAAATCCCCTAGCACGAGAACGATGCTCTGAATTGCTTTAATTGTATTAGATGTATTAGGACATCTGTGCAGCTATTTGGTGCATTCAGCAAGGCCATGAATTTAAACTGGGGGTCTGTGGGTGCCTCTCTGAACTGAGGATCATCCTAATCCCAGTCTAAACCCAATTATAGTTCTCAGTCTGACAGTTCTGGCCCTGTACCAGCCCTGATTAATGTGGATCATTTCCGCTTCTGCAGATTCACATTTTGGAAAGTCACAAAAAGCTCTCTCGACATAACGTTCCACACACTTCTAGTCTCTCCAGTTTGACTTTGATCAATTTTATGACAATTTCAGAAGAATCTTTAAGCTTCTAATCTACGCACAGCATATACAGTATCACCCCACAATGCCCTTTTTACAGTAGTTGACAACATGTATAACAGTAAAAGCTAATGGTCAGTTTATGCAGTATGCATAAAGGCCACAGAGCCCTGAAGGTTTCAGTATGCAAATACCACTTCATCTAGGAAAGATTCTAAAAACCTGAATGACTGACTGCAGCATATTAGTGCAGTTACGGGTCAATTTTTACACTTTCAGAGTTAAATGAACACTCAGGATTTTACCGTGAGAATAGATTCCTGATTTAAATATTGTTCTAGGCCATCTAAATAGAACAACCCAAAAGTAAAAAAACAACAAAATCTATACCATGTCCTCAGGGAGCAAGCCCACTGCAAAACGTAGCCAGTTGTTTCCGATGACAATGAAAAACAAGGACGCAGAGAATAAAGAATGAGATAAAAGAGCAGTTGTCCACTTGTACCTGTGCAGATGTTGCTATCCTCTCCTCCAACTGCTCGGATGCTCTGCTGGGCTCGAGGAAGCGTGGCTGTGAGCGGGTGTGTTGTTAATGTGCGAGGGTGAACGCATGAGACAGTCAGAGCCTGTGAATATGCACGCGCTCGACTTCCCTCCCTCAATGCACAGTCTTTCCCTAGAGCAGGAGCCAAAGCGCCTCGGTGTGTGTGTGTGTGTGTGTGTGTGTGTGTGTGTGTGTGTGTGTGTGTCTGTGTGTCTGTGTGCGTGTGTGTCTGCACTGATCTACGAGCTGAGTGCAGACCTCAGCATAAAAGCGGATCTTGCCTGTGTCCTTCCTACAGCCACGCTAGTGATTAGCACACTGTTCTGTGGCTCCCCCAAGGGCACAGCATGGTCACTATAGGACAGGTGGACAGGGATACACACACCTCTGCTCCCCCAACACACACACACACACAGATATTATCTCACTCACACACTTACCGTATGGAGGAGAGGGAGCTACGTTAAGTGGGAGGGGTTAGGTTATTTTGATAACCATTCAGCATGAATTCCGAAGCCAATAGGAGAGCAGCACATGGGTGCGTGCAAAAGTCTGTAGGAATCAATGGGGATAAAGATAGACTCTGACGCATGAATACAGGTAAAAAAAAAAAAAAAAAAGGGAACTGTCTTCAGCAAAACTTCACAAACACAAGCTAGATTCTACATTATCAAAGATTACAATGTCTGCTCCTAATAAAACCAGTTGTATGTGCGTACGCAGTGGTGTTAAGTAACTAAGTACATTTACTCAAGTGCTGTACTTAAGGTACTTTTACTTTACTGGAGCATTTCCAATTGTCTGTACTTTTTCTTCTACTCCACTACATCTCAGAGGCAAATATTGTACTTTTACTCCACTACAATTATTTGAAAACTGCAGTTACTAGTTACTCTAGTTACTAGTTATTATTACGTTATAAAACATACATTAACCACTTTAGCCAAATTTTATACCTAGGCTATTTGAAAATAGCCGATCTACAAGCTCACAACGCGTCGCATCGCGACGAGTTGTGAGCTTGTAGATCTGCTATTTTCAAACATTTTAGTACTTTTACTTTTGGTACTTTAAGCACATTTTGATACCAATACTTTTGTACTTTTACTCAAGTAAATTTTGAATTCCGGACTTTTACTTGTAACAGAGTACTTCTACATTTAGTAGGGGGCACTAAGTGAAAAATCGTTACGAGGCGGATAAAAGCATGAAATTTGATACAGATGTCCCTTGGGTCATCCTAAAGCATCCTAGAAGGGGTGCCCAAAAAAATCTTAAACAGGAAGTGAGTTATGGACAAAATCCAAAATGGCCACCTAAACTGTTGACCGTTGACTCAAAAGACACCAAAATAATCTCCAAAAAGCATAAAATGTGGCACACCCTTGGGTCATCCTAAGAAATCCTAGAAGGGGTGCCCAAAAAAATCTGAAACAGGAAGTGAGTTATTGACCAAATTGAAAATGGCCGACTAGTGTTGTCGATTGACTCAAAAGACAACTAAAGAATCTCCAAAAAGTATAAAATGTGTCACACATGTCCCTTGGGTCATCCTAAGACATCCTAGAAGGGGTGCCCAAAAAAGTCTTCAACAGGAAGTGAGTTATTGACTAAATTGAAAATGGCCGCTTACAGTGTTGGCGATTGACTCAAAAAGCCTATAGAATCTCCAAAAAGCATACAATTTGGCACATATGTCCCTTGGGTCATCCTAACACATCCTAGAAGGGGTGCCCAAAATAATCAGAAACAGGAAGTGAGTTATTGACTAAATTGAAAATGGCCGCCTACTAGAGATGCGCGGATGGGTTTTTTTGTCACCCAAATCCGCGTTAACAAGTTCATTATCCATCCACCATCCACCCGCGGTACTTATATCATCCTATTTATAGATCCGCACCAAATAATTGTTATTTTCCTGACGTTAGTTTTCTTATAAACAGTGTTACTCACCACTGTCGCGATGCAGTGACTGTATACAATCCACAACCATGGTAACAACAAGCGCACGTCTTCATTAAGTTACTTTCGCTTTCAACCACTTTGTTGCCATGTCGGCTTTTTATAAGCTTTTTATAAGCGACTTTTAATATAATAAACTTTATTTATATAGCACCTTTCATGACATAAATGCAGCTCAAAGTGCTTTACAGAAAAAGAAAGAAAAAGTTAAAACAAAACACAGAGCAAAAACAATGCTCTGTGTTGCGACTTTTGGGCTTGTTTGGCACTTGTTTTGGGCTTGTTTTCATAGACCTGGCTACTTATTTCTCTCGCAACCTGGCAACACTGGCTGCCTGCAAAGCAACATGTCGTGAGCGGCTATTTTGTGCCTGGTGTAAAATGACGTAATATTAAAATACTACAAACGCACACACGGTGAAATGTAGTGCTTTTTAAAAGCTATTATAGGCCTATAGATTGATATCATTAATTTAATTCCCGCATTATTTCACCCGCGGTTTATCCAATATGAATTAATAATTATATTTGATTGACCCAAATCCACCCAAACTGCGGTTAACTGCGGCAACCGCGGCTAAAACCGCGATCCGCGCATCTCTACCGCCTACAGTGTTGAAAGATGATGCAAGATACCTAAAGAATCTCATAAAAGCATGAAATGTGGTACAAATGTCCCTTGGGTGATCTGAACGCATCCTACAAGGGGTGCCCAAAAAGGTTTTAAACAGGAAGTGACCACCTAAAGCAGTTGACACAAAAGAAAACATAAAGGGACGTCATAAAAGTGTATAATTTGGTACGTACATTGAGTGCTTCTTAATATATCCTAGAAGGTGTTATTTATTTGTTTGTTTGCTTGTTTATTAAACTTTTTAGGAAGGGACCATGTTGAAGAAATTCTAAATGGCTGTTTAAACAGTTGACCATGGCAGTCTGCATATTATGCAGACTCAATACGACAGGTTATGCAGTGCATAACCTGCCGTATTTTGTAGTCTACCTTCTGTTTTCATTTCTACATCACTTATTTATTTTACTTTCTGCATAATTTTTTTATTGTACACTTTGAATCTTCTTTATTTATCTAGCTCTCTGCATATTCTTATTTATTTTACTCTGCATCTTATCTTACTCTGCATATTCTTATTTTACTCTCTGCATCTTATTTATTTTGCACTCTACATCTTCTTGCTTGTTTTACACTCTATCTTCTCATGTATTTTCTTCTTGATCATTACAGTTTTTTTGTGATTAGTGTTTAGTAACAACATGTATTCATGTGTGCCATTTCGCAATTACCAGCACATTGGCATAATGCTCTGCAAGGTAACCCAGCATCCCGGCATCTACACTTTCTCGAACAGAAGGGCTCAGTTTTGCAGCCACACTTGAGTTCTCTACAAACTTAAGCAGCCTCTGGCAAGAGTGTCCATAAAGGTGTCCACGAATCAGCGACTTTAATCCATCCATATTTGTCAGGAGATGGTAGAGATTGCATAGCTTTCAGGCTTCTGGACCAAATGCCAGATTGGCTGCTCGATTTGAATATTGTAGCAGTGCAGCCCGTGTGGGAGGAGTGTTTTCCATTGAGAGACTATTAAAACTTTTTTTGGCACCCCTTAGGATGCATTCAGATCACCCAAGGGACATTTGTACCAAATGTCATGCTTTTATGAGATTATTTTCGTCTTTTGCATCATCTGTCAACACTGTACACGGCCATTTTCAATTTAGTCAATAACTCACTTCCTGTTTCAGATAATTTCAGGCACCCCTTCTAGGATGTCTTAGGATGACCCAAGGGACATGTATGCCAAATTGTATGCTTTTATGAGATTCTTTAGTTGTCTTTTGAGTCAATCGACAACACTGTAGGCGGTCATTTTCAATTTTGTCAATGACTCACTTCCTGTTTAAGATTTTTTTGGGCACCCATTCTGGGATGTCTTGGGATGACCCAAGGGACATGTATGCCAAATTGTATGCTTTTATGATATTCTTTAGTTGTCTTTTGAGTCAATACATAACACTGTAGGCGGCCATTTTCAATTTAGTCAATAACTCAGTTCCTGTTTCAGATTCCTTTGGGCACCCCTTCTAGGATGTCTTAGGATGACCCAAGGGACATATGTGCCAAATGTTATGCTTTTTGGAGATTCTTTTGGTGTCTTTTGAGTCAACGGTCAACAGTTTAGGTGGCCAATTTGAATTTTGTCCATAACTCACTTCCTGTTTAAGATTTTTTTGGGCACCCCTTCTAGGATGTTTTAGGATGACCCAAGGGACATCTGTATCAAATTTCATGCTTTTATCCGCCGCGTAACGATTTGGCAATTTTTGGTGGTTAGTACCCCCTACTAATTGCAGTATTGAATACTTAAGTAACCCTTTTACTTAAGTAAAACATTTGAGTACTTTTTCCACCACTGTGCGTATGATGGGTGAAAATGTTGAATATATTATTTCTCTACCTCCTCCTGTTTGGACAACAATCCAAGGCAGAGGTGGAGGGCAGCACAGGTCTCACTGGAGAGGCTGCAGGTCTCCTTGGCTTTCAGCATAAGGGGAGCAGCCAGTGCTTAGAAAACAGGAAGAAAAGTCATAATAAAACATATATTAATTGTCTTTAACATGCAAGAGTTCAAACTAAGTGAATGTATTAACAGTAAAATCCTCAGTGTTAGGGAAAGAGGAAGGGAAGTATTTTCTGGCCCTCGGGGGAGGAGAAATCACTTTTCAGCATTTATCCAGCAGATGGCTGCTAAGATGGCTCAGGTGAGCGCTTGGGGGAAGCTATTAGGGGTTAAGTGTCTTGCTCAGGGACACTTAACGACAGGTAGACTGGGTGAGCTGAGGGTCGAACCGGAAGCCCTCCAATTCCCAGATGGCCTCTCTACCAAGCCCCCAGAACCCAGGGGTTGCATTGAAGCGTATTGGACATGCTGGCCATTCATAGGTACAGCAGCTTAAACCGGCCGAGCGAAAACGGTTTCGACCAATGGGCTCGACTCACGAGCTTGCGCACAAGCTTGCGCACAGGGTTGCCCATGGAGGGAAAACGCGTCACCTCCGTGACGCAAAACGTGTCACAGAAGCCCCAAATAGGCCCCGCCCGTGTCCCGTCACATTTCCCAACCCGGAAGAAGGGGTGACTTAGGCAAGCCCCCAGAGCCGCGGGGTCAATCTGAGAATGCAACACTTCAACTCTATGGCCATGCCTATTCGACCCAATATTGGGCATAGCAGTGGCGGCCATTTTCTGGTTCCACTTCAAAATAGTCAATGCATTTTTCCCATTGACATTTCCAAAAATATTTATATCAATTCATTTAAGCCTAGAATCAAGCCATCCAGGGTCCTGGTGAATCATGACCATAAAAAAAATATATTTTATATTTAATTATATGATATACTATATTTAATAAATACCCTTTGTTTTGCCGTTTTATTTTTTCTTCTTCAGCACAGAATCAAACGTTTTATGGTCATGATTCACCAGGACCCTGGATGGCTTGAATCTAGGCTTAAAATAATTGATATAAATATTTTTGGAAATGTCAATGGGAAAAGTGCATTGACCATTTTGAAGTGGAACCAGAAAATGGCCGCCACTGCTATGCCCTATTGGTACTTCCAGCAGAGAGATTCTATTAGACCCAATGGACCCAGTTTTAAACTTCTGGCAGACGTCCGGGTGCTTCAAACTCCACTGAGCAACTTTCATAGAAATGAATAGCTGGGGGCAATCCGCCATCTAGATATATTATAACTCTATGGATTTAGGAGTATGCGCTGGGTGAGCAACTCAATGCAAGTGGATGGGCTGGGATTTCCGGTGCCCTCTCTATTATTTTTAACTCTATGCTCACTACCCACTCAGCTACAGCCGCCTATTAGTTTATCCATTTCTAAGTAAGTCTGACAGTGTACAAATGAAACCAAATGGAACGGTCCATTTGGTTACATTTGTACACTCTTCAATGAACACTCAGGATTTTACAGTATAGCGGAAGATGCCACATCACTCGCTTACCCTGATTCTCTGCATTTTTCACCATAGAGAGAAAAGTAGATGTTTCACTTGCCAATTTCTGCTGGCAGGCATCAGCTACCTGAAAGAGTGGTTTGTCACCAAGGAAATGGAATTGTGTGTAGTGAAGTTCACACAGCTACAGCAAGCTCTAACCCCCACACTGTCAAAGCCTGAGTGTTAGTTTAACTATGAGAGTTTTATGAGTGTGTACAAATGGAACCAAATGTATGGGTCCATTTGGTTCAATTTCGTACAATCTCAAGAGTTAAATTAACACTGAGGATCATTTAAACTCCTAACTTTAACTGATCTCACCTGAAGAGCTTGTGCCAAGTTCCCCAGTGATGTACTTCCTTCATCATAATCCACAATCTGCCGTTGAGCACGGTGCCCGGTACTGTAGGCTGAATGCTTTGCCACGGCATCCATCCATCTCTAAATGCACATAAAAGACACGTGCATCCAAAAATAAGTTAGAAAGTACACAGCGGGGAAGGGTGTAGAATATCGTCGCTATTGGACGGATGTTGTGTTGCCGTCGTGGCAAAAATACCACAAACCATACCAGTACTGGTATTTTTGCTACTATTGTGCAACACTGTCATACGACAAAATATAGACTAGGGGGTAAGTGGTTAAAGGATGACCAATAGCATACATTTATGAAAAAAATATAAAAGATGAAATATAGAGATACAAGGTTTCTGTATGTAAGTCATGTCAATCCAACCTCACTTTTCTTTTGGCCATTGAATCAGTCGTGGAGGAGACCTTAAAGCTATGGATGGTGTCATCAAGGCATTTGATGGTGAAGAGGCAATTATCCCATGGTTTGACCTGGAAGTACATGATGAAATCGCTTACTGTACATAACTACAGTCACTATGGAGATCTCAAACGGTCGCTACAGCAAATAACCTGCTCTATCGAAGCCAGATGGATGGCAGAGACTCGTTCACAAATTCCTTTTTAATGCCATTTAGTAGATTAAAATAAGTCAAGCACTTGTACGTCTCATGATTCTTAAACAAAGTTGCCAAGTGTGATGGCAATCTGTGATTTGAGCAATCCCTCTGAATATATACGAAATGTTAGCAGAAATAATATTGCCAACATTAGAAAGCCAATAATTCCTCTGATTGCTGAATGAATGTCGAAATTCAACTGATTTAAATATACATTTGGAATCTTCATAAACAATGACAACACTGTTTTATAGAGCCCAAATTATATTACCTTACAGTAGGCTTGTGTTAGAGTCTTACAGCCCTGCTTTCTTAATCCAGCCAGTGCATCAGCTCTAAAGAGAGACATGGATAGATTTATGAAAGTTAGACATAAAAGGACCCTATACACATTGCAAACTTCAGGCAGATAGGAAAAAAATTTCATCCATCCACCCATCTATCATCTGTTTAGAATTGTCTAAAGGGGATAATAACTCACTGACTGGGGTACCAGGACAGGGTTCCATCTTCAATAACCACCCAGTGTGACCGCCAGCCAACTAAACGTGAACTCTGTCAAAAGGTAGACATGGATATGAGCTCTTTTTTGTATAAATCAGTCACCTGACTGTACATCTCTCCAAACACTTTAGTACCTTCCAAAGTGGGCCTTCAAACTTGTGTGCTGCCCTTTTCTCATCCTTTGGGGAAGAAAATAGTTATACAAAATTAAAATACAAAATACATAATACTTAACATGCCTGCAGCATTATATAATGTATACAGTATATATACAGTATACAGTAATATAATATATAATATAGCATTACATGGTATTTACCTGGACATTACAGGCTGCCAGAATCAGTCTAAGTTCTTCATTATGGGCCAAATCAGACACTGTCTGATCTGCAACAAAAAAAGTCAGCCAGTCAAAAAAAATTAACTCACCCTCTAGCGGCTAGAGAGATTGAGTTGTATATTTTTTGGCTGGCTGACTTCTAGCCCCTCTGGACCAGTGATAATTTACATGAATCATCAGCTCTTTGCACGCGACTGTTAATATAACTGTTTTGAAAACACATGATGTTCATTCATTACAGCAATAAGCAACAGCATTATTTGAGCTAATGTTTAATTAGATAGATTCAATAAAATGACGGGAAAGATTGAGAAGACTGACTGATCTATACCATTCTTGTTTTTGATACTGGGGTTGGCTCCAGATCGGAGTAGCTTTAGAACACACTCTTTGTGCCCCCTGTAGGCTGCACAGTGTAATGGCGTGTTGCCCACAAGATCCCTGCAGTGGATGTCAGGGGGCTCCTCTTGGCTGAGCTGAGGGATTAACATCAGACCGTGAACAAGTGAACAGAGAGTTGAGTGAACAAGGGCAACAACATAACAAGTCATTCACTCATCCACAAGCATCAAACCTCCTAACATGATGTTGTTATGATACATTGTGTGGCCCCTCGTTTGATTGAACTAATGAGCACAAACTTTAGCAACATGTTCAGCAGGCGCCGACAAGGAAAAGTTAACAGCTGAGGTCAAGCATAGAAGCACCCAGTCCACTATGTTCTCAATGGGAAATATTGCCATCAACAGCTGCCTCTATATTTTGCCCAAAGGCTCAGTGTCAGAGACTGACCAGTTTTGACAGGGTGGCGATATCTCCGTCTCTGGCTGCTCGCAGAAACTTGTCTTCTTGCCTAAGTTCCTCTCTTCTCTCTGCAGCTGTATAAATGAAACCATTTTGAGAACCATGTCAAGCACACCTACAGCAATGAGAGTCCATCAATCATTTTCTATTTTTTCAGCCCGCAATCACCACATACATACCCTCTAGCATAGTAATGATTTCATCATCCTCTGTGACGTCTTTGGGGATTTGGGCTGTTCCATTGATTATGTTGGCGCTGGCATCATACCTCAGCAGCAACAGAACAATCTCCTATACGGTCCATTGGAAATAATTGATTACTTCATTTACAGTAGGGGGGAAAATGACATGTTATTTTTTTACATCACTCAAACCTTCAATAGGGAAAACCGAATGAATGCATGTGGATCGTCTCTAGATCGTGGTTCAAATATTATCAGAGTTATGTGTTGAGAATTTGGCTTATGGTGAGGCAGATGTGCCCGGCAAACAAAATACAGAAGCCAACAGAGTGAAAAGAATTAGAACATGTACTATTTCACCTTTCTTCCAGTGTAGGAAGCTGTGTGTAGCGGTGTATCGCCCAAGTTGTTCTGCACATTTACATCAGCACCTGCCTATACGGACACATCCACACAAACCCATGACAATGGTGGCAAACCACTTGAGAAACATATAATATGCATTCATTACATACAAAACGCAGTTTCACAGCACCCAATTACCTTGAGCAGTTCCTCCACTGCATCAATGTGACCAGAATAACTGGCCAAATGCAGCGGGGTCCATCCTGCACTGGCTCTGTGCTTAGCTAGAATGACAGTCAATAAGAATTCTTATTAGTCAGTCTAACAAGACTTCAGCTATGTGATGATGGTGTTTGTTAACCCATTCAATCCGGGGACGTATCTGTGTCATTTTAGATTTCTTTGGCTATTCAAAAACAGCAGATCTTGGAGCTCATAGCGCAGCGCCGAGTGCCACGCTATGAGCTTGTAGATCTGCTATTTTTTGAAGAATCGTGAAAATGAGCGCAAATCTTTGAATATGTTTAAAGCTGAATATTTGTAACTCAAATCTTTGCTTCTGGGGCTTCTACAAATGTCTTCTAAATCCTAACAGTTTTTTGAAAAAACTCAGTGTAATTCAAACATTTTCATGTCAAGGACCCTCAAAATGATATGATTTGGCCACGGACCCTCATCTCAAAATACGTTGTTCCAGGGACCCCCCAGAAGCAAAGATTTGAGTTTAGAATGTTCGCTTTAAAAGTATATATATATATTCAAAGATTTTCAAGATTTTTCCGGATTTTTCTAAAATAGCAGATCTACAAGCTCATAGCGCGGCACTCGGTGCCAGGCTATGAGCTTGTATACCTGCTATTTTTGAATAGCCCAAAGTATAAAACTAATGGTTAAAGTGGTACACAGATGCGTTCCCGGTTTGAATGGGTTCAAATAGATTTTTGTCAGTAATTCACTTACATTTGCAGTTGATGTTGAGACATTGCTTCTGCTCAGTTCTTAAATGGAGGAGTTTTTGAATTTGGAAACAACTGCCGCTCTTTGCATAGTGGAGCAGCTGTTCCTCTGGATTAGAAGGCTCCATCGCCACATTACTTCCTGAGGTGTTACGAGCTCCTTTAACAGATATGTATTGCAGCTACATTAAAAGTAACAGTTATTTAATTGAACACATCAAAAACCCAAACAGCTCATAGGCCAGTGGTTCTCAAACTTTTTCAGGTCACGGACCCCCAGATATATGTATTTAGCCGTGGACCCCCATCTGAAAGTATTTTGTGCCAGGTACTTTGTGCCAGGTACATACAAGATTTGTGTTGAAAACATTTTTTAAATACAAAGTACAGTATTAAATCATGTTTCTTTGTGAGCTTGTAGATGGGATATTTTCAAATACTGTAGCTGATAGGATAGGCTATAGGGTTAAAGTGGTTTAAATTATTTTGATTCAATATTAACACATTTTGCTGGGGACCCCATGGAACCCACTCAAGGACCCCCACTTTGAGAACCAGTTATAGCCTATAACTGGCCTATAGCCTATACAAGTTTTATGATAATGCATTGGCTTTTAATGTGGAGTTGTAGCAAGTTGTAGCCTAGGCTATAGGCTACAACTTGCAATCTAAACAATTTTAAAATGTAAAAAAATTAAGGATTCCTCATTCCTCCATAGGGCAGGCAGGGCTTTAATTTTAAACGATCAAAACAATGGAAAAATACAGATCAACATATTTGAGGAGGCCAACTGAACTATCAATCACACACACACAACATACAGGCTAGGTCTATATTGCAACAGTGTGTACATTAATAATGTAGGACAACAAATGTAGCCAAGTTATTTCAACTCACAGGTTTCGCAGTCATTTTACGACGAGACGACCTGGGACTGGGGGTGGACATGACAAAAACTTTGGACAGTTGCTCAAGTGAAATGTGATCATTTAAACCAGCTGACAGCTGCAGCCATAGCTGGGCTGCTCATGTGACCTGTGTTAACTTGTATAAGAACTAAACTTGAAAAGAGTAGCCTATAAAAAAGATATCGGATGGTATACCAATGTTTAAGAATTAAGTGGTCGACTGTCAACCGTCGCGAGATAGCCGGTTTCCTCATAATTCCAGGGGGGAGTGCATCGATCGTTTGGTTTTCATACAAAATGATTTCCATTTTCATCTCTTGTACACTAGGTGGAAGTATTTACTAGGTTTTTTCCCAGAGCCTTGGTTTTCCCCAAGCTGCCAGAGGCAAAGTTTCATTCTGCATAGCTACACCGCGTCCCTGTTTTTGGCATGTATTGGCGAAACGAATAGCCTACATAAATAAATAAATAAGAAAAATCCATAATTTTCAAAAAATTGCAAAATATCCTGATCAGATCTATATGAAAAGGGCTTAAAGGGATATTTCACTTTCAAAAAAACTTTTTGTCATTTTATTGTCTACTACCCCAGACAGTTTTTAAATTGCTCGATTCAGTATGTAGATATTTGATATTAATTTAATCAGACACGCCCCCTTCCTATACAAACCCATTGTAACTTCAAACTACATTTTAACCATGTTAGATTCATCAAAAACACCCTTCCTTGGTTCTGGTGACTCATACCGCCCCCCTAATACGCGAGGGGGCCGTGTTTTTTCAATTACTTTTTTCATTTATGAAAAAAAAAAAAGGGAAAATGAAAAAAAAAAATACAATAAAATAAATAAATAAAATAAATGAAAAAAATGATCGGAAAAACACGCCCCCCTCACGCATTAGGAGGGCAGGGTGAGTCACCTGAACCAAGGACGGGTGTTTTTGATGAATCTAACATGTTAAAAATGAAGTTTGAAGTTACAATGGGTTTGTATAGGAAGGGGGCGTGTCTGTTAAAATGAATATCAAATATCTAAATACTGAATCAAGCAACTTAAAAACTGTCACAAAGGCCTGAGTAGACGACATAATGACCAAAAGTTTTTTTGAAAGTGAAATATCCCTTTAAGTGGTATGCTAATCAGTCTTTAGCCCCTCCCAACACTCACTGAACACATCACTGAAGTAGCCTAGCCCAGGGGTCTTCATCAGGGGGTCTGGGGACCCCTAGGTGGTCCTCAGAGTTACTACAGGGGGGGGGGGGCACCAAATCTTTGTGTGATATGGATTTTCTTTTTAACCACTTCAACCCTAGAATCTCTATTCTGAGGGGAACATTAGCCGAAAATAGCAGATCTACAAGCTCACAACGCCTCAGCTGCAAGGCGACGGTGTTGTGTGCTTGTAGGTCTGCTATTTTCGGCAAAAAGGTTGTGTGGAGGGAAAAAAGCAGATCAAGTGCAGAGCCAACGGTCAAGTTTACTGAGGGACAGTCCCTCAGTAAACTGACCGCTGTCCCTCAGTAAACTTGACCACTGACACCCTCAGTGAGGGTGTCAGTGGTCAAGTTTAATAAATAAACAAAAAACATTAATTCACACAACACTGATAGTCTCTGAAGCTCACCATGAATCTGCAACACAATTTTCTACAATGTAGTGGCTAGTGGGGTCCCTGCTTCATCTCTCTCAGCTAGGGGGTCCTTGGCCTGAAAAACGAAACACACTCTGGCCTAGCCTATTGTCTTTCAGCATGCAGGGTTGTTTTTTTGTGCTTAATTTTAAAACTTTAAAGGAAGACTATTTGGGACTCCATTATTGTTGTAGCCTAAAGGTCTGTGACTGCGAAAATGAGGGACCAAACTTAAAGTTTTTTTTTATTGAATACTTTATTAACAGTTTACAAATAGTAGGCCTACAGTGGTATGATTAGGTAATGATGCTAAAAGGATAACACAAAAAGTTCAATCAAACTTAAAGGCATATGACTTTTCCCTGTGTTTAGGCCTAGGCCTACATAATAACAAAAACAAATGAACCCATCATTTCCCTCTATACCAGCAGTTATCAGCAACTGGATTAGTGTGGTGGTGTTTACCTGCAGGAACCAAGGGCCCAGCATCCGCCTTTGAAATTGAGTCTATATAGGAAGTGACAGTTCATATGAATGGCCTGTAGTTTCGCTGTTTTACCCCTGCTGGTGTCAGAAGAAATAACTCTCAATGCAAGTGGGTCGGTTTTTGCCGAACTTTAGACTTGATTTTATCACCTTAACTCTTTCAGTGCCATGCTTATTTATGGAATTTTGGCTCTGAGTGCCACAACTGAAATTCATTGTAAAAAAAAAGTGCTTAGGAGCCGAGATACAGCCTTTTTTAGTAAGTAGTTAAACAAAGAGTGAATGGAGCAGCAAATCTTCAAATCTATTTTTTCCTTTTTTTTTGACGTCTTAGACGTCCTGTGGCACCCAGGGCTATTTAGACGTCGGACGTCTTAGACGTCCTGTGGCACTGAATAAAGATTGTCATAAATACTATATGCCAGTCGCTAGTTTAAAGTCTTCTTTCAATCACCATGATATGCGTTTTGGTAAATTATGGTCCCATTTATTAAAAAATTGATGATATGCTCTAGGAGGGGCGGGATGATTTGATTGACAAGCTACACAACCAATATCATTCATTCCCCAACCCCGCTTTTGATTGACAAGCTACCCAACCAATAGCATTCATTTCCGGTTGCGTAGGATATGACGCGACACGATATAGAAAGATGGCGGATTTGAAATTGCTGAAAAATAGGCTTCATTTACGGTCTGTAGAGTCTAGTGGCGTAACGCTGTCCATTCTTTTTACTGTCTAAGGCAGGAACACACTGCCCTGATTACCCTCTCACAGTATTTTGGTGTTTTCACTGTTTGTTTTGGTAGATAATTGGAGGTTTTTGGAGCTACCAAAACAAACAGTGAAAACATCAAAATACAGAGGAACGTGTCAAAAACTAATACTGCAGGGTCTAACGCCCGAGGTTATTTTGGAGCACGGTATTTATGTTAAATTACATAAATAAATACATTTCCGGTACATTTCCACTTCCTACGTCATTTTAGCAAGCGTGTCGCTTGCAAAAAAATAGTGTTTAAGGGTACGGTCATACCTAACTTTGATTCTGCTTATGTGGCCGTGTTTTTGCATTGGGTTTGCGTTTGATGTGCCAGGGCACCTCCAATAGATAAAAAGTCTATTTGAAGCAGATAAATGCTCGAGACCGCTGCTTTTGCCCCTCTGTCCAATCAGATGAGTCGAAGGCGGACCGTCTTGGCAACGTCAAGACTCTGCAACATCCGCTCTGCAAGATACTCAGTTTTTTAGGCTGCGCTGGCTGTACAAAACAGGCAGCCGCACACAACCTGCGTTTATCAGCCTGCACCAGTGTGCAGGTACAGTATGACCGTACCCTAATAGTGTTTAGAGAAGTTGTCAAAAACATATTTATGTGGAATGGGTATTGTGAAAAATATACATGTGAAAGATTATACCAAATTAGTTGTTTAATTGAAAATGTTAGACTAGAATGTTAGATATAAATCTATTTTTAAAGGGGAATTTTGGACCACGGTTTTCTTACCTTTTCTATGATGTTATGATATCCTAGCATGAATGGTACAGTAGAAAAATGTCATAACTCCATCCCGGGTGCGCCACAGCTAAAAACGTGCGCCCACCGGAAGTCTCGCTAGACAAGGCCTATTGGCACACGTTTTTTGGCTGTGGCGGACCCGGGATGGAGTTATGACATTTTTCTACTGTACCATTCATCCTAGGATATCATAACATCATAGAAAAGATAAGAAAACCGTGGTCCAAAATTCCCCTTTAAGCTATTTTTATAGCTCAAGTTGCCAGCCAACTTTCTCCAACTTAATCACTGTGCCAGTCAGCAGTGGGCCTGATGATTTCTTAACGTGTATAAATCAGTCAGTATTATCAGTGTCGTGTATTATAACAGTGCCTTGGAAGCACCGCTGCTGCATACATTAATCAAAGTATATTCATCAAATCAGGTCTGGCGAGGGAAGAAGTATGCTGCACTACTGTCTGTACTTCCTGTTAATTAGCTTGGCAATTATTGTAAGCTGTCACAGTTCTTAAGCGGCAGGGTGGACTGTGTGTGCTCCAGAGCGTAATCCCCCACAAATGACAAGATAATGGAGGCAAAGAGAAGGCATGCTTCAAAGGGAACCTGGAGATAGAATCCCCACCAGGGACATTTTAGGGACAGGCAGTGGAAGAGACAGTGAGAGAGAGGTAGTGGAAAGTTAACACTTGATATATTCCCTTCACTGAGAGCAGTCCGAGTATCAGAAGATTGTTCCGTATTAGTTGACTGCGTGCTGTGCAATGACACCGCTTGGCTCCAAAGGAAGAAAAACGTGTGTGGGGTGTTTTTATTCACAATACTGTAAGATGGAAACTTGAGTGATTTGGAAGATAATGTTTTTGCCCAACAACAAATCCCACTCTGATTTGTATTTATGTTGTTCATGCATTAGTATCCCACAATCCTCAGAGGTAGACCTGCACACATCTACTGATGTAGACCTACACAGATCAAATAGTCTCTTTGATGTTCTGTGTCTCTTCTGTGTCTCCAGTATCCTGCAGCATATGTTGTACAAAACATAGTTTCCCTTCATGTGTACATGAGTTCTTGCAAGTCCATCATCATGTTATTCAGGTTGCTTGGAAAATAATGATTTGTTGACAATTAACCAGCATGAGCCCTATATCCTTCATCATACGCAGAATAGCTAAAATAGCTGATCTACAAGCTCATAAAGCACCTCGATGCAATGCGTTGTGAGCTTGTTGTTTGGCTATAAGTTTTCACCTACAGTCAGGCATGCCTGAAATAGCAATGTCGGTGTGGTTTTACTATTGCCTTCAGGATATTATGCACCTGTGCTGAAGAGGCAGCATGCTGCAGGTATGGAGCAGTTCAATCTGTACTACCGTATCTGAAACAAGCTGCCAGGATTGTCATTGCATTTACAGTACATATAGTGTTTGCAATCCTCAGCAAATATCAGTATCCTGTGAGTTCAAACCTGACTTTAAAGGTATCATGACATTCATGTTTACACCACATTCAGAGTCTTTGTCCTGGTCCTTCAAACGTGCACAAAAAGTTTTAACTGAAAATTCCACTCCAGTGATTCACTGTAGGTGTTTTTGTCTCACATTTCTAAAGCCTTTTCAACTGCAATGAAAAAAGAAATCTTTGCCTGCGGGTGTCGCTGGTGAGGGATTTTGCCTGTCAATCATCGCCTCTGCTCCGCCCCCCCCCAAAGGAAAGGATAGGGGAGGGGAGGGGCGAGGAGGAGAGTGGGCGGGATTAATCGACTGTGACCTCACTGTCGAAGGGCCAAGCTCAGATTACTTTTCAGCCTAATTATTCAGAAAACCCCAGACCACAGAAAATCCACTGAATGTTCAAAGTTCAGATTTTTTGGGTGTAATTGAGGTCATAAAACCCCCAAAAAAACATAACAAATAAAAAAAGTGAAAATGAATGTCATCGAACCTTTAAAGTATGTGTACTAAAGTGTATTGTAGGTGCACTGGTAGCAGTTAGTATAGGGAGAATGTAATGTACCACACTATGCTATAGACTAAAACAACAACAAAAACAACAACCAGTCAATCTATGTATATGTAACAGTGAATGTGGAAAACCAAGACGTTGACAAACTCATATGGAATTTGGGCAAGCGTGCTTGTTAATGCACGAGTCCATCGGCTGCTCAGCGGAGGCACTTGATCGCTCTGGCACGCCGCACAAGTCTCAAGGCCTCACTGTTGGTGCATCTGCTTTGTTTTTAAGTGTTTTTTATTTTTTTAAGAAGGCTGATGCACACCTCAAAGGTTAATGACAGGTGTGTAGAACAACCAGGGAGGTCCAAATGTTCAGAAAAGGATCTTTGATATCAAATCCAAGCAAGAGGTCCCGCACACTGCACAAAAATTAAAGGAATGAAGAGCATCCGTTTTGCATTTCCAGACAGTGTGCAGGATCTCTTTCTTTAATTTGATTTTTAAGTGATGTAAAATGATCCCCTTGAAAACAGTGTGTTCTTTAGCCAATTGCACACATGATCATCCTTCATTATTTGAGTTATGTGAGTATCATTCTGTTGGCTTGTGGACACCATTTTGAGGGATGTGTTTTAATTACAATAGGTCAAGAATGTAGGTAAGTCTATACACACACACACCTGAAATCTGGTATGTATTTACTGTGTGTGTGTGTGTGTGTGTGTGTGTGTGTGTGTGTGTGTGTGTGTGTGTGTGTGTGTGTGTGTGTGTGTGTGTATATATATATATATATATATATATACACATTACTTTAACCAATCTGTATGGTAGAGTATATTAACACACTTGTTCTTTCCTGCATGTACTGGCAATAAATAAACTGCTCTGAATCAGGGCCAAAAATGCAGTACATAATGATTTGTGTGTGTGTGTGTGTGTGTGTGTGTGTGTGTGTGTGTGTGTGTGTGTGTGTGTGTGTGTGTGTGTGTGTGTGTGTGTGTGTGTGTGTGTGTGTGTGTGTGTGTGTGTGTGTGTGTGTGTGTGTGTGTGTCTGTGTGTCTGTGTGTCTGTGTGTGTGTGTGTGTATGTGTGTATGTGTGTGGGCTGGGGGGTGTTGTGAATGAGAATGCTATGGCAATACAATTTGAGAAGTTTTGGATTAGAATCTTGTGTCTTGGGCCAACAATTCCTATCTGAGATTGTGCACAGAAAATCCTTGGTCTAAGGATTTACTTTCTGAAAATGTCAAACTGGACCCACAAGGGTCCACTTTTAAGCTTATACACACACTAAGAATTTGCTGTGTGTTGTGTGTGGTCCATCTGCTTTAAAATAAATCATAATGAAACTGAGCGTGAGCGTCTTCAGTCACGTCTGCAGGACTGTAGTGTTTTTGCCTTTTCTACAGTGTGGGACCACAGCTGTGTTTCACCACTGTTCTTCACAAGATCTTCAGAACCCAGTGTTGAAAATACTCAGAGAGTGTATAAATGGACCTCAGAAATGTTCTGTTTACTTGCATGTAACCATGTAAAGAATATTGTGACAAGACACACATCCTTGGATGCTTTACTGGTGCTGCCATGGTCTTGAATGTTTGATCTTTTATACATGTGCAAAATCAACATATTGAAATGAGTCTTTGCCATTGGCATTTTTGCAGGTCATTGTTATCAAGCCTGTGATGCTTCATGTCAGTCAGAGATGATTGTCAGTTGACTCATTAGTCAGAGCAGGGATTGGGGAAAGAGATGCTGGTTGTGTGAGTGTGGTTTTGATTAATGTGAATGTTTTAAAATAGGCTAAAGTTAATGTCATCAATACTTCTGACTTGCATGGTTGCCTCAAGCACCTACAATATTTTATTTATTTTAGAGATAGTTAATCTTTTACTCAAGGGGGACAACGCCTGTGGCAACTTGACGATGTCATTTGTATGTGTGGTCCAGCAATTAACAATCATACATGGGGTGCGTTCGGAAATACAGCACTGAGCGCACTGGCCAATACAAACTAATAGGCGAGTGCGCTCCGGTGTGCAATATCCGAACGCACCCTTTAAACCTAAACATAATCAAAAATCTACTTAATTCTTCCTATGGTTAATAAGAGCATCAAAACAATATTTTAAAAATACGTTTTATTAGCACATGCATTCCATACATTCTATTGGGCTGGACCACACATGGACAATGACATCATCAATTTGCCACAGGAGTAATTGTCCCCCTTGAGTAAAAGATTCGCTTTAAAAAATAATAATATAATATTTCAGGTGCTTCTGAGACATACAAAGGCTTATTTTCCAGGGATCCTTTTAAATGCTGCATTTATTGTTAACTTGATTGTTTAGAATGGAAATCAGCTGTGTCACTGTGTGACATATTATTCCCACTGGAGACAGCATTCACGGAGATGATTACTGACTGCTCTTTATTTGCTCAACAGAACCGTTTTCATCCTTTAGCAAATCAAATAAAGGTTTGTCGCACTATTTATAAGTGCAAGCAGTGTGCAGTGCGCGCCTAGATGCTGGTGAGACTAGAGATAGCGAGATGAGGTCCCGCTGTACAGGCTCCGGCAGAGGTGGAGACCATCCAACGTAGTGAAGATCACCTTTTTTGCAACATCGTATCCAAAAAGTAAAGGTAGTCCCAGAGATCTACAGATGTTTAAGATTTTTCCGGAAAGTATTTTTTTAGGACGGGGTTGAAAAAACTGTTTATCGCTTATCTAGTCTAACCTCACTCCGTCAAATGGAAGAAGCTTGCGACACACATTTTGTCAAATGCAAATGAGATTTCCGGAGGGAGGGGGGTTTACCAGGCTATATCTAAGCCTGTGCCATGTTTTCCCATTGTAGCCGAATCGGGAGCAGTACTGGCACCTGCCGTCGGGGGTTCTTCCGGGTTGAATGGGAAAACATAGCACAGGCTGACTAAATAAGCAATTTAAACGTTTTTTTCAACCCCGTCCTAAAAATGTTACTTTCCGGAAAAATCTTAAATAAGTGTATGTCTCTGAGACTTTCTTTACTTTTTGGATACGATGTTGCAAAAAAGGTGATCTTCACTACATTTGGACTGATTCCACCTCTGCCAGAAGCCGGTACAGGGGACCTAATCTAGGAGCTATCGTGGAGAGTGATTAAAGTATTAATACTTTTGTACTTTTACTCAAGTACATTTTGAATTCCGGACTTTTACTTGTAGGCCTATGGCCTAATAGAGTATTTCTACATTGCCGTATTGATTTAAGCAAAACATTTGAGAACTTTTTTTCCACCACTGTTAAATGGTTTGTTGTGGGGTGATAGGGTGTCCAAACCAAACTCATCGCGACGCGTGGCACCTGTTGCTTTTCACCATCGTTCGGAACTTCAGTTCGGACCACTGACTGCACTGTTTCTGATTAAATGCGTAGCGACACGATCGTCAATTTAAATCCAGGACACAATGACTGAAGATCAGTCGGATTCCAACTCAAGTGTGCACTGTCTTGACAATGCAACCAGAGTTCATAGCAGCTTCGTATTTACGGGACCTGATGTCATCTTGCTGCTGATGATGCTGACTTTGGCTGTTGTGATTGTTTTGGGCAACGCTTTGGTGATTTTAGCGTTCAAAGTGGACAAGAGTTTGAGAAAGCAATGCACTTTCTACTTCTTGAATTTGGCAATATCAGATTTTCTTGTTGGTAAGTCTAAGCATTCATCCTATATCATCAATGTTTTCAGCCTGCAGAGACAAATTATTCTCACATTGACATGTGATATTATGGTAGTCCTACCTCTATTGCTCATGATGCTTACAGTCAGAGTAGGATATTTCTGAATTTGATTTAATATAGCCTACATTGCCTATATCCATTATTTTAGTGTATTTTGTATTTTACAGGCCTGAAGATAGAAGATAGAATTTGATTAAAACAAAAGACAGACAAAAAAATAATAATTCCCAAGAGCTTTGTAGCTATATTTTAATTAGGCTACACCACCTTTAAAAGGGGTGTAAGAGATATGTTATTGTAAAAAAAGAAGAAGAAAAAGTTGTAGGCGGACCTGTAAGCTATATTCTGATAGTATTGCTATAGACTCTACATATACTAGAATGTTTAGTGACAGAGCTATGTTATCTGTCTCTAAAGGATAGCCTACACGATAAAATGAAATTAGAAGTTATGAAAATAAATAAATAAAAATGAAGAGACAAAATTGTTACTACAACACTAAATTGAAGCTGATAAAATATCTTTGTCTCTCTCCTGATTGGATAAAAGTGGTATCCTGAAAATGTATTTTCTGATTACTAAATAGCCATGAGATGTAGATGTAACATAGCCTACGTTATGATGATAATGTTTATGATGTTTATGATGATGATTATTATTATTGTATCATTAACCTTCTCTTTCATCACTGCATAGGTCAAAAATTAATCTAGTGGCCCTGTCTCTAGAGTGTAGTGTTTAAAGGGGTATTTCACTTTCAAAAAAACTTTGGGTCATTTTATCATCTACTCAGGCTTTTGTCAGCCCCCCAGACCATTTTTAAGTTGCTTGATTCAGTATTTAGATATATGATATTAATTTTATCAGACACGCCCCCTTCCTATACAAACCCTAAATTATAACTTCAAACTCCATTTTAACCATGTTAGATTTATCATAAACATCCGTCCTTGGTTCTGGTGACTCACCCCGCCCTCCTAATACGCGAGGGGGCCGTGTTTTTTCGCTAACTTTTTTCACTTTATTTTTAAAATTTGTTTTATTGTATTTTTTTTTATTTGTTTCCAAAAATAATATAAAAAATAAATGAAAAAAGTTATCGAAAAAACACGGCCCCCTCGCGTATTAGGAGGGCGGGGTGAGTCACCAAAACCAAGGACGGGTGTTTTAGATGAATCTAACATGTTAAAAATGGAGTTTGAAGTTATAATGGGTTTGTATAGGAAGGGGGCGTGTCTGATAAAATGAATATAAAATATCTAAATACTGAATCAAGCAACTTAAAAACGGTCTGGGGGGCTGACAAAAGCCTGAGTAGATGATAAAATGACCCAAAGTTTTTTTGAAAGTGAAATATCCCTTTAATGCTATAGGTCATCTTGCAATTGCAGATGGAGATATCTGAGAAGTGTATTTTCATAACATACTTCACTCAAGTGTAAATGTACTTGTTATTCAAATAATTCTTGCCAACACCTGGTTTCCCAGGGGCGTTCTGCATCCCGCTGTACATCCCTTATACACTTACAGGCAGGTGGACACTGGGCAGAGGACTCTGTAAGTTGTGGCTGGTCATGGACTACTTGCTGTGTTCAGCCTCCGTCTTCAACATTGTCCTCATCAGCTACGACCGCTTCCTCTCTGTCACCCAAGCGGTGAGTTTACAGTCTTTTACTTCTTATCTGGAATATTACACATGGCCCTCAATCAGAAATAAGAATCTTGACATGCCATACACCCAAAAGAAAATGAAACTTCCATCATGACCAAAGTACAATGATGTTAGAGCTCAATCCTCTGGATGGCAGCATCACTGGGATTCATCTCAGTATTAGATTCCAAAAGGTTGAAAGGAGTGCCTTTTCCCTTGTGCACAGTAAAATCCTAAGTCTTAATTTAACTCTGGAAGTGTAAAAACCCAATACCGTCGGTCACTACATGGTGGTCCGTTACTTTGTTTTTGAGGGTTGAATCGCCCAGGTCATCAGTGGGGCCAGTAGCACCACACTGTCCCAAATGAGCCCATCTGCACAGGTTAATCATTCATGACCCATTCAGGCCCAGTGCCACCCCTAATTATAGCCCTCCCTCATGATGAAGGCAGAAAGGTCATGTTTCAACTTCAGGACAGGCTTGGCCTGGTACTGGAGTGGCTCTGATAACTCAGATCTGCTTTATCAATTGTAATTGCCAAGGTGTATGCCAGGATGATAATAGGCAATTATGTGGATCACTTGCACAACTATAAACTCTATTGACATTACAGTCATAATCCACCCATGATTCAGTTTCAGTCTTGCCATTTTGGCCAAATTCCCTAAAAACAGTGTTTTAAAAACATACAGCATGATTGGGCTAAGGCTAACCTTTATTTGTACAACACCTTCCAGTGTTGTACAAATACAAAAATATTTTGACAGATATTTAAAAGTAGTTAGAGACTTATAGACTTATAGACCCCTGCAGCTGCCAGCCATGCTGAGCCTTTTATTATGTATGCCAGGTGACTGTTCTCTCACGTGTGTGTGTGTGTGTGTGTGTGTGTGTGTGTGTGTGTGTGCATGCGTGCGTGCTGCGAGCGTGTGCGTGCATGCGTGCATGTGCATGCATGTCATGTGTGTTAACTCAAAGGTAGGGTGAGGCCCAGGACTGTAGACAAAGAGTGTTCTGTTTTTTTTTTCACAAGCAGACACTTAACATCAGATCAGAGCAATGAATACAAATAACACTAGCGAGAGAGCCTCTCCTTTAATCCGCATGAGTGTTAGCTTTGATCATAGAGATCCTCTTTCGTCTGCTCTGGTCCCACCAACACTGTATGATCAATCACAGCAGAAACCGTTCGCCAGCAGTCAAGCAGCATTTCCCTAAAAGCATTTTACCCTGAAATACTGAAAGAGAAAGAGCAGGTAGTGTCAGTAGTTGTAGTTCACCCGTGAAAAAGACTGGGATTGGGATTCAGATTACTGTGAGAGTAAGTGCTTGTTAGTGAGGTTAAACATCCTCAAAGCCTGAGCACGAAGTGTATGGTAAAAGGTTTTGTTTAGGTTTAATACTAGGTCATTGATAAGACTCACCCCTCATGGTCTGCTTGGCATAACCTACAGTGCACCATCAAATGTTTCAATGATTAACGTTCAAGGGCAACAGGTTCTGTATGGATTGAACATACAGTGCAAACCATATGCTCTTCTGTTCTATGGTAGACCTACATTAAGACAGAGCACTTAGCACAGTCAATACATTATTTATCAGTTATGTGGAAGGACTGCATTTATTTCAGTTGTGGATCCGAACAGACGGTTATATATATAACAGAGATGGTTAGTTACAATTGCTGCTGGCCAATGTTGTGGACAGGAACATTGAAGATTATGTTAATGTAGAGAATTGGCTTGTGGGTGGTAATTCATTGACTTTAGGTCAGTGGTACATTAACTCTACAAAGACATATACAGTTTTTTATCCTCTTATTTTTTCTGTAGATAGATGAACATGGCAGATTTTCATGAATTATTCTGCACATTGCATTAATCATAGACTACTCTATATGCCATTACGTTGTGTTTTCAGAACACAACATTTACATTAATAACAGTGAAAGAAACAGCATATATTTTTTGTATTTGCTGCAGGTGAGCTATCGTGCCAGACAGGGCATGACCCACGAGGTCATCATGAAGATGGTCGCTGTCTGGGTGCTGGCGTTTGTTCTTTACGGACCAGCCATCATATTCTGGGAGCTGGCAGAGGGCAGGACCCGAGTGCCAAAGAAGGAATGCTTTGCCGAGTTCTATTACACTTGGTATTTCCTGCTCAGCGCCTCCACGCTGGAGTTCTTCTGCCCGTTCGTCTCCGTGGCCTTTTTCAACCTGAGCATCTACTTCAGCATCCGCAGGAGGAGGAGGCTGCTCCACCGCAAGGAACGCCCTTCCCACCTCCGGCCCGGCGAGCCAGGCTGCGCCCAGGGGGACGCCGCCCTGTTCTCTCAAAAGAACTGGGGGGTGGGCATTAGACTGGCACTCACAGGCTCCGTCCATTCCCAGACCTCCTCTCCCTCTAAGGGCCAATCGGACCCCTCGTCCCCCAGGGTTACCCGGCCCGGCCGTCTGTCCAGGGACAAGAAGATCGCCAAGTCCCTGGCTGTCATAGTGTGTGTGTTTGCCATCTGCTGGGCGCCCTACACCCTGCTGATGATCATCCGTGCCACCTGCAGGGGGCGGTGCGTCCAACACCACTGGTACGAGGTCACCTTCTGGCTCCTGTGGCTCAACTCAGCCATTAACCCCTTCCTCTACCCACTCTGCCACAGTAGCTTCCGCAGGGCCTTTGGCCAGATTCTGTGCCCCAGGCGACGTACCACTCAGCCCTCGGCTGACCTTCAAACTGGCCAGTGATGGGCTGGTAACCTTGGAGAGAGAGACCACTGGCAGTTCAATCAGCAGAAGCTGGATTGTACACTACAGTATGTCATAATGACCATCGGTAGTCGTTCTCAATCAGACACTTGAATGTTTTGAAGTTTTAGGTGGGTCATTTCATTTGAATCAATATAGAGTGCTACAGGGATGACATTTTATTGTAGGTGAGCCTGGAAGTTTCCTCTGCTATGGGTTCCTACTGCCAAATCCATGGTTGAGATATTATTAGAAATGGTAACCACAGACTTTTTTTTTTTTTTTAAAGCATCAGAAATGTGGCGAGAGAAACCACAACGGATTTTAGGACTACAAATTGTAGCACTCTATTTACTGTGCCTGCCTACAGCTGAGTTTTATCATAATAGTAAAAGCTGATGATGAATTGCATTAAAAAAAAAATCATGATCATGGTATCACGCTGCATCTGCCTTTCAAGGAAAACAACAAATATCTGGATTTATATGTGGCACCAGTTTAATAGATCACTATCACCCTCTGCTGTTGGAAAGATTCTGCTCTTTGACGTAATGCAGTGTAGTGCCAACAAATGCACGCGTAATGTACTGCCAGCAAATGCACGCATAGTGTACATTACAAATTCTGCACTCCATTTTTAGGGAGGGAAATCTACTGTATAATACATACATATACTGTAGGTACTGTAAGTAACAAGTAGCATCATACGCTTTTTGCAACTTCAGCATCATCACAATTTGAAATACAAATAAAATTGTACTAAATGACAACAACCCCATATACTGTATTTTGTCATGTTTGAATTAAAGTCTTAGGAACAATGTTTTGCTTCATCTAAGCAACTTGCAGTATTCCCACAATACATACCAATATATACCTAGATATTTCTAGTCACATACTGGGCATGTATGAATGTTTACATACCACTAGATGTCACCATTCACCTTTATAGCATTCTTTGCAGTGCCAGGGCATTAGGCTATAACACGGTATAGGATGAATTCTCCTCTGGCAATTGGCCTTGGTTCACATAGACTTTGTCACTATTGTTTGCGTTTCATCATCAAACTCAATCTCAAGGTATATTTTGTGCTAAGAAAATCACTCATCGGAGTGTAAATGAATAAATATAGCCCAATAATCATTGGATCTAGCTATCGGAAACTGCTATGTAAATTTTGAAATGCTGCTTTGTCTCATGGTAACAATTTGCAATAATTTTGTGTCACAATTTCTTTGTAGCCAATGTTATTGTCCTAGCTTCTATTACACAATATGTGAAACTGCCAGTAGTCCAGTGCCCTACTAATTGCTTTACTGGTGCAGAAGAGTATCACAGTGACTAAAATATAAGTGAATACATTGAACCTAGTGGAACAATTTGCTGAAAATATATGAAATATCTACATCTGTAACTGGTCAACACTCTGCATGCTCGGTAAAACCCTATAGGAAATAAATACATTCCTATGGTTTAAATCCTGCATAAACGATAACACTGGGCTGCCTGGTGGTTCAGCGAGTTAGTGCATGAATCACATGCTCCCTGTGATGAATGAGGACATGAGTTCGAATCTGACTCCCGTCATGTCTCGCTCTGTCTTCTCTCTGATCATGGTTTCCTGTCGCTCTACACTCTGCTATCGAATAAAAGAAGCATAAATTGCACCATAACATTAAAACAAATGATAACACTGCCCAGGGTAGCTGCTGTTTACCTGATGTATAATTGGGTCATTGATCTCGAAGCCACTTCTGGGTCAAGTGGTACTTATTTTGTTTGTGTGATGCGAGCAAAAACCCAGCGTGCACCACCATCTTCATATTGTTCCACCTTGCAGTTAGGCTTGTTTTGATAGATTAGATGAGACCCTCCGATGTGGACTTATTAGACCCGTAATTACGCCATCATGCTGGATAGTGAGGTTCCATTTGCAGGTGCCTGGGGTCCCACCGGGGACTTACATTGCTCAAATTGTTGCCACTGCCCGTGTGCACATCTGGGCCCGTGGTCAGGTGCCGGGAATAAGGGCACAGCTGCAGGAGCAGGCTCCCCTCTCCCATGTCCCCCCGTGGCATGGTGGGGGGACAGAGGCACACTTGTGACCAGAGGGAGGCAGGCGCATTTCCCTGGGGAGGGCAGAACTGCAGCTATCAGCAGAATGGCAAGCCTGCATGGGTTTACTCCCTGTGTATCTAAATGCTAACCGCAACGTACCGTCTCGCTGCAGTGTGTTGGGACATCAGCAGGAATACAGGTGTTGATTGATGGATGGAAAGATGATGGCACATGAGCCAAGCCTACAGGCTATTGAAAGGAAAGGGAGTACTTGAATTTGTCAGTAATGAGTATTCACCATACTACATTTTACCATCTTAAATATATATACATGTACAGTATGTGTGTGTGTGTGTGTGTGTGTGTGTGTGTGTGTGTGTGTGTGTGTGTGTGTGTGTGTGTGTGTGTGTGTGTGTGTGTGTGTGTGTATATATATATATATATATATATATACACACACACACAGTTATACAGTATGTATACATACTGTACATACTGTATAACATTAACTATATAGGCCTATACTGCATAAATACACACACACACACACACACACACACACACACACACACACACACACACACACACACACACACACACACACACACACACACACACACACACACACACACACACACACACACACACACACACACACACACACACACACACACACACACACACACAATAAAAAGTATATACAAGAAACACAGGTGAAACACATATGCGTGTGTATTGCGTATGATGCATTTGCATGTGTGTCGAACACCTCTCAGTGGGTGTATGTGAATGTGTTTATGGGGGGGTTTGTATGTCTGTGACCTCAAGCGATGTGTCTGAGAGCTGTGACCCCAAATGGAGTGCACCTGTGCCCCTTAACTTTATAGTCCCCCATTAGCAGAGAGAAAGCCACTGATCAGAGGGGGTTAGAAGGCCTATATAAATTCCCACATGAGAACCCTTCAATAGCTAAACTCTCATACGTTTCCCTACAGCATTCTGATACAATGACTTAATGTAAAGAAGAAAAACAACAACAAAAAAAAAGCAAAAAAACAGCCCTCTCTTTGACATGGCAAAGAACACAACAGGGCTACAGTAAATATTCTCACATACTGTACAGTATGAAGACATTTAAATAAATGCCGCAGAGCAACATGACATCCATTGTATCCGCAGGAAGATACATTTTGCTCTGGCGGTATAGCGGGTCCAAAAGTGTGACCTCTTTTTAAGTTGTTGTGTGGTCGTATAGCATCACTTAGTGTGCATTTTCTCCTGCCTAGGCTGTTCACTTTCTCCACCGCCATTAACATTTCATGAGCGCGTTCTAAAAAAGAGAAAAACAGACTGTATTTTCTGCTTGATTTTTGCCTTTCGCCTTCCTCTCGTTTCTCCCTGTGCTCTTTTATCCTGCAGTGTACTTCCTGACTGGAGATTAAATAATTCCATTGGAATCCTCTTAGGATGGGTTCCCAGCACTTGGCAATTAAACAATTACATTTAATCAGCATGGGGCGACGCTTCAAGTCACCCTCATTTCAGACGTTGATTAAAAGCAATTCTGCAGTGGTTATTGCCGACGACTTTAGAAAGTGCGGTTCACTTAGGTTTACTGCATCTGTGGGGTCAGGTTGGATAGCATTATGGCAGGTTCACCGGTGGTCGAGAGCCGTATCAGCCTCTGGTGAGTACAGCAGTAATGACAGAACTCATGACAGACCTTATATTGTCCCTAAAGTCAGAGCTAGTTAGATTACTCAGAGACACCTTGACCCCACAGCAAAGAAGACTCAATGAACAATGGAAAAGGAGAGGGGCATGTTATGCACGTGGGAGCCCACATGCTGTGTGTGTGTGTGTGTGTGTGTGTGTGTGTGTGTGTGTGTGTGTGTGTGTGTGTGTGTGTGTGTGTGTGTGTGTGCGTTCGTGCGTGTGTGCATGTACTATATATGCATGCATACTCTATGCACACATGTATGCATGCATGCATTCATGTGTATTATGCATGATTTGCTTGCATGTTTGTGTGTCTTGTGTGAGCCCCAGGTTGTGTATGATTGTATATACAGTACATCAGTGTGAATGTTGTGCCCGTGAGTGTGACTTTCGGTAGGTCTGTTTATCTAAGTGTGTGTAATTCTGAATTAAATGCTCCTTGACATATACAATTTCATCATACCCTGCCATAACAACCTCCCTACTGTACATAATGGAAAACAAGCTGAGAGGGGAGGCGGTGGCTTGTGCCTGAATCACGTTTGGCATTATGCTTGAGTGGAATGAGCGCTACGTGGCGTATAGCGTTGCAGCAGCACACACACTCTCTTCCCCTTTTTGCAACACAGTTGAGTTGTGTGACAGAGACCCGGCCTCCTCTAGTGAAACCCAGGTGCCCCTGTTTCATAAGACACCCCACCGGCTCTCCAGCCCTCTTAATTAGCAGCTTCCGTCAGCTGGCACCCAGGCCTTCTAGCGCAAATCGCTGGCCTTTGTTGTTGATGGAATCTAGTTCACTCAAGATGATGATCAGCCCATCTAAAAGGCTGGATGTATGGGCATGCCGAGCGGAGCATCTAGCTTTTATTTTTATCAAATCTTTGAATGGTAGCCTATACTTGCACAGGCATGAGTTTCAAGCCATGCATTTCTGATGTAGTGTGGAGAGGAATATGAGAATAGACTGCTCTTGCCAGTACATAATACAGTGTGTTCCTTGGGTTTTTAACAAGGATGGGCGAGAGCAAGGAGTGGAGGCTGTGAGTTTCCAGGCAGACTGTCAATCAGCTTCAGACGTACACATGCACTGGGGGTCAAGACATTGATGTTTTTTATATGATAAAGTCAAATATAGATTAAAGGTTGCTGCAAGGCCTGGAATGTAGCCTTCGCTCAGTGGCATATCATATTGTAGTTGGGCTGCAACAATATAGTCTCTTCTAATGACATTCCCCAAGCAACTTCTTGCCTCTACTAGTCTCGGGGGGAGGGAGTGCTACAAAAAGTGATAATTACATGAAATATACATAGAGAATAAAGGGAGCATGTTTACATAACCAGGCCCATAAATATCTGACTGAGAAGACATTGTTCTCCGACTCCTTTTAAGCTGATCTCCCAGGGATGCCATTTTAATGACATGATGGTTTAAAGAGATGCTGCTCCATCTCGTTCCATATTTAATTAACTTTTCCTTTTTTGACGCGGAGGAAAAGAGAAAAAAAAAAGGAGAATAAAGACAAACGTGATAGAGACAAACACACGATAGCGGGGAGACAATAACAAATAGCTGGGAGAACAGAGGGGGAAGCAGGGGAAACACGCGCAGAGACTTTGTCATGCTTTTGTGAGCTGTTTACAATACAAGAGATGCAAGAAGGGAGGGAGAAGAAGGGATGTTAGGAGAATGAGAGACAGGCAGACAGACAGACGGAGACAGAGAGAGATATGAGGGGATACGAGCAGGATAATAGAGGAGGGGTGAGGATTAAGCCAAATTTCTACAAATTCTACAAGTACAGCTCACAATGCTTTGCAGATGCAGAGCGCTGTGAGCTCGTTTCTGCTATTCTCGGTGCACGACACCATCGTACGATGGACTATACATTAAATGAGGAAAGGGAGAGGAGGATCGGAAGAGGGGAATCTGGAGAGAGGGCTGATGGAGGGAGAACAAGGCTCCTGTTCTCCCATGAGGCTCCATTACGGAGCATTTCCTAGTTCATCACCAATAAGCAAAAGAGAGGAAAACAAATGACAAAGTGGAATTATGAGGAAATGCGATTATTAACTCGCACCCAACAAGGGGGGTGGGAATACAAAAATAAACCTAAAACAGTGAACTCTGTGAGTTTCGTGCAGTAGTTTGTTCTCTCTCTTTCATGTTCTTGCCCAACTACACGTAGCATTGCAGTGTGTACGTTTCACTGGAAACATGCAAACACCGGCAGATGTCAGGGGGGAGAAGATTGCTTTATAACAACACTGCGGCCATCCACAGAGTCTTTACTCCTAGAGTTTCTGTATTGATATGGCGCTGCCTGCAGCTCCAAAAAGCACTGTAACATTAGGACCTGTTTCACAAGTCACTCAGATCAATGTCGTATTTAAACAATGAATTGATGTGTTGGCACTAATGGAAGTGGCTCTTGCCCAGTGGTTCACCCCTTCTCCTGGGCTCCGTAGGCTACTCTCCTTCTCTCTCTCGCTCGTTTTTTTTTTAAGAGTTAGCTGTGTATGCATGCTGCATTATTGATAATCATTCTCTATCTTCTCTCTCTCTCTCTGCCTCTGTCAAACTCATCTCTTGTCCTCATCCTCGTTACACCACTGGAGCCAGGAGAGTTGCAGTGTGGTTCGACCCCACATGGTCTATATTTCATTTTGTGGTGTTTAATTCATTTTTAAAAATACGCAAAGAAAAAAAAAAAAGAAAAACCCTGTGCTTTCACTGTTATAAGTGTGTGTCTTGGTGGGGGCAGAGAGAAAGATGACTGGAGGGGGATACTCACCTTCAGCTCCTCCAGTTCAGGAAGCAGGGGGGATCATTAGCCATCAGGGCCGCGGGAGGGGATATGGAGGAGGGAAGCATGCTTGCCCTCGCATGGCCTGTGGGTGGGTGGGTGTAGTAAAGGAAAGTAAGGAAAACAACTGCTTCACTCTTACTGATACGAAGCAGTAAGGACTATGAAAGGTTGTTTGTATAATATTAATTAGCTATTTATATCAATAAGGTGAAAAATGTCTTCAGACAAATGGTTGGTAGTTTTAGGGATATTTCACTTTAAAACACTTCTGGGGTAATTTTAACGACTAGTCAGACTTTTGTGTACGCCCCAGGCAGTTTTTGAGTTGCTTGATTCAATATTTAGAGTATAAGCCTATTCAACATCAGTCTCCATTTTAACCATGTTAAAACACACATTCCTGATTCTGGTGACTGATATTGTCCTTCTAACTCGACGCGTCGCAATTCAGGGCAATTGCAAAGTGTGGTTGCGCCGACGCGAGTCGCGGGTCGCTGCCACCGGGACTCGAGGAATATGCTGGGAGGAATACCGTCGGAGGCTGCGCCAATTACATTGTCACGTCACTCCTGAGATCACTTGCGTTTCATTTTGAGAGGATTGATCCCCCCAAAATAAGGTTTTTGCATCAAACGGTTACATTTTGAGCATTTGTGGCGCCCCCTATGGATCAAAGTGGTTTTGGGGATTTGTTGAGTAAACCACCCTTGACATGTGATTCAAATTTGGGATTGACTGGACGTTTCGTTCGTGAGTTTTGTCTTTTTTTGTAAAATGGGCCCCTTCCACTAACTTTGGAAGCCATTTACGGACGAACGGTAATGACTATAAAAATTTCGCTTGGAGAAGTTTATCGCATGGGTCCAGAGATCATGTGTACCGATTTTTGTGAAATTTGGACAAAATATGGCTTATATGGGGAGTTGCGTCATGACCCAAGGAATCTAGGGATTTTTTTTTTTTTTTTTTTTTTTTTTATTCTACGACCTACGGTTCAAGAGTTATAGGCCAAAACGTAAAGTGGGCTGTTATAGCGCCACCATGGGGCCGACTGGTGTAATTCTTTTTTTTAATAATTTCGCACTAAATTATAAACCTCCCCTCCCAGTCTTGTAATTGTAGCCCTTATGGTTTCTGAGAAAAAAATACTTGAATTGGAGTCTTTTCATTTTCCCATTAAAGTGTATGGGGAAATTTAATGCACTAATAAATCAATATCAATTAAACTATGTAACCAATCTCTTAGCAAAATACAAGCACACGATTCCCGGTGAAGCCGGTCATTTTGACATATGGCACTAAATTGGGAAAAATAAACTGTGGGAGGAGATGCGGTTCAAAATAAAGTTGATCTAGAATAATAATAAAGTGCGAAGATTACTATAGTCTGGTTGCCCTGTTAGGGCAACCACACTAATAAGTGTTTTCAATTTCTTTTTTTCTTTTTTTAAAATTAAACTAGAAAAACTGCTCCTCGGAGAAAAAATCTACCTGCTGGTGGTGCTATAATAGGCCAATGTGAAAAGTTTAGCATTTCTTCCTGGGCCTAGTGGGAATGTGCGTGCAAAGTTTCACGGCAATCAAACGCTGCATTCATGATTTGAGGCACTTTGTTCAAAACAAGCTATTCCTGCAAACTTTAGATGCCAGTCTTAGCCAATCAGGATGTAAGATGAAAAATCGGACAGATCCGTCTTGATCACATGACTATAGAGATAATGTGTACTGATTTGTGTGATGTTTGGACAAAATCTGTAAGAGTAATATCAAATTTTTTGTGTGCAAAAGGCGGCCTCCTGGTGGCTCTATAAAAGGCTGGTATGAAAAACTCAGGGCAGAGGTTTTCCCTTGGTCTCTAGGGAGTGTGCGTGCAAGTTTCACGCAGATCGGCGCAATTATAGGTAAAAACACGAATCGGCCTGTTATAGAGCCACCATGAGGCTGATTTGAAAAATGTAGGGTGGCATTTCTTCCTTGGCCTAGTAGTGGGAATGTGCGTGCAAAGTTTTACAGCAATCGCACGCTGCATTCATGATTTGAGGCATTTTGTTCAATACTGGTCACTCCTGCAAACTTTGGAAGCCAATGTTAGCCAATAAGGATGGAATATGAAAAGTCAGACAGATCCGTCTTGATCACATGACTATAGAGATACTGTGTACCGATTTGCATGAAGTTTGGACTCAATCTGTAGGAGTAATATATATAGTTTTTTTTTCAAAATCACATCACTATAGAGATAATGTGTATCATTAGCGTGATGTTTGGTAGGATCTGTAGGATTAATATCAAACAATTTGGTTTGCAAAAATTTGTCTCCTAGTGGCGCTATAACAGGCCGATGTGAAAATTGTGGGGCAGAGGTTCTGCTCTGGACTTCAGGGAGTGCGGCACAGTTTCATGTAGATCGGGCCAACAGTGCCGGAGATTAGTTGTACAGAGACGGACACACAGACAGACACACACGCACGGACGGAGGCAAAAACATAGTCTCCGCCAGGCCGAACACATTGATGGCCTATTGTATGTTTTTATCCCCGCCAGGCTGGGGCCGTCTGTCTAACTTTGCTAACGTTTGTCAGAAACTCACACAAATTGGTACACATTATCTCTGTAGTCAAGTGATTATAATGTACAGCATGTCTGTTTTTCTGATTCCATTCCGATTGGCTTCCAAAGTTTGCAGGCTTTGCAGAAAACATCCCCCTGAATTCCTTGGCTCATGTCCTGACGCAACTCCCCATATACAGTAGGCCCATGCCATTTCTGCCTCAAACATTTTCATGCCAAAGCGATTGCACTTACACCCATAGGGATGCTACAAATGTTACAGTTTGTTGCCGAAACTTCCCCCACCAAATTAGAACAAATGGTCTCATCGTGAGTCATATGATGTGACAATGGCCACCAGGGTTTTGATACAGTTTGCATTGCCTGCCAATTGCCCTCACAAATTTGTGGGGCTGTCTTACAAACTCTATTTCCCCTGCAGCTTGTGTTCTCCTGACAGCTGCACCCCACAACTGACACAGCCCTGGGTAGGCAACCTGGCGGGGATCTGTGCTCCAGGGAGCGCACTGTCTTAAGAAGTTGTTCAAACTTACTTGTTCCATTTGCACTTTGTTTTATGATGCTGGTTTTGCCTTCTGTGTAGCCTTTAAGGCTTATATCATGTTGTCTTATGTTGTTTTGTCTTGAACTATTATTATTCATCATGTAATGTGATGCACTGTTTAAGGTGTGCTTTATAAATAAAGTTTACTGACTTTTTGAACATCATCTACACACCTCATGAAACAATTACAAAACGTTTTAACAGACCTTTTTCATGGCAGCCATGTTGACAAAAATAGTTGTGTAATGTTACTTCCTTCACAGGTGTTAGTTACCAATGATACTAATTAAGGCTCTGTTCCATTTAGAGTAGCAGAGCCTTTCCAGTGAGCCAACAATGCACAAGCAACATGCACAACCATAGATATGGAAATCTAGATTCCTCATTGGCCGCTGCAGTCCATTGGAGTGACCTGTATCGCGGCCGCCATATTAGAGGGGGCACGCTTCCTGACTCCTGGCCAATCACAGCGTGTCTTTCCCGGGACTTGTCTGCCAAGTCTCGGAAAAGACGCGCTGTGATTGGCCAGTAGTCAGCGTGCCCCCTCTAATATGGCAGCTGCGATACAGATGCCCCAGAGTTGTCTACCTTAATATGTCTATGTGCACAACACCCAACTATGCACCCAACTCCATTTGACCTGAATGGGACACAATCTTAATTAGTATAATTGGTAACACCTGTGAAGGAAAGTAAACTATTTATGTCAATATGGCTGCCCTGAAAAAGCCCTAATTGGAATGGTATGGTATAGTAGCCTACAATGCATCTTTATAACCAAATTCAACCCAAGTTTGAGCAGGTCATTATAGTCAAAAATAAAATTCAACAAATTCAACAACTTTCAGAATTTGCCAAAAATATCAGCCAGCTCACAATGCATTATGACGTGACACATTGAGAGCTTGTAGATTCTATTTTCAAAATAATTTGTAGTTAAGTGGTTAAGTGATGTGTGCGAGAGTCTTATTGTTGCTGAAGTGTTGCAGAAACTGAAGGTGATATTCACAGCTTCAAACTCTCTTCTCTATTTTTAACATGCGTTCCCATTTACACCTCTGCTCTGTAGCCCATGGATACTGTAAAACAATATTTGAAGACAACTGTTTTAATGTTGTTCCATATTGACCCAAACCATTTTTGTTTGTCTTGTATTTGCACGATCCTTTCATGCAACATTAGGTTTTATCCGTTATTAGCAATTGTTTGTGCCGCAATAAAAAAAAAATGGGAGACTACAGTACACATCAGGGAGTATAGGAAAATGCACAGGGAAAGACAAGTAAACAGGGAGTGTTTCTTTTGCTCAGATTCATGAGGTTTGTGTTCATAAAACACGGTGAGGTTTGAAGCGTCCATTTTGCTGACACAGTTCCGGAGTGAAAAGATGGCTCTCTGGACGAGGAGCGCCGGTGTGAGAGATTGGGTTACCCCAGACAGTCCCAGCGGATCCCCCGGCCAAATGGATCTGGATCTCACGCTTGGACGCACATATTGAATGCCATAAGAGGTCTCTAAGGTCCCCTTCAGTGGGAGGAATGCTCAGCCTAACAATGTTGAGTTTTCACCAAACCAAATTCACCACCTAAAAGAACGCCAGAAAGGCCACTCCAAGCAAAGGACAAGGACCTGAATACATACTCAGTGGCTGTGTTGCTTATAGTAGATGAAATGTCACATTTTCCAGCATGCTGCAGTGCCACAGGTTGGGTCTCATAATTATTTAATAAAGCCTATGTCACAGGCAGCTATACATTTCCTCTGCTGTACTACGGGTGTTGGGTTGTAAACCAAAAACAAGACTAAAGACGGTTACACACCGGCGAATATGCGAATATACGCAAAATTCGGACTCGTTCCAAATAATTAAAAGACGCTTTTTTCGCTCCGCGAAACTGGTGTGGAAGCTTGCATTGACTTTATAAAGTTCTAAAAAAAACCGTATTATTTGCATGAAAAACATCACCCCGGTGTGTAAGGACCTTAAGAGTTTAAACGCCGCCTAGCAGCCCGTAGAGTTTGAGCTGCTCCTTACATCCAACTGGAAATGTTGGACTAAGACGAGGAAAGGCCTTGGCTTGGGTCACCAAATCAGTATAGTCTTCTGCTATTACATTTTGAGATCTTGTCTGCCAAGTTGACATTTTGTTTTTGACCAAAATCAGTAGGGACTGGATTGCCATGGAAACGTCCATGGCAATCCAGCAAGTAGTTTTTGAGATATGTTGTTCGGCGGGACCAAAAGTAGTGGACGAACGGAACAAAAAAGAAAGTACCGAAATAGTCCACTCACACTCACTGACCGGAACCAGAACAATAGTGTTTAAGCTTCTCCTGAACATCTGGCTTGACTGCCCAGATCCACTGAAGAGGGGCAAGGCTGTTACTGGTGTTGAGTGCCACTTGCAGTGGGGATAATGTTTGGACGACGACACCGCGGAGGATCGGCCAGGCTAAGTTATCTCTGAACAAGCCATCCATTCTGCTGCTTGCTGATGGAGAATACTTGGGGGCTGTGTAATTATATTGCTTTAAACGAACCCCCGAGAACGCCCCTGCCAAAGCGAGCACACCACAAAGTCTCACACTTGGGCGAGTGTCAGAAACACAACACTTGTGCATGCAATTTATCCCTGTGTGTGCGCGTGCGTGCGTGTGTGTGTGTGTGTGTGTGTGTGTGTGTGTGTGTGTGTGTGTGTGTGTGTGTGTACACGGGCATGATTACGTCTGTTTTTTGCTGCTTAGCCTGGCGGCAAAAGGGAGGCCACAGTGGTTCTGATACGCCTCACAAGTGAATTTAATTAAATCATAAATATGAGCTGGAGGCCGCCACCCAATTTAATGTAATGGATGATGTGGGCCAGTCCATCTCTGGCAAAGCAAAGTTCTGGACCCGTATCGAATGCCCTTGAAGCTTATTAAAAGTGCCTGGCACAGGGAGATGCAAGCAAAGTTGCTTAATGGATGCCCAGCTTGCATTCAGAATGACAGTTAATGTTGGGCCGTACCAATCTCAGATTTGGACGAGGGATTCCACCTCTGTTGCAGATGACCGCGTCTGCGAGATCGTCTGTCCAACAATCATCTAGTTCTCATGGCGTCGACATAATCAAATCTATTAGTCAATAGACAACATATGTATTCGATACATTTGAGATGGGAAATGTTTAAACTGTTACAGTACAAAGCTTAATGATACAAAATTGATAACGCTGGAGTGTTAATAGGGCATGTCATAATATGAAACACTGGTACACCGCGAATAGCAGCGCTGTTTATTATTCACAGTATAACCTAGATACTATGGGCACTATGGGCACGGTGGTGCACTGGAGAAATGGCATCTTTTCATGGCATCTTTTCCATACAAAACTCATAGCTTGAATAGAACTATGTCACAACATTTCAACTTTGTAGTGATGAATCATTTACTAAGACAGACAGATGTTGTCGAATGGGTTTTGTCCCACTCGGCAGAGGCAGAAGAATCTTTCTCCTGGTCCCCCGGAGCGCTGGAGGCTCCCTAAATAGGCCTAGTGCGAGGCTGTGTAGAATGGGACCGCACAGGGTGATGGGTAATGAAGTCATTAATAACAAAGACCTCCCTCAAGATGCTCAGATGTTCGTTAGCGAGAGCCACGAGGGAACCAGGAAAAATAGGATGCAATTTGATACAATGGAGGAGAAAAAAAAGCAGAGTAAGCTTTTGATGGTAATCATGTTTGTACTGACAGATCCCGTTTGATCGTGTTTATATCCAAACACACGCGTACACACGCACGCACATACTGTACGTACACAAAATATTGTGCGAAACAGAAAATCAAGGTAGACTGAAGCCATTTCCTCATACAGTTTTTAATATTTTCATCACATGTGCAACACAAAAAATGAGGTCTGCCAAATACAGAACTCCATATTTGTACAATACATTTTAATAACATCAGAGAGAACGGTCCTTCCTTTGCAGGAGATGGTGGTTTCCTGTAAACTGAGTACGAACAATTCTCAATCAAAAGGTCAAAACATTAAAGTTTCATACAAAAGTGCATCTCAGGTTCGATGAATGCAAAACATTTACATAACAGAATGATTTATAGTTGTGTATGATGCCACAATGGCTTCCAGCTTGAGCAGAGCAATGGGACACCGCAGAGAAACAAGAGAACTTGGACACTCTCCAGGAGAGCCGGGGACAGAGATTTTTAGAACCTTATCCCCGGGAGAGACCGAATACATGTTCAGTCTCCATGACCCCAAATTAAAATGGATTTACTCCCAATTGCAGAAAATAAAAAAAATAAAAATACAGAGATATAACAGAAACAGGGAAAAAAAACAAAAACAAAAATAAATTCCAGTAATCTCCAGGCTTGAACGAGCAGTAAACATTAACAACAGAAATGTACAGGTTGAGTCAGTGGGCTGGAGATTCCCCCATGCTCTGAGAGCCACATGGGGGCTTCATGCCTCTGTTCACACGCCAACCAGAGGAACTAGCCTTTTCCAAATCTGTGTCACTGCGTTTGCATATATCAGAATCCTGTCCTGTTTTTTTTTTTTTTTGCTTCCCTTGCGTTATATGTGCTGTTTTGTTCCCCCCCTCCCCCCTCCTCCCCACCCCCCACTTCTGATTTGACGTCTCCATGGGCAGGCAGAGCACATTAACCGCAACACACGACACGTCCTCAGCTGGTCCTCTGACAGCCATGTATAGAGATGGGGACAGGCTGACAAAGTTATGGACGTTTCAAACCTATGCTGGTGAATAGAGCTCTCTCTAACCCCCGTGATCAGGGTTGCCAGATCTGCTAATCATAAATTCCCCGCAAGATTTTATTTGAAAATAGCCGATCTACAAGCTCACAACGCGTCGCATCGCGACGCGTTGTGAGCTTGTAGATCTGCTATTTTCAAATACAGTAGCTGATGTACACGTTAAAGTACTCATGTGGCCCATAGTCGCTTCTTTTGGGCTGGTTTTCCTAGACCTGGTTGCTTGTTTCTCTCACAGAATCTGGCAACACTGCCCGTGATGACTGACCAGCGTCACGTTCTGCGCAGTAGGGGATATACAGGCGCTGATGAAACGAGTCCTCTCCCCCAATGTTAACACTTGTGGTTCCTTACAGCTTTTCTACATCCTCAGTGGCACCCTGGTTCTCCTTCACAACAAACCGCTTTTGAGTCCCATCTGGTCTGATTGACAATGGCATTGTTCTTTATTTTATTCCCCTTCCCCTCCATTTTCTTTTCTATTCTTTTCTCTCTCTCTCTCTTTTTTTTTTTTGGACAAACATTTTCAACTGTACATTGGCAAATACTGTATAAGATTGCAATATAGATGTAGATAAGCAACACATGAAGAATTCTATGTACAAACAAGTTGGCCTTTTCCGTGTCTTGAAATGGTGTTTAGTAACGAACTGGGAGGGTTTTTTATTTGTCCTGTTTTTCCCCCTCTATGGTCTCTTTCTTTTATTTATTTATTTTTTCTTCTTGTTCTGGCATGGTTCCTTGTGGTGTAACTGAATCTAAAGTTCAGTGCAAGGGAGTCAGTGGGAAACTGCACCGACGGTAATTGGCGGTCGGACGGTATGCTCTGCGCAATGTGATCCTTGTCTTCGGCCGTGGCGCTGATCTCTGCCATGTTAGCTGCTGTGCTGAGTCAACGTGTGGTTCTGCAAGGACACAAAGAGACAAACCATCACACACTGTACACATCGTTATATCTGCTTTTGAACAACATGAAACACAGCGCTGCCTGATCTGTGCACAAATCAAGACTTAGCATTTTAAACATAGCAAACGTTTTGACGATTTCGTTTTTTTGTGATGATTGTCAGATGCTGGCTTTTGGCATCTGTTTTGGCAAACTCTGAAGTCAGAGGCTTTGGTTAAGGGGACACCATTATCCAAATCCAATCAACCTGGACAACAGTCAAATGTGTGTGTGTGTAGATCAATAGCACTTCTTTTTGGGGAGACACAGGACCTACAGTATGTCTAACATCTCAATCTGCAGCAATACTGACACCAGGTAAATGAGAGTGACCAGGAAACCAAGGTAATACACACAATGGGCCTCATTTATCTTCGTAAAATCTGTGAAAAAAATCTGCCATATTTATCAAACATGCGTAGACACGTTATTTGTTTGTATCCCTGTGCATACTTTAATAAATAGCAATCAATTGTAAATGAAGAAGCGCATTCACAGACTTTGAGATTAGCTTTAATCGACACCCCTGAAATACCATATGAGGAGCTTGGAATTCCTTTGTTGGCAATGTAAAGAACTGGCACAGAAAAGGCAAAAAAATTATAATAATAAGCTAAGTAAGTAGAAAAGTGTCAGGGACGGCAAGACAATTGCATTAACTTTGATGACAAAAGTTCCTCATGCGCTGAAACAATAAAGACAAAATAATCTAAGCCCACAAAAGAAGCATGTCAGCCACAAGAGGAGGTCAGAGTTTGGCCAAATTGTCTACAATGGATGAACGCGTTAAATTAGAATTATTGGAGAGAGGTCATTGGCTGGATTAACCATGGAGGGTGACAGTGCTCTGTTTTCCCTTGGATCAATCAATTTTGTGTGGGATCGATCATCATCTTTTGCATCGTAATCAGTCTTTATTTGTCCCAGGGGGATATTTCATTTCACAAGTCTGTTCAACAAAAACACATAACACATAAAAAGACAACACAACATAAAGACAATACATAGAGTCCCCCAGAGGTAGTTTTTTAGCGCGCGCTGCAATGGCTGAGTGGACAAAACTCCTGCTAAAACAAACATTTTCCCATTTCAAAGTTCTGTACCTCCGTCCAGATGGCATGATTGTAAAGTGATAGTCATGGGGATGATCAGTGTCATTTACTATTGTGAGTGCTAAGCGTGTAATGGCTTTATCATTCATATCTGAAAGTGTGGGAAGGCCAATAATCTTGGAGGCAATGCGTGTAACACTGAAAAGTTTGTTATTATTAGACATGGTCAATATATTTAAAAAGCATGGGGAACAGTACAACAGAATAGGTTGGTACATATACCAGCCTTATAAATCCATGGAGCAGCTACACCTGGGATCGTGAGTGGGGGGGGGGGTTATGGCTGGGCAAAGTGGTAATGACACAAACTCTAGCGTAATTTTAGCTTATACTGTATAAAGATAATGACAGCAATTGTAATATTATTATTATCATTTTTTAATTAGCAAATTTGATAGCAAATTCCTACACACAGTAAATTAATGACCCAATGCAAAAATGGGACAGTGTTGGTTCTTCAATGTTGGAGCACTAATAACAACAACAAACACCCTGTACACCTGTCTGTTTGATACGAACTGTATTGTAACAATATACGAAACTTTGAAAAATACCATATTGTGCGCATAAATGCAGTTATGAGTGATTTATGATAAAAAGAAAATCAGTTCAGGATTGATAAATGAGGCCCAATGAAATATCATCAGCCTTTATTATCCAGTGCTTACACAGTAAAGTGAAATCACGATTGACCCTTTCATTTTAGTTTTTTTCAGGTGTAAATGTATCTTGGTCATTACAGAAAATAAATAAATAAAATTGAAGATACTAAGTGCAAGTGAAGCAGTTAAAGTATGTTTAACAAAAATGTTCATGCTACTGTATTTACTGCACAGTCAAATCCTCAGTGTTAATCTATCCATTTGTAACTCTTTTGTACTCTTTAAGTTACATTATAGCACTGAGGATTTTACTGTGTATATGACTTTACAAAAAAAAACAGATACCTGCATCACTGGAGTATAACTAGATGGTATCACTGTCTCTTACTCTTGTCTCCCAAACGTACAGTATACATACATACACACGCACACACAGGCACACACGCGCACCCACACCCACACACACACACAGATCGGTGAGAGTGGTTATAGCGGGGCAGCTGTGCCAGGTTCTTTAAAGGGAGTGTGGACCAGGGGGTGTGTGACTGGTGTCCCTGGTGGGCCGAATCCAGGTCATCTTTTGAAG